>NC_138146.1:23220123-23530123 GCF_964199315.1 Orbicella franksi | reverse complement strand
TGCTAGCATAATTTTTAGCATAATTTAGAAAAACGAGCATAATTTAAAGCTTTTATTTCAGTTTAGCACTGCTAGCATAATCCGAACTTTTATGCCTTGAAAACAAAAAAAAACCCATCATAGTTCTAAAATAATTCAGTTTGTACTTTACTTCTGTATTGTTATTGGAAAATATCGAGGTCTGGAAGACTCTAGCTAGGTCACCCCGTACATATCTGAGAGGCTGAGACTCTCCTCAGGCCACCACGCTTATGGCTCGGCGGCTCGGCCCCTCAGGCCTTAGATCAAAGATGGCGTCGTCCTCGAGTACAGAGAGATTAACAACATGCATAGTTGTCTTTATACTAAACTGAGGGCTTTGCCTGGATGGCGTCTAAAACAAGTATATAAAAGTAACTTTCTGACCCGGATTCAGAACCCAGAAATGGTTGATTTCGGATATCATTTGGCTTTTCGAGGTGCGCACATGCGTATTTGCCATGCTGAAGACTGTAAGACTGGAAGGTGGACTGTCTGAATGTTCATTTAAGTCAAAATTGATAGAGTTAAGCTACTGGCGATCTTTATTTTCCTTAAAATCCAAGTAGCATAACTTCGGTGACAGAGAGCATAATTTTCAGAAAGTAGCATAATTTTGGCATAATTTCTAAAAAATATGAGCACTGCTAAAAGCATAATAAGCTTTTTTTTCGAGCACAATCTACCAAAGCCTATTATCATCAAGAAATATATTAAATATTTAACAATTATTCCATGAGCGCGCGTTGGATATGAGATGGTAAATAGCCAACGAGGCCCGTAGGGCCGAGTTGGCTATAACCAATCTCATATCCAACAAGCGCGAATGGTATAATTGTTTTATTAAATTCGGTGCGTTTGTATACTTGGAAATTATAGCTTAATTTTATTGGATTTTAATTTCACTAAGCGACCGGAAGTCGATGTGGCAAAAACAACAACAAGTGGGAAATCACATGACATGCGCGCCGTTTGTAAAATTAGTTGAATGAAAAATTTGAAAGCGAAGTAAGCGAATTTACTGAATGAAATTACAATCAAGTAGAATTCAAGGAACGTCTACCACATGAAGGAGATATAACCTTGGTCAGAAAGTTTGAAAAGCGTTCAAGTTCGAGTCATGGAGAAGAGCCGAATAATCGTGCACTTGCACATTGCCGTTGTCATAATGCTGCGGAAAACTTTGATCGCCATGTGACACCGACGTTGTGCCAAAATTATTCTCGACAATACCTCTTCCAGGATTCCTTTGCTTTGAAAGCCTTGGCATTTCGAGCTGTATGTGTGGAGCTCATTGTTGGCTAGATTCAGAGTCAGGGACAGAAACTATCTTAGCGTCAGATTCATCTTCAGAATCTCCGAGGCCGCCCTGATGGTTTTTCGTGGCTGGTAAAGAACCGGGCTTACTTCGGCTAGTTCCTCATCTGCTCATTGGAAATTGCTCTCTTATGCACTACGCCGGCAATGATGTCTGTTTTCCTGAGGCCTTTTACAAATGCTCAAATAATTTATTTGCCTGGTCAGAGATAGTGGAAAACGGTTTGTTGTGCGGCGGCGCGCGAAGGAAATGATCACTAGCGACTCCTGTGGATTTCGTGGATCAACTTTTGTAATACGTGCCATCTTTCTTCCTCGCAGAAGTATAAAAACACTTCAAACAAACATTCAGTTCTTCTTTTGACATTTCTTATATCGGTTTGGAAAATTTGATGCCACCAGGACTAGTAAGCCATTCTGTTAAGGTAAACATTTTTTTTGCTACATAATCTACATGAATGCGTAAAATCTCGACGGTCATATTTTAATTTTGCAACTTTTAAGGGAAACTTAACGTATACGTACCGTTAAATAATCTAATCTTGAACTTTGTGGCTTTTTTGTTGTTACTGGGACGGCATTGTACATAATTTCCTGTATTTCTTCTGTAGATAGCTCACCGAATCTGCTTTTTTCATCCATTTTTTTGGCGACGAAACTTGGCTTCCCGCGAAAAGGTTTATGCCGAGCGACATTTACCGCATTATAAATTTCCATATAAGGTCAAACGCAGGTATAATGGCTGGTAACCGAGATCCAGTGAACCAATCAGAAAGCTAGAATTGCATTATCCGAGGTTGAGAATTTAATAAATAAAGATATAACAAATGACCGTACTGCAATAATTTCATTTAAGCTTATTACTGTTTGTAAGATATTACTGAATCAAATCTTTCGAAGACCTACAATGTTAAGCTTATTAATAAACTCCAACAGTGAGAAGTGTTCCAGATCATCAAGATAAAAAGAAAAACAACAGAAAGAGATTTCTGGGTTAAGACTCAATTCTTTCAAGTCACTTCTACACCGAGCAGTAAAAATATGGTCATCCAAAGTCAGTTGAACCGAGCTGAGTCTACACTTTAAATACTTTACTTACCCAGTGTGAAAGAGTGACAGAAGTGGGCCATTTCTCCAGCAAAAATCATTATTTGCATTTTACTTCCACATTCGACCAACTGTAAACGTTTGAATTTCGTAATTGGAGAAACCAACTTGCAGCATGATGTTTATCTATCCTTTCCGTACACTTGATGAAGCCAGGTATTCACATCATCTTATACATTTTACGTGGACAGCGCTGCTGTTACTATCGAAATTCTCTCCGGTCAACTCTCAGTAATGCATCAGTCAATTCCAGCAGTGCCCATCCCCCCCCCCGGGCAACCGCAGGGCATTTGCTCACGTTGTCAGTCCCGGGGGTGGGGCATCCGCAATTTTATCGCGGCCCGGGGGCTGGGCATTTGCGTACCCCGGGCATTCGACACGCGTGTTTTGGAAATAATAGTCCATGAGGCGAGGCCCTTGAGGGCGAAGGATATAATTGTTTTAGTATCACCCAACTAGTTGGACAGAAAAGGCAATAATAAAGTTAGCAAATGCAGGTTGAAGAAATATTTATTTGGGAATAAAACGAAAGAAACCGTCACGCTTGATTGCGCCAATTTCGCTACTCGAGGACTATTACTAATAGTCTTCTAGTAGCGTAGCCAATGAAAATCCAGGATTTGCATTAGTCCACTAGTTGGATGATAGTAATGGTTTTTATTGTGTTATCTTCACTTATATTCTTGCTACCTTGCTGATATTTATTATTATTCTCTTCTTTTTTTTTATTTGCAAAACTCACTTACATCGTACTTACATCGTACTTACTCTGCTTACAATACGACACTTAAGAGTCCCTGTCAATAAATATGGAAAATAACTCGGCAAGGGTCGAAAATACGATTTCGCTCATATTTTTACGGTAGATAGGCTAGGGTATGACAAAAACTACTGGGTAGTTTTTTGGGCAAAATATCCTTTTATTTCAAAGAAATATGCAAATTAAAAAATTCCGTTAAAATCGTCATTTGACGCACCATTTTATTAAACAAGTTTGAGAGCCTCGCATGCAAAACTACATCATTCTCCCGTCTTTAAAACACTCAAATATTTTTGTGCAATGCTTAATTATGTACTGGGTTGATTTTAGGGAATGTTGCGGTTTTCGTTGGGTGTAAAATAATTAAATTTCGAAGACATCTATTTCATTCACTTAAAAGGACTTCGTAAATATAATTAATTTTCACCATGTGCGAAACCTTCAAATGGATTAAGCTTCTGGTGGTTGAATCGCAGAAGGATGGTCTACAGATTCCTGTAAAAATTTCTGTGGGTAAATGATTGTGAGCGACGCGAGAGCTTTTCAAAGTACGTTAAAAATGCAGATATTTGTCCATCCGTCGTCAAATTTCAATTTACGGGTAAGACATATTTTAGCACGCCCCACATGTCTCGAGCTATGTTAAGTTGAAATAGACACAGAGCTGATAATTTCGAAATGTTCTAACCTTGTTTGCTGTAAAAGGCAGGTCTAAAAGCCGATTTGACGTGATTCTGTCACCATTCGTCGCACGTAAAGCAGAAGTTTGCTTTTGTTTACACAACGTCTGATGTAGCGTCATCGCCAACTGTCAACTTATTTAATGGTCGAATACCATGAATCTATGACCCTCTTTCGACACATATGATCACCACGGCATCTAAGTCAAAAACGGCGAAGTGATTTGTAGATAGTTGCTTGCTTTGCACTACACCAAAATATTACGTTTGATCATCGTTTGATCCGTGATTGCTGCTTGAATCCTTGCTTGTAGCGGTTCGTTGTTTGTTCGTCACGCAATGCTGTCATCCCATTTTAGGAGGTAGGGGTAGGACAATTTCTATCCTAATAAGTAAGGCTCCGTAACGCTTGGAACCACAGGGAACACACAATCTTGTTCAGTAGGAAGAGATCAAATTAAGAAATGAAAAGAATGAATAGTTAACCATTGCCCCTGTTGTCATCTTTTACTAGACCACCCCTACCTACATGCGTTGTGTAAATACTGTAACGCTAAACTCGTACTTAGGTCTTTTCGCGCTGTGCAATTATTTTTCGTTTACATATAATACAGTGGGTTACCCTCTGGGAAATGGGAGGTAGCCGCTTAATAGGGGTTGGTCGTTTAATAGAGGTTGGTGTACCTTGAATATTTTTTCACCATCGGGTTATAAAGCTCTTAGTGAACATGGAGTCAATTCACGACAATCGTTATAGAAGTCATCCTCGGAGACCCAGGGGCAGTTAGTGGGGGCGGGGAAAAGTCTAAACCGGTGAGTAAAAAGTTCTGGCGAAGACCCGTTTAGACTTTTTCCCCGCTCCCACTAACTGCCCCTGGGTCTCCGAGGTTGACGTCTATAATGATTATCTTGAATTGACTCCATGTTCACTAAGAAATTTATAACCCGGAAAAAATATTCAAGGTACACCAACCTCTATTAAGCGACCAACCCCTATTAAGCGGCCACCTCCTATTTCCCAGAGGGTAGCCCACTGTATTGTATGTAAACCAAAAATAATTGCACAGCGCGAAAAGACCTAAGTACGAGTTTAGCGTTACAGTATTTACGCAACGCATGTAGGTAGGGGTGGTCTAGTAAAAGATGACAACAGGGGTAATGGTTAATTATTCATTCTTTTCATTTCTTAATTTGATCTCTTCCTACTGAACAAGATTGTGTGTTCCCTGTGGTTCCAAGCGTTACGGAGCCTTACTTATTAGGATAGAAATTGTCCTACCCCTACCCCCTAAAATGGGATGACAGCATTGCGTGACGAACAAACAACGAACCGCTACAAGCAAGGATTCAAGCAGCAATCACGGATCAAACGATGATCAAACGTAATATTTTGGTGTAGTGCAAAGCAAGCAACTATCTACAAATCACTTCACCGTTTTTGACTTAGATGCAGTGGTGATCATACGTGTCGAAAGAGGGTCATAGATTTATGGTATTCGACCATTAAATATGTTGACAGTTGGCGATGACGCTACATCAGACGTTGTGTAAACAAAAGCAAACTTCTGCTTTATGTGCGACGAATGGTAACAGAATCACGTCAAATCGGCTTTTGGACCTGCCTTTTACAGCAAATAAGGTTAGAACATTTCGAAATTATCAGCTCTGTGTCTATTTCATTTTAATATAGCTCAAGACATGTGGCGCGTGCTAAACTATATGTCTAACCCGGTAATTGAAATTTGACGACGGATGGACAAATATCCTATTAGAGTTGGAACGTGGCCTACCATATCAGGCCCCCCATATCAGACCCCAGCATACAATACGAGACCCCGACCTACCATATCAGACCCCAACGTACCATATCAGACCCCGATCATATCAGTCGGGATTGACTGTTTTATGTGTCGGGTTTAACTTTATGTTAACTGTTGTGCTAAGTAATACAGTAATTCTTCAGTAGTGTACTGAAATTGTTATGAAATATGGCTCTTACGAATAACAAACTGCAAGTTCACTGGAAGAGAAAGTCGCCATTGTTGCAACTTCCTTTCTAGCCTATAGACTTCACAGCATCGCGTTTCTTATTACCGTATTCTGGTACTATTTTTTAGGAAATATATAAATTATAAATACTTTTAAAATATATTTTTGAAGCAAGCATCCGTCCGAAAACGTTCTAAGATAATTATATGTATCACTTTGTTTCAAGTCACGCAACCAGCGTCTTGAAATTTTTGTTGACCTCAAAATGCCTTTGTTTATTAGCAGACTTCGCTGACAGATTGGTATCATGTCGATTGCTTCATGTAGTCACGCAATTCTCACACTCCCATATTACTGGTTTAATGTACCGAAGCTTTTCTATGCAGTAAGGTAGACTGACGAGAAGTGTATAACACGTTGATAAAGATCAAGCGTAAGGTGATTTTATAGCATTTCTTTATTGGGATATTTATATAATTTCACGCCCGAAATTTTTATAGTTATATTCATCGACAGCACTGGAAGGCATCTTTCACTATTTTCAAATACTGGTTTAAGCAATGTCGTATAGGTGAAAATAAGTCGTCTACTTGCAACCAGAGGGTGTGGACTCCCATTAAATGACTAATTTATTCCACGTAAATACATGTCGTCGACTGAAATTTTAAAATGAAGTTTCACGTTTGGCCTCTCCTTAATCAAATAAATAAACCCCTTCAAGCGGCTGGTATGTCGGCTCATAAATGTGCGCGGCTGAGAGATTGCCCGAAAAATGAATCTTTGGCGAAGGTTCGAGGGTTTCTGATCATTGCTGTAGTCGCGCACGAAAAGCGTGGGGTCTGAGATTGTAGGTGTCTGTAGGAGCCTGATATTGTAGTCTCGCGCGAAAAGCGTGGGGTCTGACATTGTCGGGGCCTGATATTGTAAGCTCGCACGAAAAGCGTGGGGTCTGAGATTGTGGGTGTCATGCTCGGGGACTGATATTGTAGTCTCGCGCGAAAAACGTGGGGTCTGACATTGCCGGAGCCTGATATTGTAAGCTCGCACGAAAATCGTGGGGTCTGAGATTGTAGGTGTCATGTTCGGGGCCTGATATTGAAGTCTTGCGCGGAAAACGAGACAACCGACATTGTCGGGGCCTGATATTGTAGTCTCGCACGAAAAGCGTAGGGTCTGAGATTGTAGGTGTCATGTTCGGGGACTGATATTGTAGTCTTGCGCGAAAAACGTAATAACTGACATTGTCGGGGCCTGATATTGTAGTCTCGCACGAAAAGCGTGGGGTCTGAGATTGTAGGTGTCATGTTCGGGGACTGATATTGAAGTCTTGCTCGAAAAACGTGACAACCGATGTCACAGTGATTTGGGTATCCCTGAGTTTTGGGTACCCCCGTACCCAAATCCCTAGTGTTTTGGGTACCCAAAACACTGAAAGCTTAAAACTGGGACAAGTGAAATCATTCACAAGTCTGCTCAAAACCCAATTATCTTCTTACTAAGCTTTGTCTTAATAAATTAAAGCGTTATTTTACTTGATATAAAGACAATCCGTCGCTGAAAATAGTCGCAATTTAGAACAGACTGTCTGATCCGAGTCCGCAGTATAACGACATACAAAACCGAATTCGCGCGCCAAAGTGCCTTGTATGAACATGCGCTTGGTGCCTATCGATAACCCTTGAAATGCCGTTATTTTAAACACGAAAGGCACATTCTAAACCTCGAATAGTTCGGCAATTAAATTTAATCAATATGCGAACGAACACACTGAGATACGGCCGTCACGCAATATGCACACTAGTCTCAAGCTGTGACTGACCTCAGTGTATGCTGCCTGTCTGAAATAAATTTTGTCATAGACTTTGTTTTGGGAAGAAATCCAAAATAAGTATAAACAAAGTGGACAAGGCTTAAATCTTTGGACAGGGGAAACAAGTAAAAGTAGGATACCCAAATCCCTAGTGATTTGGGTATCTCCTTCTGAAGTGTTGGCTTCCAATCATTTCTTTAATTCAGGGTAGCCAAATCGACCGAAGATAGAAAGGCAAAGCAAACTTGCAAAGTCGAACGTCAATCAAGAGAGAAAAGGACTAGAAATGCTACATTGTAAGGGATACCCAAATCCCTAGTGATATGGGTATCCCCTTCTGGAGTGTTTGTTTGTCCTCGTTTCTTTAATTCAGGGTAGCCAAATGAACCGAAGATTAAAAGGAAAAGAAAACTTACGAAGACGAAATTCATTCAAGGTTACAGTATATCTTCGGGTCGGCAATTTTCTTCAAATTTGGATTTTTGGGTCAAAATAGTGGTCGAAGAATAATCTCTAATTTCTGAAAAAAATTTTTGAAAAAGGCTAAATAATGGCGGAGAAAATGGCGGTTTTACGTTTTCACCGGAAGTAAAAGTTTACCTCTTGATTGACAGCCCTATGGCGCGTATGCAATCAACCGAGACGATTTTCGCGGGAATTACCTATATGGATGTCACGAATTGACTACTCAGTTGATCAGCATTGTTGTTCTGACTACCCTGCATTTTTGATATTAGGCGTGTCTCTAGTAAGTTATAAGTAAACATAGACCACGTGTAAACCATGGACCGGTTCGAATAAGCGAAAACAGCGAAGAACGAATGAAAATACATCAATGAGTGAAGAAGCGAAAGTTCGCCACGCGGATGAAGCTATAGTTATCGTATAAGGTGGGCAAATATTCGTGGTAAGAGAAAAGAAAGGTTCTGTAAAAATTTCGGAACTTGACAGTAATAACAGGGATGCTGACAGAGACTCTTCTGATGAGTCCTATATCGACGAATCGTCGGACTCATTGAGACCATTTGAAATATTATCCATGCACAGTTGCCCACACACAGTTGCTCTCCGCGCTGTCTTTTGTTTGTTTCCTTCGCTCAGCCACTCTAGCGTTCGTATCCTTTGTAGTCTTCCCCATTTTGCCAGACCAGCTTCAAGAAAAACCGAGCTACAGAAAAATTATCTCTCTGCCTTCGGTTCTTTGAGCGCATTGCGAAACACAAGAGTTTTTTAGAGATTCGCGCGTAAATTTCACCAGGAGGTTAACGGTAGTAAACTTTCCCTGCACTGATTGGCTTAGTTATCTGAGAACCCAGTTGAAGGCGTTTGTGGGCGGAGTTTGTTTGCGAAGCAGAAAATTTTTCTTAGCGCTGTTTTCTCGAATAAATTTTTTCACTTGAAGCAGACACTTTAAAGAGTTATAACTCAAAGGGAATTTGTTCAATTGCTCTTAAATTTGGACAGTGGCTAGTTTAACATATAAACTACAAAAGCGTGTCTGGGAATTGTTAATTTCGAAATACTTTTCCTTCGAGAGCGATTTTTGTACGATCACTTCACATTTTTTTAATCCTATTTCGAAAATGTTCTGTAACTTTTTACTGCAATTGAATATGCCAAAACGCAGACACGTTTTTTAAGCGCTTTGGGTCCTGAAACCGAGGAAAAAATTAAATTGGCGAAAAACGAAATTCGCTTTGACTTGTAGCTTTCGAAAGGTGATTCGGGCGCTCGCATTTAGTGGTCGTGAAAAATTCGACAATTCATTTTCTTTCAAAATTCTTGGTATAGTTTGATAGCCAGGTCCATAAGCTTTAATTTGATATAGGGGTTTAGGTATCTATAGCTTAAACTGCACGCGCTACATCGCTTGCGCGCGAGACACCCCTGAAGGTATACTGTAACCTTAAGGGAGAAGAAGACTAGAAATGCTAAATTGTAAAGGATACCCAAATCCCTAGTGATGTGGGTATCCCTTCCTAGAGTGTTTGTTTGTTATCGTTTCTTTAATTTAGGTAGCCAAATCCACCGAAGATTAAAAAGGCAAAGCAAACTTTCAAAGACAAAAGGCGTAGAAGGGGGGAAAAGAAAATAGAAATGCGAAAAATTGAGGGATACCCAAATCCCTAGTGATATGGGTATCCCCTCCCAGAGTGTTTATTTGTTATTGTTTCTTTAATTCAGGGTAGCCAAATGAACCGAGGACGAAGAGGAAAACAAAACATACAAAGACGAAATTCATTCAAGGGAGGAAAGAACTATAAATGCCTAAATGTAGGGGATACCCAAATCTCTAGTGATATGGGTATCCCCGTCCAATATGACTAGGTGTTATCCTTTCTTTAGTTCGAATTGAGGGTAGCCAAATCGACCGAATATACCATTCACCATTCAACTCGGAAAGGACTGAGATGGGCTCCTTTTGAAATAAAAGTAACAAAAAGAAATTCATGCCTTAAAGTAGACCGAGAGTGTCCCCGGAGATGTTTAGTAAAATTGTTGATTTTTGACTGAAGAAAAATTTACGGGATACAAAACATTTGGTCCAAACATTAACGCGATATTTGCATGGTAAAGTATCCAGTTCATCTTGAATGCTGAATGCATAAACGAGCCAGTAAAACATTACAATCAACGATTATGTCAAGATGATCGCTCTAAATAAAATTTGTTACACCTTTTTTCGAAAGTTTTCCTGAATGTTCCCTACGAAGCACTGTGTCGAAAATTACAATACTGTAGGATAGGTTACCGTGTTTGCAAAAGAGATAAGCTGGACCAATATTACTCTATTTATCCTGAATCACGTGCGATATGTCATCGGTTCACCTTACACTTCGCGGTAGCTGTACGCAAAGCTTTGTAATAAAGAAGTTGAAAAAAAATTGACAGTTAGAACGTCTATTTTTCTGGTCTCGAGCATATGTAATAATGTAATATATATCCGATGGAAAAAACTATACAATTTTAAACTGCATCCACTCAAAACGTTCCTCGAGTCTTTATTCTCATTAGTTAGTCGTTAGTTCGTCGAGTCGTTATTGCCTTTTTTTGTGCACTTCTAGCTATGCCCTTTCTTCCCTTCCAAACAATCTTTTCTACAATTTTTCAAGTTAAAAGGAATAATTTTTACACCAAATTATATAATAGGAAAATGGTCACCATAATCATTTAAGAGAAAACCTGTCTTGATTTTGTGTATGTTCACGCGCTCGTGTTCGCGCGCTAGTGACGAGAAAATCGTGCGCAGTAGGGATGCTCAATATAAGGAATCCCCTTAACGATGGGATGCGCAATATAAGGAATCCCCTTAACGAACTCTTCGCGGTGTTTTGTCTTCATGTGTATGGGAAAGTGGCTGTTGTTTATGGTAAATTGTTTTTACCATCCTTGTTTTTTGGAACAGATGGCCCAGAGCGTATGTGGAAATTGTGAATCTCCATTCAGCAAGGTAAGTAAACCTAAATTGCAATGAAAATGAGGAAAGTATCCTTACTCTCCTTTATCTGCAATAGAAGCCGACCATCTCGACTTGGCCTCGAGAAGGACGACATACATTATAACGATGAAGAAACGATATTTCGTGCTTCTCTTAAATCAAATCTGTATGTATGTTAGCGGCCACAAGGGAAACGCGTAATCTGATTGGCTTATGACAGCGGCCGTCTAACAATCGATAGAAAAATGAAAGGGAAAATGGGGTTTAAACTTCGTATTTTCTTGCAGTTTGCACATCAAAATATTGATTTGCTTTATAGATTGGTCAATGAGTTATGCTAAAAGAACTAAACAGTTCTCCCTCGTGTCCTACCGACTTTGATTAGACAGATGCCATGGAATATGGTGTGACTGACGAATCATGAAACTTTTGCATTCCTTTCAGATAAACCAGTCAAAGCTGGGGAGCCTAATAATACGTAACGTTCTAAAATGTGATGAGATCATTGATCGTTGCCGGTAGGGAAAAAAATTACCCCTTACACAAGATAATAGGAAATTTCTCATTTCGCACACTTTACGCGTTCTGATCAGTTTAGATTTATTTTAAAGATAACAATATTGTTTTTTCATTGTATTACTTCAGCAGCAAAACACTCAAATTGAAGAAAAGGTGGGTCCTGACTCACGTAATACAGTGGAAAAAAATCAGACGGTGCTGAAGGAATCTGTCAGTCCGTTGGTAAAGAACGAAGAAGAAAAAGAAAAAGAAGAAGAAGGAATGAAGTTGCGACGCAGATCCAAGATTAAGGTCAGTGTTCTTTTCTTTCCACCTGTCAGTTTTTTGTACTTCGTCTTTTCAGTAGTTAAATTTACTGTCAAGTTTTGTTATATTGGTTTTAACAGAGAAAATACAAGTCGTCGGAATGGTTAATGGCACACCATCTAAAACCGAAGCATGCGCAGTAAAAACTAGGGTAAGCTAGTATCATGGTGAACTGTGCACTAGCACTAGCAGTAGCACAAGCGATCTATCTATTTATCCATCCATCCACCCTTCCGTCCGTCCGTCCGTCCGTCCGTCTGTCTGTCTGTCTGGCTGGCTGTCTGTCTGTCTGTCTGTCTAACCCAGTAAACGGTATTTCGACGTGCAAAGGCCTTACTATACTTTTCTTAACTTTTTCTTCGAAAACAGTGAATCGGAAGATGAAGCAGCAGCGCAGAAGGAAGCCAAGGAAATGATCGACGAGGTAGAAAAACAGGGCGTGCTTAAAACGATCATCAAGAAAGCCTGTGAAATAAGCGAAGAAGCGCTCGCAGACCTTGGTCGAGGCGGTAAAAGAGGCTATTTAGCTTTCCGTGAGCTTACCACAGAAAAAGAAGGCGACAATCAAGGCGTTGCAAGCTTTCGACAAAGCTTAAACGCACGATTGCAAGCCTCAGAAACCTTGTCAAGTGCCTTGGAAGAACAATTAGCTCGTCGCTTCCCGAAGCACTTGAGATCGGACAGAGAGACAGTTGCTGACCCAGCGGTGAAAATGATCGCCCACCGTATGACATACGTAACCGGTGAAATACTACGTCGGTTTAAAAAGTGTTTTTTTTTTCTCCTTCTTGTGAACTCAATTTTGACTATGGGTTTGCCGAGACTCCAATCTGGTGGTACGTACCCAACTGTCTCTATACTGCAGAGGACACAAAGATTCCATAATATCATTAGTAAAAACGGCTGAAAAAATTACAGCATTCAGGCAATATTATGAGGTAAAACTAGAAATTTCCTATCCTTACCCATAACATGTCACTGGAAATATGGGTATGATCGGTCGACTAAGGATACCCTAATAATAATAATAATAATAATAATGATAATAATAATAATAATAATAATTAAAATAATTATACATTTATATAGCGCTAATACTATGAAATATTCAAAAGCTCTTTACATATAAAAAGAAGCTCACAAACTAAAACAAAGATCTATAAAAAGGATAAAATGTGCTGGAAATACAACAATATAAAACGGCTCATACAACAAAAATTATAAACAGTCATAGGCGATTTTAAAAAGATATGTTTTCAATCGTTTTTAAAAATGTCCAAAGACGAGCTTGATCGTATAGCCAAGGGCATACGACCATTTCATTTCTCCTACTTTCCCTAACATTATAAAGCCTAGTTTCAACATTGCCTACTAGATTATATTTTCTTTGTTTTGTTATTATAGTCAACCTAACAGTTGGTTATTTCCCTTTACCCCTATTACATTCTCATAGGCCGCGTCTAAAAAAACAAGATAATTATATTAGATAGAGTGTGTAATAAACTGCTGATTTGTAAAGCTGTATTCTCGTTTGGAATGTTCTCGGTAGACAGCCATGTATTGGACGGGGATACCAGTATCACTAAAGATTTACATATACCAAATATTCAGCTTTCCCTTACATTTTAACATTTCCAATCATTTCCTCGTTGAATGGTGAAGTCTTTGTAAATTTCCTTTGCCTTTTTATCTTCGGTCGATTTGGCTACCCTGAATTCAAAAAACGATAACAAACAAACATATTGTAAGGGGATACCCAAATCGCTAGGGATTTGGGTATCCCTTACTTTTTAGCATTTCTAGTCTTTTCCCTACTGGAATGACCTTTGTCTTTGTAAGTTTACTTTGCCTTTTAATGTTCGGTTCATTTGGCTATACCATGGATTAAAGAAACGATAACAAACAAACGCTCTGGAAGGGAATGCACATATCACTAGGGATTTGGGTATCCCTTACAGTTTAGCATTTCGATCTAGTCCTTTCCTCGTTGGAATGACTTTGGTCTTTGTAAGTTTTCTTTTCCTTTTAATCTTCGGTGGATTTCCATACCCTGAATTAAAAGAAAAAAAAAAGAACAAACAAACACTCGAGAAGGGGATACCCACATCACTAGGGATTTGTGTATCCCTTACATTTCAGCATTTCGATCTAGTCCTCGTTCCTCATTAGAATTTTCGTCTTTGTAATTTTGCTTTGCTTTTTTTTTTTTATCTTCGGTCGATTTGGCTACCCTGAATTAAATAAACAATGTCAAATAAACATTTTGGAAGGGGATACCCATATCACTAGGGATTTGGGTATCCCTTACGTTTTAGCACGTCTAGTCCTTTCCACATTGGAATGACTTTCGTCTTTGCAAGTTTTCTTTGCTTTTTTGTCTTTGGTCGATTTGGCTACCCTGAATTAAAGAAACGATAAGAAATAAACATATCGCAAGGGGATACCCATATCACTAGGGATTTGGGTATCCCTTACGTTTTAGCATTTCTAGACCTTTCCTTACTGGAATGACTTTCGTATTCGCAAGTTTTCTTTGCTTTTTTATCTTCTGTTGATTTGGCTACCCTGAATTAAAGAAACGATAAGAAATAAACATATTGCAAGGGGATACCCATATCACTAGGGATTTGGGTATCCCTTAATTTTTCGCATTTCTTGCCCTTTCTCCCCTTCAAGGCCTTTCGCCTTTGAAAATTTGCTTTGCCTTTTTAATCTTCGGTCGATTTGGCTGCCTGAAGTAAAGAAACGATAACAAACAAACACCCTAGAAAGGGATACCCATATCACTAAGGATTTGGGTATCCCTTACAGTTCAGCATTTTGATCTAGTCCTTTCCTCATTAGAATTAATTTCGTCTTTGTAAGTTTGCTTTGCCTTTTAGATTTGGCTACCCTAAATTAAAGAAACAATAAGAAGCAGGCACATTGCAAAGGGAAGTAATAGGAGAGATAATCAAGGAAAGAGCGATAAATAAACAAGTCTGAGACAAAGTTTATTTCAGACAGGCAACATACACAGAGGTCAGTCACAGCTTGAGACCGGCATGTTGCGTGACGGCCGTATCTCAGTGTGCCCGCTCGCATATTGATTTTATTCAATGGCCGAACTATCCGAGGTTTAGAATGCGCCTTTCTTGTTTAAAATGACGTGCATTTCAAGGATTATCGATAGGCACTAAGCGCATATTCATACAGGGAGCTTTGGCGCGAGAATACGGTTTTGTATGTCGTTATAAATGCGGACTAGGATCGGACAGTCTGTTATAAATTGCGACTATTTTCAGCGACGTTATGTGTTTATATCAAGATTAAGAAAGCTTTTATTTATTGAGACAAAGCTTCGTAAGAATATAAATGGTTTTTGAGCAGAATTATGCATGATTTCACTTGCCCCAGTCTGTGGTATTTAACACTTTCAGTGTTTTGGGTATCCCTACTGGGGATACCCAAAACACTAGGGATTTGGGTACGGGGGTACCCAAAACACGGGGATACCCAAATCACTGTGACACCGACATTGTCGGGGCCTGATATTGTAGTCTCACACGAAAAGCGTGGGGTCTGAGGTGGAGGGTCTGAGGTGGGGGGTCTGAAATGGGGGGCCTGAGATGGGGAGAACGTTCCAAACCCTGATCCAAATATCTGCATTTTTAACGTACTTTGAAAAGCTCTCGCGTCGCTCACAATCATTTGTCCAAAGAAATTTTTACAGGAATCTGTAGACCATCCTTCTGCGATTCAACCACCAGAAGCTTGATCCATTTGAAGGTTTCGCACATGGTGAAAATCAATTATTTTTACGAAGTCCTTTTAAGTGAATGAATTACATCTCTTCGAAATTTAATTATTTTGCACCCAAAAAGACAACGCAGCATTCCCTAAAATCAACCCAGTACACAATTAAGCATTGCACAAAAATATTTGAGTGTTTTAAAGACGGAAGAATAATGTGGTTTTGCATGCGAGGCTCTCAAACTTGTTTAATAAAATGGTGCGTCAAATGACGATTTTAACGGAATTTTTTAATTTGCATATTTCTTTGAAATAAAAGGATATTTTGCCCAAAAAACTATCCAGTAGTTTTTGTCATACCCTAGCCTATCTACCATAGGAATATCAGCGAAATCGCATTTTCGACCCTTGCCGCGAAATTAAGAATTTGTCTGATTTTTACAGGCAGGCACTCAATACTTTTTCTACTTACGATACAATAAAATACAATGTTTTAATCTACTACTTACACTGGCATGACCTATTATTAATTTCTTACAGCTGCAAAACACATTTTGATAAAGATCAATAACTAAAGCTAAAAAAGCAATTTTAAAAAACATACACTACTGACAATTACAATTCAGAAAACGCTACTTATACATACAAAGCACTTTGTGCTTTTATTTCTTAAAAAGCAGTGATTGCGGAGCAAATGTACCCAAAGTCAAATACAGACAAAATGTACAGTGGATCAAGATACACTGATGGCTGAAAAACAAGGCTTACTAGAATAATGTGCTCAAAAATTCCCACTTTTTGGGAAGAGCACCTTTTGCATTGGCCTCCATATCGTAAATTGATTTCAAATATTGTAGGAAACCTTCTACCTTTGGTGCGGTTTCTTTTCTTTTGCTCATCCAGATATAACTCCTGGCTAGGAGGCAGGAAAAATTAATTTGCCGGTGATTCCTGGAAGAATCCGGCTTTAAACCGAGAGCTACAAGTGGAGCTATTGTGTTATGTTCGGGAGTAATGTGGAGCAAAGCTAGCCTTACGGTTAACTCATGCCAGAAAGAGACCACTTTAGGACAAGACCAAAAGAGATGAAGAAGTTTCTCCTGTTCTTCATTACAGAAGGAGCAGTTTGGGTTGTCTCTTACTCCAATTTTTGTTAGGAAGTCATTTGTTGCTATTCGTCTATGCAAGAATTTTTTACTGGAATTCAAGAATTCTCGTACTTTTAGGGTATTTAAAAGCTAGCTGGTAGGCATCCCGCCAGTTAATTGAATCGACATCATTCTGGTGGCAGTCTTTTAGCTATTTCTGTTGATTATAGGTTGGGTGCGTGCATTTTGTGGAAATTAGTTTAGTGTAAACCAGTTTGTTCACACTTCGGCATTTTGTTAATTTTTCCACAAAGCTTTCATGGTTACAATTGTTGATACAGCTGTTTTTACATGTATTCCAAACAGATTTCAGAGCAGACAGAAGTCCGTAATACTTTAGAAGGCAAATATGAAGGCTGTATATGCACTGCATTTCAGCTAATGATAAAAGATTGTTAGAGGCATTTTTCAGATGTTTCACTTTCGTGACGCCCTTGTCAAACCATTCTTGATAGAAGATAGGGCAGTTATCGATTCTTACGAGTGAGTTGTTCCATAAAATTTGTTCAAGAAATTGTTTCTCGGACATTATGTGTCCATCAAAATTGACTTCTGCCTAGATTAACAGTCTCCTTTATAAAACAGTTTTTAATCTTGAGGTTCTCTATGGTGTCTTTCTTGTTTTGTTTAATACTGAGTACTGTTGAGCCTCCATGTCTCTTTAGCTCAAGATCAAAAAAATGTTTCCATTTCCCCTGATTTCCTTCATCTAAATATTTTTTAAATCCATGTAGCTATTAGGGACTTGCTAAAAGACTTACGGTATATCTATCATTTTGAGACCCTCATTTGAGTAATCATTAATAATTATATCGCGCTTAATTTTATCTCCTTTTCCATTCCAGAGGAATGAATAGCATAGCTTATTTATTTCTTTGATAGCTTTCACATTTATATGTAAAGGAGAGAGCACATATACGAGTTGGGAAGCTACTAGACTCTTCAGGACTGTAATTTTTCCAATTAGGGTAAAGTCTGCGGTATTGCAAGAAACTTAAAACGTTTCGAACCTTATCCAGTTTTTCGTTATAATTTAAGGTTGCTGTTGCCTCTGGATCAATTGAGAACCAGATGCCTAAAGCTTTAACTTTGTATTTAGGCAATTTTAAAATTTCTTCCACGAGTTGATATTCCATCGTTCCCACTATGAAATCCAATCCAAAGGGCTTCTGTTTTTTTATCATTAAGTTTTAAACCAGACGCGTTTTAAGAGAGGCTCTTAGGGATTTCTTTGTGCAGTCAAGTATGAGTGTTGAATCGTCTGCATACTGACTTAATTTAATTTCTCTTCTGTTCACGAAGATGCCTTTAATACTCTTGTTTTCCCGAATTGCCATGGCTAGCACTTCAACTGACAAAACAAACAAGTAAGGTGAGAGAGGACAACCTTGTCTTACACCTCTTTGAATTTCAAAGAAATCACTCGCCCAACTGTTGTTCAAAACACAGCTTTCTGGGCGGCAATAAAAAAGATTAAGCAACTTAAGATGCTACTACCAAAACCAAAATGTTGAAAGGTTTTTCTAATGAAGGACCATTCTATCGTGTCAAAAGCTTTTTCAAAATCAAAAAACAAGAGTAATCCTGGAATATTTTTCTCTTTGGCATAGCAAATGACACTATCGATAAGGCGAATGTTTTCTCCAATAAATCTACCTTTTGTAAAGCCAGTCTGGTCATAATTGATGAGATTAGGAAGAGAAAATTTCAAGCGATTAGCAATTGACTTTGCCACTATTTTGTAGTCGCAGTTCAGGAGGGTTAGAGGTCTCCAGTTTTTGACAAAGAATGGTTCTGCGTCTTTCTTAGGGATGAGTTTGATAATTCCTCTTCTCTGAGTTACTGAGAGTTGTCCAGTTTCATAAGCGTAATTCAGGGCTCTAATAAGCATGGCAGATATATCATTCCAAAATACTTTGTAAAATTCAGCTGGCAAAACGTCAGTCGCAGGGGTCTTTTCTGTTCCCATATCTTTGCGTGCCTCTAGGCATTCTTTTTCGGTAAGTGCTCCTTCACACGCAGTTAGCACATGTTCATGGATAGCGCTTTCATCTTCACGCTCAGAAAAAAAGATGGTATCATTTTGGTCGTATGTCATGCTTTTGGATGAATAGAGAGTTTTGTAGAAAGACACGCATTCAGGCACTTAGCACGGCAGGGCAGGCCTTGCCGAGCCGCACACAAGTCTGAGCACGACTTCGCTTCAAACGGCGTGTTCTTGCTGTGCTTAACTGAATTCATAGCCTGCTGCATCAGCTACCGTTGCTTCCTAGCATTTAAAATGGTCTTCAGGAAAGCAAACTTCCTCCGATCTCCGGTGCGACTGAATTGAAACGCACTGCTGTTCTTTTTTCGTGCCACTGCCAGGCCAAATTCATTTGAGTTCGGCGCGGCAGTAGCACGGCGTTTGGTATAGGTCTGCGTGTGAAGCGGTAGAACGAAGTTGAGTAAAGATATCTTTGGGCTCAAATTTTCTAAGCCTCTATTTCTGCCCACCTATTTCGCTATTACAGATGAAGCTTAATTCGCCGCAAAACGACCACCCCGAAAATTCCAAACAGAGATCTTAACTAGAACGAACGAGCTCCCATATAAAGCGAACACAAGCTGAAAAATAGAAGCTGGTCGTGAACCAAAGTTTTTAGCTTTAAGCTTTCTTCCTAAGTCTTAGGGTGAAACTCTTTTAAACTTTTGATTTGTGATCTTTGAGACGAATATGCATTAGGGCCGAGTGATCTCTTGCTGTACTTAAAGCTGATCAAGGCTCCATACGGAGATTAGTATTCTGTAAACTGCAGGGTAGGAGAATTTGGCAAAAAGGTGGTAAAAAATGAAACTTTGAATAAATCGGTTAATGTTCTTTCTTTTGTTCAATAAAATAGTCTTAAAAACACGTCAAATAAGACGATGCTTTATTTTTGTGTTCAATGTTTGGCTTACAAATCTGAAACTAATCAAAGTTTATTGGTCTGTATGTAATAAACACCAGCTACAAGTAGATACGTTCACTGAACTGCAATTCAACTCGATTACACGCTTAAGTGTAGCGCTCGAGAACTTTGCGATCGATCGCTTACCTCTCATGCGAAACTTATGTTATGTCCTATACGGTATTATGTTTTTCTTACATGGGAAACATTCAAAAATGTTTATTTTGCGCCGATCGTACGTCATACATTCGTCAAACCTGAAAACTTGGATTTCAAACATTTTCTTGATCAGTAAAATGTCAGAAAATCTCCAAACCTAATTCGAAAACATATATTACGGTTGCAATTGTAATATGTTTGATCGTACACTTCACGAAACCACATGAAACAAACATCTCAGAAAACTACGCTTAAAAAGTCAACCGAATTTTGTCCAAACAACCTTTAAAAACAAATTTAAAAAAGGTTGCTATAGACACGTCAAGTTATGGGACGAAAAGATTGATGATACATGAAAATACATGGAAAATCTACTGCTAATACCGTAATGATTCAATTTAGCGACAGGGCGCTAATTTACTTTTGGTAGCTCGCCAGGTATTTCAATGGTTTTTACATAATAAACAAATATATTTAAGAGGAAATCCGATAGAAAATCGAGCAATGTCAGTTTTAAGTAGACAAAAATCTTGTACCAGAATAATTCTAAGTATATTTCAGTCCTTTTTGCATTTTCAAAAAGCTTCACGGATATAAACAGTTTCCTGAAAGAACACCAAAAACAAATTCCCATGGGAACTCGAAGAACTAAATTTCGAAGATCAGAGAAGCTGTGCAAACACAGGTAAAATTTCATCATCAGTTTCATTTCAACAGTACTCTCAAGTGTTTCATAAGAACTTCAAACTTTGTTTTCGACATTTGGTGTTGTTAAAATTATTTCTTTTGAGAAGATATTTGAAACAGTCGCAGAGAAGTTTGCAATACCATGTAAATAATCTTGGTACAAAGTTTTCGTCCACTTGCTACTCGAACTTCTGGCGGATTCCTTGTAATGGGAAGAGCGGAGGATGCAAAAATCCTGCAAGTGCTTTCATCAGCGTTGGCAGCTCGGCCCTCTTAAGCTAGTAAATTTGAATAACATGCTTGTCTCTGCTCACCACTCTCAGTCCTCTCTCTTGAAGTCTTTCTTGTTCTCGCGCATCACTAGATCAACAAAACTGTCCAACTGCCTGTCCAACTAAATAGCAGTACGTGTACGTAAGGTACGTGTGAGTACTAATTTAAATAGTACTAGCTTAGCCTTAGTTGGAATTAAGTGTCTGAGTCTTATGAGAATGCCGATCCTTTAACCTGCCTTCTTACAAATTGAGCTTGTGTGATCACTGAAGTTACAATTGATATCTTTTGTAACACCTAAGAGCCTGCAAGTTTAGTGATCGAGATCTCTATTATTGATGAAAGGGGGTCAAAGTGGAGCTAACACAACACATTAGAAGGAAGACGAAATAATTAAGCTTTGTTAGGAATGAAGAAGATAACAGCAAGTCATACGAGCCTTGTAACAATGCGCTTCCTTCTCGGCTGATACGAGGTCAAGGTTGCAAACAAATTGTCAAGCCTTACGGTGAACATAGAACAGCCATACCACCGAAGTATTAAGATAACAATGAAGACAGTATATATTGCATGTGTTCATAAAATGTTGTTTTAGTGTCTTGAGATTTAAAGCTTTGTTAGGAATAAAGAAGATAGCGGCAAGTCAAACGAGCCTTGTAACAATGCGCTTCCTTCTGGGCTGATACGAGGTCATGGTTGCAAACAAATTGTCAAGCCTTACGGTGGAAATAGAACAGCCATACCACCTAAGTATTAAGATCAGAATGAAGACAGTATATATTGCCTGTGTTCCTAATATGTTGTTTTAGAGCCTCGAGATTCAAGTTTTACAATGAGCTCAAACTACATTGTTAAACAGAAATATTTGTTCCGCCAATTTTTTGCTCCACGTTGACCCCTTGTCATAATAATGGTGGAAACATGAAATATCGGTTATTGCAAAACCAGAGTTTCATACAGGAGAACACTAATTTTTTTTTTGTTCAATTAGTTTTCATTGCATAGTTAACGTGCCTGCAACGAGAGATCCCTCCATTATAAGTATTAATTTGATGAAAGAGAGTCAAAGTGTTGATCAGGAACAGAAACGAAACTCAAAAACTAAGAAGCTATCAAAGTTGGAGTTATTTTAGAATCGCAGGTACTCATGGTCGTTAAGCTACTTATCTTTCGATCGACAGGAATAAAGAGGCTAACAGCAATTCAAACGTTCAGCGATGTATCAGTGTTCCCAGTTCCTCGTCAGCTGATACAAGTTCAAGGGTCAATGTACCAGAAATGCAACAGTCAAACGGAAGTTAAGCTCGCTATAATATAAGTAACCTTGCCGTCATAGTAATTTCAAACCCACCTGAGTTTTAGGGCCGCAACGTAGTAATCGAAGCTTGAAAATGTCGCGGTTTGGTGCATCTTTTACAACCGTTATTTGCCTCTTTGTTATCCTAACTGGACAAAGCTCAGCGCTACTAACATTTTATCAGCAGTATCCGTGGCAACACATCTTGTATCCTAATTTTCAAGGTAATTACAAAGGTTTTATTGCGTCTGCGAACGTTGTTTATACTTGTGCTGAAACTTATGCGCTGGTGAAAATCAGCTTTTAGAACTACAGTATTCCCAGTACATCTGAACTTAAAACAGTGATTTGCATGACCACACTTGTTATCGCATTATTGTGACAACAAAGGAGTGATTCCCTTATTCCTTTAAAAATTGTCCTCGGTCTATTATTATAGATTAACCGCTACCCTTTTCATTATTTTATCATGCTGAATTTCCCTGTAACCAGAAAAAAAATGAACATTTGTATCATTGACCAGCATGTGGGTTAATATTTCTCGCGATAATCACGGGTTAACAGATGAAGAATATAATATACACTGAAGACAAAAAAATATAATAACGGCAGATTGGATGGAAAAATTCCCTTTCCTTCTCAAACTCATTAATTATTCATGAGCTGATGACCCAATCAGCTCGCATCAATTGGGTCAGGTGCATGTATGTTGATACCCAATGAACATACCGATCAAGACACGGTAGATTAGTTCAAAAACTGATCAAGACACTGATCAAGAAACTTGAATTTTAATCAGTCTTAATTATAATTCTAAATACAGCATTTTTCCCGCTTAAATCATTGCTTACAACAACAATACAGCAACATATTATTCCTTCTTAGACATCGTTACATTAATTGTACAGTTTTTGAATTTTCCTTTCTGGAAAACAACATCCGTTAAAGATTGATCCTGTTTCTCTGTGGTAAAACATGTAGTTGTACTAACAACACTTGGACCTAGGATCTTTGAAACTTTAGACACATTTTCTTCTGTAGGCTTTTCGTACTGCAACAATGCATTAGAACGATGCCCCGACCTTTCGCGAATCAATTTTTCTTCAACCCCAGAATTGAACAGGGAGGAAACACAAGTAACGCGCAAACTGTGAGCGGTTTTGCGTTTAAAGCCTGCCGCGTCGCACATGTCAGGCAAAATCTTGTTCAAGCTGTTGATGCCTACGGGCGCTTTATCGAATGCGAACCTAGTTTTTGATGGCTTAAAGTAAAATGCAGTAACTTCCTTTGCATGAGTCTCAACTAACCCTACATACAATCTGAATATCTCAACAAGGCACGGCTCGTGCTTTTCCTCAATAGAATGACAAACGTGCTTGACCACTCGCGGCACATACTTTAGATCACAAAGACCTCCATGATAAGTTTTAGAGGCATTTTCTTCAAACTTAATAAAATTTGGACCAATTTCAAAGTTGTTTACAACAATATTTCTGTGATCTCCCCCCCGCAACCCAAAAGCTTTTCCGTTGTAGAAATAGATCGTGTTCAATAACGACTTAGCTGATGTAGTTCCCAGCAATTTCTTTTGCCAGAATACTGCTTCTTCTTGCTCGCTCACAAACTCCTTTTCCTCTTTCTTACACTTAATGTGAAGCCCTTCTCGAACGCCATTCTTCATCTCGGCATCTAAGCAACGTCGGAAAAGGACAAACCTTCAAAAAATAACGCACAAAATTAAAGTCCTGAAACAGTGCATTTTAAATTACTAACCAATTCGCTCTAAAAGTTGTCAAGTACCTTTTGTCACTAGCGTCCAGAGGATTCAAAGCTTCTGATCCATTTTTCTCCTCCAAATAACGCTTGAGGGCACAAATGATACCATAAACAGACTTCGGAGGGTATCTTTCACCGGACTTTTTAGCTACCTCCATCACAAATTTTGACAACCAATAGTTCAGCGACAGAGCGTCCATTCCAGCAATATCTACACTCACAGCGGTAACATTGTGTAAATCGTAGTCCTTGAAGAGACCGCCACAATCTAATACCGGAACTTTAACCTCTCTCAACCTCTGCCATTCGGCAAAAATGTTCACAGCCCACTTGTTTTTATACTTAGTTGAAACTGGAACAGCATCATTCACCAAAACATTTTCTTGAGAAGAGGTTTTTGGACCTCGAAAACGTTCTGATCTCCACTCGATCTCCATCACGCGGCATAATGTTAATTTATTAAAAATTCAACCTTTAAAACTTGCCCACATGGCCGCATATAAAAGATTCATTTCATTTACCATATGAATAAAAAACAGACAATAGCCTATTGAGCACGCCTACTAATTACCTATTCTTCGAAAAAAATTCTCATGCTACTTTGAGAAGCCAGCTCAAAAACTCGTGGTTCGTTTTTCATCACGGGTTCCAAACACCTCGAAACAATAAAAGCACTCCGCCTTCGGCGTCGTGCTTTCATCTGTTTCTCGGTGTTTGGAACCCCTGATGAAAAACTCGCACTCGTTTTTGATCTATTACTTCCAAAACACGGGGTCCAAACATCTAGAGGCACAAGTAGCCACTCAGTAATGTCCATAACGCCCTCCGTTTCCACTGCTCTTCCCTGCATGGGAACCTTGGGTAAAGGATGCAGTCCCAACCCTCGTTTCCATAAAAAGCTAGGAGAACGAGGGTTGACGCAGTCCATCTGTTTTACGTCTTTATTATTGTTCTTACAGTTAATGATCGAATCATAGCCCGTTGGACGAATAATCTTTATTACGCTGGTAAAGTGTCATCAACTGGAACTGGGTTGATACGCATTTTGTTTGACGACGGTAACACGATCACCCACAGAGACACCGATATTTCAGCTGTAATTGCTGATACAGTGCCCCATCAAGTGGACATCGGTGACCACGTCGTGACGACTTGGAAAGGAGGTCACATATACTACATTGGTTATGTATCTGACAAGGATTCTAACAACCGCTTCAAGGTCACCTTTGATGACAACAACGAGGATTTTTACACCACCAGTCAGTTAAGAATATTCCTGGATCATTTCTCTGCTCATGAAGGTTAGTAAGAGAGTCATCCCTCTCCGCGAGCTAAACGTCATTAACAGCAATCCTATCTACTTGCCTTGCATCATAAATGCTGCAGTTTGACTGCATGGGATATTACCATAACCGGGGCTAATTGCCAAATTGTACTCAGTGGAGGACCATTCTTCATTTGAGGAAGGGTGTGGGTGATATGATAAAGGCGTGAATTATTTCGAACCCTTTCATGCACCAGGAAATGTTTTTTTATCAGTACATATGTATGCATGACACTTTTTCCCCTCTGTAGCATGCTTTTTTTGGCTCACTAAAGAGGGTGAATCTTTTTTTTTTTCGGCAGTGGTTGTGTGCATGAATTTTTTTATTGGTACAGGTATGTTAGTAGGATATTTTTTCCAACTCCCCCTCAAAAGTCAACTGTTGTTACTCAGGCTTTCAAAACAAAAGGCGTGACGTATATCTTCTACATTTTAAGTACTACTCCACGCAAAATCTCTTTTTTAAGGATAAATACCAAATAAAACAAAATATTTTGCTAGGCATTAATTACTTTTGCATTTTTCATCGTCGGTTAATATTCTCTTTTTGTTCATTCCTGCAGTGGGCGCCAGAGTGTTTGCACGCTGGACAAATGGTCTTTATTATCGGGGATTTGTCACAAGGACCTCTTCCACAACTGTGTTCATCAACTATGACGATGGCAACACCATCACTCTACAGAAGAAGGACGCAGCGGCGGTAATACTCGACAAACTTCCCTGCTACAAAGACGTCCAGGCTGGTCAGCGTGTAATTGGTTTCTTGCCAGGAAAAACCAGATTCTACCCAGGTGATGTAGTGTACAAAAGGAATTTCTGCAGCTCTAGCTGTTACCAGAAAGCTGTATACCGTGTGTTGTTTGATGACCATGATGAGGATAGGGACGAGCGAGTGCAAGATTTCCACCAGATTCGTCTAATCCCATGTTCATCAAGCGTCCAGGGGTAGCCACAGGCAGACAGCCGTCAAGATATCAGTAGAGATAGTTTGAATCATTTATGCTTGTCAGTGAAAAATTATATATTGTAGCTAAGCTTTTCACAGATGGAACCAATAGAAGTATGTCTTAAATTGTCGCTTTAGCAAGATGAACCGTTGCTTAAGTCATTCCCATAATTTGGTCAAAATTTGAATTTATATAGAGCATGGCTGATGACCTGCTACTTTTAATAAATACTCAGATACGAATATTGTATAACGTTTATAGCTTTGGATGAGCGAGCAGAAGAGGACTGATATAATAACGATATTTCAATTTTGTACTTGCTTCCAATTGAAGCAGACCGATAACGAAATAGGCCCGCCTTGTAGCTTGAATCATGAAGTCGTGAAAACAAAGTGAAATTCCTGTATTTCAGACATTTCAGGACCGTATTTCGTTGAGCGGGATGTAACCTTCAATTTCCTCATATTCAGTTTATTTAAAATCAGATGTGGTGACTTTCTGGCACATGCCCCATTTCCAAGCAATGACGTCATAATTTACACGCCATGATTATTTACATAAGCATTTCTGAATAGGAAATAAGGGGGTTAGAGGCTTAATTCGCTTCTCCAAACCTCTTCACCATTCTCGAAAATTCCCCCCTCTATCCTACCTCCCGTCCAAAAAAAAAAAAACTGAGCAAGTTAAACATCAACATCACAATCACATCAACTCATTTCATTCTTTTGTCTTATGAAACAATCGAAAGCGAACCGATGACTCTTCGGAGAAATTTAAATTTATCGGTTAGTCGTGAAAACGTAGCGATGGAGGTGATATTTCCCATCAGAATCACTTTTGCATGTTCTGATTCCCATGCTTTACTATACCCTCTTTCATTGTTTGTGAGCTAGCTGGATCGCGTTAGACAACTCGTGGGGGTACCAAGAATACCCTATCCTTCAGCCCGAATAATAAATTCGATGGTTAATAGTAAATTCGACATTTTCTGTGTGAATCAGCTTCCATGAAATGTGGGCATCAGTCATTATGTTTGGGCAAAATGTAGTCCTTTCTTGAATGAACTACATTAGCTCTACTACAAAGCTAAAGAGGTACTTCATGCATGCTCACTACCGTTTGCACATACATATCCGCTAAACCTTGAAACTGTCCCTTAACCAGAGTTTCCTTCTCCAATAACTAACCGGAATAACTGTCAATTGGTTTCCTTCGTAATTAATTGCAAATCAGTGCTCACAACATTCAAAAGAAGGGAGCCCCCACGCTAATTCAGTACAACAAAAGAAAAGAACACCACGCTTATTATTGACAGACAAACTGAAACAAAGATAACGCACGCCAACAACAGAATTATTTAATCAGTCAAATAGATATAAAATATCTTTGTTCCTACAAAAAAAGTGTCACCTCACCAGAACAGAAATATAAGAAATTGATTGTAATAATGTGTTGAGACTCGAAATTATCTTAGACACAAATACACTGTAGTAACTGAGACAAAACTTATGTATGTCTTTAATTTCTTCATAAATGTCTCAGACCCTCAGTTTATTTTAGATGGAAAGTTATTTTGTTCCAATAATAGGTAGCGAGAGCAAGCAGCAAAATAATTTTGATAAATTAAAAAAGAGTAGTAAAATAGTGTATGTTTTTGCATAGATAAGGACAGGAAACTAAACAAAACCGATTGTCACTGGGTAACACAGTTTCGAGTATTCTTAAATTTCAATTTGCCATTAAAGAAATCCTATTCTTCTTTACACCCTCTAGGTCTTTGACAATAACGTATCTTAAAGCTTTGTTTCCCTGTCATAAACATTCAGGTCTGTACTACCAGCCATCCGTCGTTAATTACTGAAACAGGAAAAATCACTAACACGATCATGAAATAATTAACATCTAGGAAGAAAACCTGTCAGTATGTTTAACATTTATTTCGTGAATTTTTCTGTAATTAATAGTCGTTCATCTTGATCATCATTAATCGAGGCAATTAAAAGAAACTGAAATTTATTTCCTCGCAGTATCGCGTACATTTATATGGCCTTCCGTACGTTCAGCACCTGAGTGAACTTCATCATGGTCTCTAAGTATAAGCAGCTTATAATTGTTTTTATTGTAATCTCACAGGCAAAAGCCTTTGAAAACAACGAGTTTTGTCAGAAGATGGCAATCAAGCATTGTACGGCTCATTTGAGAGACATATTTCAAGATCTCGAAGAAAAGAGGTGGAACTCTGAAAGGTGCAGTGAGTTCCAGGTAATGATGGAAAGAAAGTGAAGCTTTCTTTTACTTTGTTTTCTAGCTAGTCGAAATATTTGTCACACGGATCAAAAACGAATCGTACTTCCTTTTGTTTTCTTTTTTCCCTAATTTCAGGAGGTTATCAACTGTTTGTCAGTTCCTTGTTGTCCTGGGGACCTGCTTGCATCGTTTCGTTCTCTGTTGTTAGTCACGGCAAGTTTAATAGAAAAAAGCAGCTTGTGTGTGGGACTGAAATACAATGAATTAAAGAGATACGTAACAGGTAAAGTACTTTTTTCCTTTAAAGGCGTTACGTAGCGGAGAGAAGCTTTGAGTTAGGACCTAAACAACAGCTGCGAGTCTATAGTAAAGTATTTGAATACTCAAATGAATAAAATCGGATCGGTCCTGGCGAAATCTTTTTACATACCTTCAATAGAAACCCTGCATCCCCCTTCTATACCCTCGGAATAAAAGTTTGCAAGAAAGTTTGAATGGCGCGCCCTGTTCGACTTCCAAAATAACAGCCTTTCCTACCTTTTCTATACTTAGACTTCGACTAATTCCCCACCCTTTTAGAGCGGTCTTCACTTGAGTGTCAAACGTACTTGGTTTTCCATTACTAGGCTACACGATTGGTTTAAAAATCACGCGCCACTTTTTCATCCAATCAGACGTAAAACCAAAACAAATCGAGTCTGCTCACGCACGTTTTCCCGCACTTCGGATCAGAATGATGCATATAGTTCGAGTTTGGTCGGGTCACTAGGATGTCTATGTCCTTCGTGATTTTTTAGAGTGATTACTTGCGTTTGGTTCTACAACACTCAATTGAAAGCTACTCTACATCCCCCAGACTGATAAGGGTACTCCTTATCAGCTGGGTGCAGCCTCCTTGATCCGTTATAGGAGTAAATGGTCCCTTCTCAACGGTTATATAACTGTGACTTTTAGCCACCTTGCTTTATCCAGTTTTCTTTACAGAAACTTTCACTCCCCTTAACTAGTAAATACAGGACACATGGCCATTAGATATCAGGTCAGTTGTTCTTATCACTTAAATGAACTTTGCAGGGGACCCGATGTACTGCAATGGCACCAAAGATTATTACGATGAATGTGAGCGACATTGTATGTGCTACGATGGAGAACTTTTGTTCTGCCATCGGGTCAGAAAAGAATTCACACACATGAATTTTGAAGAACGACGACGATTTGTGAAAGCGATGAGAACTGGTGCAACAAACCCTATTTACAGAGACGAATATAGAAGAATATGCAAAATTCATTCAAAGATGCCCACCAAACTTCTTCATCACATGCCTCAGATATTTCTCCCTTGGCACAGATGGTATTTGCTGGAATTTGAAAATTTTCTTCGTCAAATTGACTGTCGAGTGACAATTCCTTACTGGGACTGGAGCAAGGATGCAAAGCATTGGGCCAGAGCGACTGAGATAGGCGATATTTGGAATCCAGGCCTTCACGGTCTAGGAGGCGACGGAGATATGCCTAATGGCTGCGTCAGAAATGGGCCTTTTAAGGAAAGAATTTTTGTCATACCTGAAACGAATGGGGAAGGATGTTTGCAAAGAAATTTCAATCTTTCATGCCCTCTTCCAAGTAAAGCAACGGTACAGAAGATGATAAACGATGAAAATTTCACCGCTTTTGAAATCTTTATTCGCAATACAATTCATCCGACTTTTCATGATTGTGTCGGTGGCCACATGCTAAAACACCAAACTGCTTCTTTCACTCCTGAGTTTTGGATCCATCATAGCTTTATAGATAAACTCTGGACAGATTGGCAGATGAAGAGAGACAACCACACTTTTGAGTATTTCACTGACGTTGCCTTTGAGATGCCACTAAGTGGTCTGTTTCCATGGGAACTGCTCGATAATCACAACTTACCCGCCGGGATTAGAATTACCTATGAACAGCCAGGAAATCACGTTCAAGACTTTCGGCTAAACAATTTTGTATGAAAACTACATGCATGCGATCAAGTGTTCAAATCATGAATGAAAATATGACATAAAAACACGGCATGATTAAAAGGGAAAGAAATGACAGAGTTCCAAGTTTTTTTTGTTTTTTTTTTGCAATTCAACGCAAACAAGCTGCCCCTTTTCGTCCTGGGAAAAGCACCCTATTTTGGATTTTCTCTATCATTTATCTGCTTTAACAGGCCATACTCTCCTGAGTTTTGTCGTCAACACCCATTTTTGTCTTTTTCTATTTCATGATCTCGATACATTTGATTGTACGGATGCTCGGTATAGATTCTTTATGGTTTCTTCTCTGGAGATGCAGAATATAGCCCAATGTTCTACCGCTATTCAATATTCCGAATAACAAAAAATATGTGCAATAGTTTAGCTTAAACCGTTTCTAATAACAGCTTGCCTCACATCTTACAGAATATCGTAAATGCTCTTAACTCGCGCCGAGGAAAATAAAAAGTATACTGTGGGAATAATGCTTCATACCCATTGCAAGCCCAGAATACCGAAACATCATTTATTATTCATAGTAACTGAAAAAGCGATAAATGCTGTGAAAAGCGCTTTATATTAGTTGACTGACATGGGTTACGGCCTTTCCAAGTCAGATTTATTAAACTGACAACAAGTACTACACAAGATAAAAACACACGTTTATTATCATTGCACTCGTTCTTTAGACCACGCCAGTATATACAGGTAAACTCATTAATTAACCTACACAAAAAATTAATGTGGAGACTTGAAATAACTTGGTACAATATTTCTGGCAAACGTTGAAACGTCGAAAAATAAAACTCAATATGAGTTGCTCAATTTAATAATAAAGATACAAAAATGCTGAGTTTATTTTTTGGCAAAACCTAGTCTGCCTCTACTCAGTAACTTCTACTAAACCTATCAAAAACCATTGGCTTTAAATGTCCACACATTTACTAAACTGAAGTAAAGATTTAAAAGTAGTATGATGACCCAGTTCATACTAGAGACAACTGTTTTATCTTTTCTATATTCTATACCTGAAAAACAAGAATCCTGAACGATGCACATTCACATTCAGGTTTAAATCGACCCACTATCAAGAAAATACACTAATTTTATTTAGTAAAATTCTACTAGTATACTAATGCAAATGCTGTACTCTGATTGGCTGAGCCATTGCACATTATCGGCCATTAGTGTGCAGTGGCTTGGTTTGGTCCAAAAAATTGCAACGTTTCCTCGTTTCCCCGAAGTTTTGAAAGGACATTTAGAAACAAATGGATAATCAAATAGCTGACTCGGAAGACTAAAAGGAGGGAAATTTCGGTTTCTTGAATTAAAAAGCTCGAAATTTTTGACAGAAACCGATAAGCGCGCGTACACAACTGCAAATGTTGTTAAATAGTAGCATTACTAGTCCTAACAACGTAATTCTTTGGTTTTTTGATAGATGGAAAACACTCTGACAAACAGTTCTCATCTGAACCTTTTGTCTTGGCGAGAGTAGAATTCTTTGGCTCATTTTATTGATAGAACTACCTTATGCCTTATTCCACCTTCTTTTGCTAAGCGTTGCCTTCACCCTTTCGATTGCCTGATTTGTATACTAGAAATGATCATTGAACCGAGCCAGAAATACAGTAACGAAAAAATAACAAAACGAAATTGTTTCTTTCCTGAGTCGATGTTATCATAATTTTGTCTTACTTTCTCTTGCTCAATCCTCGATTTCCAGTTTTTCTTCTTCGTTTTCACACTGTTTTATGTATTTATCAATGGATCCTTTGATTTTTTCTGACTTCTTTATTTTATCCCAACCCTTAAATTTCTCACTTTTGATCAATCCATTAAATAGTATTCCTGTAAGTTTTCCGCTCAGCAGTACAGCGCCAGCCTCTACCAGTGTCGAAGAGTTGAACACCTCACCAAAGAAAACAATGATTGCTAAAGCCAGCATTGAGATACTTGAAATTATTAGCATATTGGCAAGCATAGCGAATATCTCTGGTTCAATGGGTAAAACATCCTTGCAAATATACCAGAACAACGTTTCTGGAATAGTTTTACGGATAATTTCTGCATTTGGTAGAGAATTGATTTTCTTTTTGCAATACTTGAAAATTATCTTTTTCATTTCTTTGAATCTCTTTTGAAACGTATTGTAGCAAAGAGAAATATTGCTAACAAAGACAAAACCAAAAGCCACATAGGGAGTTGTTTTTTTCGCGTTTATAATCAACCCCACTACGACAAAACCAAACATTCTGATATAAAAACTGCAGCATACGGTCACCGCGAGACTAAAATAAATCAACCATGCTAAAAACAATGGCAAACAATAACAAAAACTTGATTTTGTCAGGTTTCTCTTAAGAGATGCGTAAATAATCTGTATGAGAGTGGTAAAAGGTGACCAACGAATGACATCAGTTGCAAGTAATAATATTACACTCAGCAGTAAAACGGGAACTTCTACAACTATCAAAACAATTAAGGCAAGCACAGTTAGTAAAATACGAAAAATAACAAAAGCAGTTGACAAAAAAGAAAATAACATTAGAAATAAAATTTTTCTGCTTTCTAGCGACTTCTTTTTCAGATATTCTATGGCGCGGTAAGACCTTGTAGTGACAGATTTGCCTGGTTCAGGATTCTCACGATTTGGTTGTGTTAGGCGAATGAATCCTTTATAACAGTAATTGAGATGCAGTTCACGGAAGACGTTCAGGTTTTTAAAAACTTTCGTGGAAATCTCCCGTTCAATTTCTTCTGATGCGTACGCTGTGAAAAAGATGAAAATAGCAGGCAATATAATGAAAAATATGATTACAGGTATTAAACAATAAAGCTTACTACTTCTAATATCAAAAACATAATAAAACAAGGAATTCTCTGGAAAAGCATTTTTCGCGTCTGCTTCTTTGAGATAGTCCAAAAAGAAGGCGTAATTTAAGACGAGAACGATGTAAGCGTAGAAAAGAATACGAAAATAATAGGACCTAACCATGTGCTCGACAATGTTTTGCTTCCGATCCTCTTTACGGACACGAAAATGTTTAAGAAGCTTTCTGAAAAGCGCATTGCAACTAATCGGACTTAAGTCGTCAACTGGAATTTCGTTCTTATGATTTTCCGTATCGTCCGCAGATTGTTTTTCAAGCCAAGATATAACAGCCGGCCAAAAGAAAAACAAAACTATAATTCCAAAAGTGAGCACGTGATAAAATAACATGTACCATCTGTTGTATTGCACTGGAAGATCACACTGCACAACAGTTTTATTTCCGCTTTGTTCTTGCTTGCAGCAATGGTATTGGAGATTTCCTCCGAACCAAGAGGCTAGCCAGTTGATATCCCTTTTAACAACTGAAAAGCACACGACATCTTCCGAGAGTGAGGGATCAGTTGAAGCATCTGTTATGTTCTCCAGGAGTGTTGTAGCAACCATAATGTCTTTGCAAGAAGAGGTCAGGTTTGCAGCACAGCCTCGTGGTTCATCACTCAACGTCACTTTAATATTCCTGACTTGATTCTTTAAAAGACCGAGTGATAAGACCTGGTACTGGTACGAAAAATACAGCATCGGTTCTTCAACGCCTCGTGCCCAGATCCATCTGTTGGGAAGGAACCTGTCGCTTGACTGTAGTGGGTTGTAACTTTCATTGCCGACATTTAAATGAAGATAGACCATTCTAACGCCATCTTCAGAAGACTTTGATTGAAATTCAGCAGTAAGGTCGTTTCCATCAAGCAGGAGCTTACACTGATCAGTGCAAGTCTCGTTAGCTCCCAGAGTTGATTTTAACAGCCAGAACACCAGGAACAGAACCGCTTTGACTTCCATCAATGTAACTGGTAAGTAACTGTGCTTGGTAAGGAACAATTTCTACAAAGAAATGAAGTGTTTTACATTGTTTACTTGAGAACTAAACTGAAGTCTTTGGTAAAAGGTCATTTCTCTTCCTCAAAGAAGTCTCAAGACTATTTGTCTTTCTCAAAATTCGTTATTAAAGTAGATAGTCACTTCGCCATCACTATGATCATATCACTGCAGCACTATCTAATATCTACAAGCTTTACTTCTGTTTACCGTAGTAAAGGGAAAAAGGAGAATAAAGAGGGCAATATTAGCCGCGATCCCCACATACCCAACAAATCATCTTGCGCCGATTTCTACAGCCTTTACTGCTGTTTACCGTATTAGAGGGAAAAACGAGAATAAAGAGCTATTATCAACAGTGACTCCTACACACCCGGCAATATCATTTTGTGCCGATTTCAACAGCCGTAGAGTTGCCTACAAGTGGAGCTGCGAAAGCTGAGCTGGAAACGAAAAACAAATTCGAAAAGCTCAAAACCCGAGTGCCACGGTATATTACCTACAACCGAGTAGACAATGACAATGCAAGTTTATGCTTGTTAATCGCTGCCATCAAGCCTGGTGAAACTGAAGTATATAGGTCTTTGGAACGTTTGATACGTATGGAAACTTTGTTGATTACTGTGGTAGCTGTGCACACCTCAAAAGAAACAACTTTATGCTCAAAACCTTCTCAAATTTCTTTTGTCCATCTTAACTGCCCTCAGTCTTGGGCTGTCGACATAAAATGGAATAAAATCCCATCAGTCGTGAAATTAGGCGCCCTCTGAGGGCGGGAGATGACTGGCATTTCAGGCTAGTCTAGTCATAGCCGAATTGACGACCAAAACTTGTCGCCCAATACGAACTACTGCATATATATATTGAAAAATAACTAAACAAAACTTACGGAATCCGGATAGTGTCGTCGGAGTCAAACTGAAACTCAACTCAAACGCGTCTCCAAATCGCGATTTAGTCACTGCCTGTTCGATGGCTCAAGATGACTGAGAAACTCGAGATATGCAGGAGGTATATAAACCTCATGCAGTCCAAAGGTAATTACACTGGAATGTTCATCCGGTCACCGCGAATGCGGTAAAAGCATCTCAACTAGAACAAAAAGAATGACTTGACACCGGAAAACAGGATTTAGGCTACACTGGCGGGTTCTCTCTCGTCAAGTGCAAGGAATGATCTTCCGGTACCATTATACACTTGTACCTTTTCTGTGACCTAGCGAGGTGGATACACTCCATTAACAACTTTATGAAGGCAAATCAAGCGAATCAAAACAGGAACGCGTCAGTAGAGCTAACCAAATATCTCTCAAATGAAACGTTGGACAAAACATGGAAACGTGTAGTTCTCAGAACGCAAAAAATGGCCAGAAAATTCGTTTATAGGGGCCATAGAAACCAACCTGCCTGTATATATGTTGAGGCGAAAATTTAGCGTTATGATATACACTAATGATGGAACTGAAGAACTTAAGTACAACTTATTTGTTCTTTGTTGTTTGTATGTATTTGAACATTCTGAAACGAACAAACCGGCGAAACGCACGTCCGAAAATTTTACTTTCCGCGTAACGAGAAATAAGCTCCGTCACTTAATTTGGCTGATTAAACTAAAACCGCGTGCCGTTAAGTATCAGAGTCCTGGCTTCCCTTGATACGCCGCACATGACGTACCCAGGCCATGGTTTTTCCTGACACGCCGCAACGTACGTATCAGGAACATGGCACTCTCCGACACGTCACGTTTCTTGACACATCACGTTCTGATCTCGGACTCGCCGAGTGTCGAGGAATTTCACGGCCACGTAAATTCAACGAAATTACTCATTTCACGCAGTGAAAACTACCGAGCGAAAAACAACTCTTAGCACTGTTCACGCTTTTTCAGTAGTGAGGCAAACAGAAAGGCATAGGAGCTTGAAAAATAGGAGGCACAAAGAAACTGGATGCGTGTTTACAGAAGTGTGCAAAGTAAGCTTAATGTTGAACTTGTTGTGAACGATCATGTCCGCTTTCCACAGGCAACGAAAAAAAATCCCAAGAAACTCTACGATCACTTGGTAATATTTTGCTTGCACTAATAATAACTGAGTTGCGTAAACTTTTGCTCTTTCAGAGGCCGCTGTTTTTTTCACTTTTTAATTAGGTAAAAACAAAACGATTAATCGACTTTTAGAAATCGCCCCTGTTTCTTTTCTTTTGACTTACGCCGCCTGCTTTGGACGCGACAAACAAAGAAACGAAGCGTCGTGCACAGTGACCGCTTTTTCTCTTGCCTGATATTATCACAACGATAAACTAAGTCAAAAAATTTATGAAGGCCAAATTTATTAACACATAGAAATATATTACATCAATCACTCCTCCTCAACTTCCGTTCTTGTCCCGGCCGTTTAAGTTTAAGTTTAAGTTTAAGTTTAAGTTTAATAATACTTTTGTCATGCTAGTACAAGTAAATAAATCATTTTATCTTTTGCCAAGTTAAAGCGATATAAAAGCGAACATTGCCAATCAAACTTGTAAGCTAATGCTTATTCCAAACGTCGTGCTACTGCAGTGACGAACTCAAATGAATTTGGCCCTGTAGTGGTATGACAACTTAAGAACGGCAGTGGTTTCAAACGTCGAATTTAATTCAGTCGCCGAGGATGGGACGAAGTTTGCCTTGCTTAAGACCATTTTAAATGATAGAAAGCAACGGCAGCTGGTACAGGCTACGAATTCAGTTCGGCCCTGCAAGAGCACGTCGTTTGAAGCCAAGTCGCGACACGGCAAGGCCTGCTGTGCTAAGTAATTCAGCTTGCCGAACTGAATGGTTTCAAACGTCACACACACACTTTATTATTTTCAATTTATATTTTACAAAAAAAGGGCATGCCCGCAACTAGCAAAGGCTAATCTAGGCGGACCATGCTTTAATAGCGGATTACAAAAATATACGTTGTGCAACTGTCGTGCTTAAGTCAAATTAAGTTCTTGAATTTAGTTCGGCAGGGCAGTGGTACGACGTTTGGAATAGGCCTAAAGCTCTTACTTTATTCAGGGATGAGAGTCTGGCCGATACTCATACAGCCGGTCAAGTGTCCCTTTGGGCTCCCCCGGTGGAAATTGATCTTGTGATAACAAAAATTACACTTCTCACTCCTCTAAGGTAGTTAATTTGTCATGTCGACAATTTTTCCGATGAGCACAAGTTTTCTCGCTAAGCTTCGGAAAAGAACTCGGCGCTTCTAATAACAAAAGGGCTATTGTTCAGGTTTAACAAAAGGGCTATTGTTTATGTTAAATCACCAAAACGGACCCACTACAATAGACCATTTCTTGATACGGGGGTAGTTATCGATGGTTGGTTGGGTTCAGTGATTTTCAAAGAGATGTCCGTTTCCGTTCAAAACTCGCATGGTTGTAAACTCATGGTTGTAAACATGCGAAAGAAAGCCGACTTCTTGAGTGTTCTCTTTTTTAAGTTTTAAGTTTTGAACCCAATCGAACTCAATGCATGAAATTGCGTTCGATTAAGTTCGACAACCTAACTCAATCGAACAAAGGTCTTGTTAAATGGTCTGAAAAACACATTGCCTTCTTGTGCTGAAGTGACTCGAGACCCTAGTTTTACAAAAATCAAGAGTTCAAAAGTCAAGCGTTCGATTGAGTTCGATTGTCCAATTTTTTTGTGCGTGTGTGGGTTCCATTTCGTTCGATTGCCGAACTCAATCGAACTCAATCCATGGATCTTTCTGTATAGCAAGGTTGATACACTCCACTAGTTTTAAACAACTTTATAGAGACAAATCAGGCGAATCAAAACAGGAACACATTACAGGTAACCTCTTCTATTTGGTGCTCCGGCAGAGAAAAATTGCAACAGCAAATGAAACCGTTGGACAAAACTTGGAAACGATTTTCTCAGAATGTATAAAATAGGCAGAAAATTCGTTAACATGGCCACTGCAGTTAACCTGTGCATCGAACAATACCTCCATCTGACTGAACTGTACATTAGTTTGTTTATAGTATACATAAAGCCGATAAAATGTGGGGCAAACAAGAATTTTAATGTGACGTTCTGTACGTTCGATTCTTTGAATAGTTCAGTGTTTGCTTCCTATTCAATGGTTAGTTTTTTTTTTTTGTTTCTTTTTTCCTGCAAAGTAAGGTGACCGAAGGACACCGCAAGAAATTATTCACCTTTTTCAAAACAGCATGCAGAGTTTGGAGAAAATAGTACATTTCTAAAGCACAAGCTTCCATCTCTAATTTAAAACGTTTCCGAAAGGTGATCAAAGTAGCTTTCCGTGCAGCATTCAAAGCTCATGATAGCCAAAGTATGATGGAATTTTATAATCTTCCGGTCAATAAAAATAGACTATTCCCTTCTATTCCTGTGACGTAAGCAAGTTGGAGACACAACTTGAGTAGATGAATTGAGAAAATCAAAGAGGAACATAGCACTTCAGGCACCGTGAGGATCGGTTGATATTCAAACAGTGATAATAAGTTTGTTAAAATATTTTAGCAAATCTAGGTGACGAACAAAGTATAGCAGAGATTGACTAAATCCTTTAAAATTGCATGGCAATATTAGAACTCTATAAAATTTTACACCAATGGCAACCGAAGAAAATTGTAAAAATATATAAATCTTGAACTAGCGTGTGTTTAATCCGAAAGCAAAGGCAGGCTTACAGAACTAAATCATGAAAGAAGACCGAATAAAAGGCACTGTGACGATAAAACTTGTCGATAAAGGCGGAACCGAATATTAATATGCTAGTGTAATCACCTCTTGAAGGAACCCGGCTGACGAAAAATCAATAGAAAGTCCCTGCTGGCTTTTGATTATAATATAGGCTCATACCATAAAAACAAACCCAGCTTTGTTAGTCTGTGTTTGATACCGTATATTTTTTTTGATTTACACATAAACTGGCCAGGATAATTTTTTTCCACCTTCCTTGTTTATCTGATTTCCTACCATTAAATGCTATATTTAATAGGAATAAGTCAGACATTACGTGTTGTTACGATAGCTAGCCGTAATTTACCAGAAAGTTCAAATTAATTTATTAGCAGTAATAAAGCCGCGATATGCTGAAAACCATTTCTTAATGAAAGGATTTAACTAAATTAAAACAATAGTCGAAATGAAATAGTTTGGGTCATGTTGCAGCTCTCGTAAGGTCTGACATGAATGGCCTGAAACCCTTTGAGAGGACAACAGAACAAACAACATACTAGGCCCAAAACAATAACAGCCGCTGCAATGACGACAAATAGAATTGCAAACTTACGAGAGCTGCTACACTAGCGCCGAATAGTTCTGTTGAGGGCCAATCAAAAACTCAGCAATCAAGAGATACGTAACCTTGTGTAGCCTTGCTTGCCTGTCTTTCCTTCGCCTCCGGATAACTTTTCAATCATATTTTGTCACAGTCATGCAGATTTTAATTTAACGGTTCCGTCCCGCCCAGCAGTTTTTGCACTCCACATCATGAGGTAGTCTCTGGTTTCCTGGTGCAGATTTAATCAAAATATGACATTCTGCGTGACGAATAAACGAAGAACCCAGGCAACTGTTACAAATGACTACGAAGCTTAGCGCGAAATGCACTGGATCAGTTTAATTCCACAGAATGAGTAGAAATTAGTCGGCCTTGAGTCCTTTGTTATTAATTATTTTATAAACGATGTTGCAAAAATTAATTGTTTGCTACGCTTTTTCCTCTCGGAGCGGAAATTACTTTCTCTTGAGTTGAAAACAACGAAAATTTAAACAACGCTCAATTCCCTTTCACACATCAATCGACTGATATACCGGCGCCGTATTCAAAGTATCCCCCGCTCGACTGACAATCATGCAGACTTTACTTCTTTCACTCTTCGTTTTCTTTGGGAGAACTGCTGTTTTATCTGAGAAAAACGAAGTTTGTGAAGCACTCGTGATTCACGAATGCTCAGGTTACTCACGAGGGCTGTTGAAAGTTCTTGAAAATGGGGACAAAAACCTCTCTAACAAAGACTGCGATGCTTTCCAGGTAGGCCACAAACGTTTTCGAGCAAGCTCTGTCTTCGCGAATCGTTCGCTTTCCAGTCACACCCATTACACCCGCTAATGATGAAGAACGCGTACAGATGGAAGCATCTCCAAAGCCTTTTCATCCCGGTGAAATGGTCCTGTTTGACGGCCGGTTACTGTTCAAATATAAGGCTTAGTAAACATTTGGTGTTTTCATCGCTTCAATAAACCATTATTTTACATGTAACCTTCCCTTATTTCAAGAATATTACGCATATAATTATATGAATATATAAATTGGTTTTTTGTTATATAACAAAATCAATTCATATATAGTGACTTAGCTTTCAAGAGAAAGTTTCAATGGACTCGGTATAACCTTTAACAGAAATTTATCACCATCAGATTATTCATAATCAGTTTCTTTTTACAAAATATCTTTCAGGTCACAATTGATTGCCTTTCTGTACCTCGTTGCCCTGGTAATCTCTTGACGACATTTCGCTACTATGTCCTGCTGACAGCATTAAGCCTTTCTAAAGCATTTGACACCTGCCCTCATCTTGATGTCGAAACCTTACAAGCCTATGTAGTAGGTACTTGCACATTTGAACTAAATTCATCATTTGCGGCGATCACTGATTTCCGCAGTTCAAATACATGATCTTTGATATATTCACTTGCAAACTCATCATTGGTAACTGCTGGAACATTCTCCGCAACAAAATATGATGACAAAGAAATAAATGAATAAATTACAAAAGAGGGAATGAAAAAGAGAGGTAAGCGGAGGTGCTGCTGGGTTCTTGGCTGTTATGGACGGACCATTCTTTTATTGACAAGGTGGAGGAGGGGGTGGTGGGCCATTTCATTCTGGGGAATGAACCTTTTTTTTCTCACCGTTGGGCTGTGCATGATTATTTTTGGTGAGTAATAACTTGTGCAAGATTTTCTTTAAAAGGTCAAACACGCAGGACCTGGATAGTAGTTAGCAGAAAGCACTCGCTCGATTTTTTCTCTTCATGGCTCCCCTTGCACGATTTTTTTCCGCCGTATTTGCTGAACAGGATGTTTTCTTTTTTGGAAATTGCCCAAGCCCCCCTCCTCCCTCAAAAAAATAATGGTCCGTCCCTTAGCCTAGTCGACAGTACCCCTTCACCGGTACCTTTTAAACCAAGACATTGCGCGTCATGTCAAGAGAAGATGATGGTAAGATAGTTTATATCCCTCATATCGGCTCATTACTATGACAATCTCTTTCGAGCAATTTTTCGATGTAGTATGCGGTCCTCACGCAAATTGTTGTCTTACCAGCGCATTGCTTAGATATTTTCGTCCAAAATACGTGTAACTACTGGTATAAGCCGTTTTGGCTGTCCAACGGTAGACTCACGTGAGAAAACTTTGCGTATAAAGATTGACTACTTCTAGGATTTCTGAAAAGGGGTTAGGGTTAGGTTCTAAAAATAACTTGGTATTAACTAGGTATTAACTAGGTATTACTCTGAGAATATGGGAGATCAACTTAACTCTCTTACTCTTCATCCTCGCTTGACCATGTTTAGCTGAGTGCATTTAATGTCGTTCTCCAAGTGGGTAAAATAAAACCCAACTGACAATGATGACAGACAAATTTATAAGACGTCTTAGTGAAAAAGCGTTGAGGGAAAGATTGAGCCTCGCCCCTGGAGGGACCTCGAGGGGGCCTTATGCGCTACATGGCGCGAGGAGACCCGAGTAACTTGAAAAGCGTAACTCAAGTTGAAATCGAAATACTCAACAATCTTTTGTCTCATTGCAGCTCTCTCTCCTGGTGAAAATCAGTACAAACAATATATGAAATTGCCCAATGAAAGTGTATCTCATCTCTACTTTTCTCGCAGGTATCAATGTACCGTGCAAAGACAGGGAATCCATTACCGACCAATGCGAGAGGAAATGCCGGTGCAAAGATGGTGATCTAGTTACTTGCTACAGAGTACGAAAAGAATTTACCGCAATGAGCCTAACAGAGCGACGGCGTTTCATAGACGTTCTCAAACTAGCTGCTGCTAGCCCTCGATACCGGAGCGATTACGAAATACTAACAACCCTGCATTCAAGAGTGCCCAGCAAATTCCTTCATCACATGCCTCAAATATTTCTTCCTTGGCACAGATGGTATTTGCTGGAATTTGAAAATTTCCTTCGTCAAATTGACTGTCGAGTAACAATTCCTTACTGGAATTGGAGCAGCATCTCTGTACACTGGACACAAGGCTCTGTATGGAGTCCAGCTCCTTACGGTCTAGGCGGCAACGGTGTCTTGCCTGCAAGATGCGTGATAGACGGTCCGTTTAGAAAGAACGAATTTCGTTTACCTTGGTGCGTGGGCGGTGGCTGTTTGAAAAGGGACTTCAATTACTCGTGCAGTCTACCAAACCTCGAGGACACCTGGAATTTACTCATGCTTGAGAATTTCACTATGTTTGAAAAAGCAATTCGTGAACAATACCACACCAAATTTCACGACTGTGTAGGAGGCAACATGGCCCATCATGCAACGGCGTCATTCACTCCCGAATTTTGGCTTCTTCACGGTTTCATCGACAAACTTTGGACCGCCTGGCAGAGGAAGTCCTTAGCTCACCAATTTGAATTTTATACAAATATTAGGTTTACATTGCCTGGCTCTGACAAGTTTCCGTGGGAATTTCTTGATCAGGATAGTTTACCAGGCGGTGTAAGAATTCTATATGAATAACTGCTGTTAATTATATACAATGATAATCACAAATAAAGATGTACTATGGCGACCCCTTCCACCCCCGAGAAAGGGCAGATAATTCATGGTAGGCCACATATAATTGCCTTCCCCTTTACTCCTTAAATGCTAACCGCAAGCAAACAGTAGTAATTAAATGTTAACCGCAAGCAAACAGTAGTAAATAAATGCCAACTGCAAGTAAACACAATATTTAAATGCTAACCGCAAGCAAACGGCAGTAAATAGAAGCAAACTGCAGGGAGACTATATGGGTGGCCTACCATGAATTATATCCCCGAGAAAGAAACAATGACATTTCGTAGTGAAAAGAGCAGCTGGCCATTCGATGCTGTTGGTGAAAAATTACAAGGAGTACACAGGGAGCACTGGTCCCATTTCCTTCCAAACAACCAATCCACAATCACAGTATCAGAACCTCTTACGCTTTTCATGTACCTCATTGTCAGAAAAACTTTAGAATTTTTAAGGTCTTATTTTTTCAAAGGACACAAATTCAATAACTCCCTTGTCAATGAAATCACCAACTCTGTTGCCGTTCTCTCACGGAAACTAATATGTAAAAAAAATAACCATTGCTTATGGGAAATAACTGTTACTCATTTAACATTATGGAAAATAGTTATAATTTTAAAGCTTGTAATAGACTTAGTTACTATTAACCAGGAGACCAAAATTATCACACATAAGCTTAAAAGTTCCTCCTCAGTCTCCTCGCCACTTTCCCCCAAAATTTGTTTTAATTTATATTTAGTTTTTAATTCTATTTTTTTGTGTGGGCGCAAATAAATAAAATTAAAAAATAAATAAAAAAAATAAAAAATAATAAAAATCAGTCAGATACCTTGCTAACACCCAGGGAAGGCAATATTTTTTTTTTTTTCAGGCTTCAATTTCACAACTGCTTATGATCAATCATGTCTTCATATTTTTCTCTGCAGTTCAAATATATGATCTTTCATATATTCACTTGCATAATGACACTTTTTGATCACATGCCACGCCCTTATACAAAGATTGCTTGTTGCAATTTAATTTATATATCATATTACATCCAATAATTGCACTGAGGAAATATGTTTTTGGAGGTGAGAAAGAGTGATTGTTCCAATTGGAAAGAGATTGTTTTAAACCAAAAAATAACAATTCATTGGCAAAAGAGTACCAAGAGGAAACAGAAAATATTAGATATTCTCACAGTATTGGATATGCTACAAACATGTGACAATCATGTTTCCCATATTGTACCAATAGCTGCAAAACAACATTTAAACAAATATTGCAGTTTTAGTCACATTAAAATACATCTTTAATTTATAGATGAAAATTTCTTAAATTTAGGGGAGAGAAAAACTTCTGTCAATCATCCGGTTCAAAAGAGGTGGTTATTTGGGGAAGCCAGTGCATTAATTTGTTGTATGAAAAGGATATAAAACATCACATAAAGGATTTCCTGTTCAGTATTCCCTGGCAGAAAGGCTATGGTTTCAGTAAAAATAGAAATAAGCTTAGAGTCTCTCTTAAGAAAGGCACTTCTCGTACCATGAATCAGCCAGAGGGTGTATACATGGACAGAAGCCACCTCACTAAAGGTGACCACTGATATGATGGTTTTTGTTTTCTTTCACCTGAAAACAAGCAAAAATGAGCCATTTTGGTCTATGTGGGATCTACTGCTTCTGCAAGGAAAAAATAATGTACAAGGAAGCACACAGTTCAGAAACAATGAAGACACTTCTGATCTGCATATTTGAGTCCAAACATTTTATTTGGGCATTGCTCTGACAGAGTCAAGAGAAAGGAATTCTATGTACAATATGAGGTGACATCAGTCATTCCTTTTTTGACATTCTTTGTTTTGACAAGAGACAACCAGTTTTAAAGTTTGACACCACAACTGATTTTCCTGTCAACCATTCAATAGCTTCACACCTAACATAACTATTTACACCCACTCAATGTTGACATTTATAGTGGTGTTCAACAATGTGCAACTGGGTAATCTAAAAACAATGGTCATTGGAATAAACATGGGGTGGTAAGCATCTGTCCAGCTGCCATTATATGTCCATCTGAAATTGCGGTTCTTCATGTTCTGCTGAAGACAGAATTAAAAACAGAAAATCAATATTCTTTAGCTAACTTTTTAACATGCTGACCTGCTACCAGGCATTGTTTGTTGGGAAGCGTTCATATTTTTAAAGACTAAAAGAGGGATTAGGCATGTGGAAGACAAATAGTCTGGGAACTGAAGAAGCCAGATCAATAAAGTTTTACGAGATACTTCCAGTAAAAATGGATGTTCTTCTCTGGCAGTGCAACTCCATCATTGCAACCATTTGCATTGGAGCCACTTGGATTTAAATCAAAATTGCCTGAACAAGTTACCGAGTTCTCAAAATTACCTGAACATGTTACCAAGTTCTGTTTCAACACTTTGTTTTCTAAGGGATTCATTGTCGATAGAACAGAAGTCATTATGTTTGACTGACATTTTTCACCTTCATATAGATGACTTGATATTCCTCTCAACCTTGCCCAATCTTGAAAACTCTATCTTCTGTTGTTTATAATTTTGAGATTCCATTTAACAACAAAGGCACTTATAATAAGTAACATAACAAATCCTTTAGCCACTTCAGTGCTTTTGCTTACCATGATCATTCTTGTCATTCTCTGTTTCTGTGGCAGCAACAACACCATTGTCCTTACGACTCTCAGGCTTTACCTTGTTATTGCAAGTCACACCAGGAATCAGTGGAAGGTTCCGTGGAGGAGTGCGCGACAATGGAGAGTTGCGCAGTTCAAGTAAAAACTTGCGCTCATATATGATGCGTGTCCCTGAGGAATAAACACAGATATTTATAGAATATGAGCTCAACATTTCCCTGATTTGATAGTTGTTGAGGCAGAAGGCTGAAGGTTGAAGGTTGAATCAACTCATAGACATCAAGACTGAACAATCTCATTGTTTAAGTAGAATCAAGGCTGTGGTCTAAGAAAAATTGCAATCGCTCAAAGCTTCCTAGCCATGAAATCCTGAGTGCTAAGCAGTTAGACATATATCAAAAGAGTGAGTTTTTCCAGTCACTCAAAGGCAAAAGTTACTCGCCTGTGGCACCTGGGAACTTCTAGAGCCCAGCCCTGAGAATTCCACTAATTTTCCTTCAAATAATGGTTTCCAACTATTTCTATGCATTGTAAGCAGTATTAAACTTCATGGTTTAGTCAGAAGTGTAGACTTGGAAGTGACCATGACTGTTACAGATGTGCTTAATGAGATCATTGAAAAATGTTTGGAGGTGTGCAAGTGTAATTCTTTCTTTTCCCATTCCAGACCAAAATATGCAATTTTTAATACCCTATTTTAGTTTTGCCCTTAAAATCAATTCCCTATGACAGACCTCTTCTCTGCTAACTGCCATGGAATAGCTTCCACTTGCATGAACATTTGAGGCAGAGAAACGTGTTTCACCACATTCCTGGCAAGAATGCAGAACCAACCCTCTTTAAGACTAAAAAAGTTCAAAACCCATTATACCCTTTGATGCCACACATATATTGCCTTTTGATATACAACTTACATAGTAGGGAGTACCCTCAGGGCCAGTAAATAGTTTGTTTTTTTTCACTCAATTGGTGGCTGCTTTTGTACAGTCCACAATATTTGATTATTTGCTTCATGATTTCACAAATTAGGTTTTAAACATAATGCACTGTTAGAGGCTGCAAGCGAGTTATATTACTGTGGAAGTAGGGGCATTGTCGTGTTCTACAAAACAAATCTCTTTTCATTGTCACAGGTACAAAGTTTCCTGCTAGTTGTAGAAAAGATGTCACTACTGAGACAAAGTTGTCTTGCATGACAAAGAAAACAACAAGTACATGACTGTATGATATAGAAGATGAGTCATTTTAAATAACAAAAAAAGTCAAATGCTATTATTGTTGTGAATAACTTAGATGGCAGTTGAAGAGAAAAGGGACTTGAAATGGGAAATTTCAGAAAATAACCACACCTATTGCTAAGGAACGAATATTTAACAGGTTAATGTTTAACCATTTCAGCAGTTGTCATGGTGATTTATCTGATTGATCGCGGGCGCGCGGTCTTGTGACCAAATAGAGGGACTCGGCCAGCCATTTTGTATTGAGCATTGACCTCCTGGTTTACATAAATCTTGTGGAATCTTCAACTCTAAGTAATTGACTTGTCATGAATTTGACTGTTCTACCATGTGGGGACACCTATACCACAAACAGCTTTTTGGAATTCCAAGGGCAAGGGTGAGGGGGGGTCTTAGAACTGGAAATCCAAAGGCATGGGGGGTACTTACGATTGGAATTCTGAAGGTGCGGGGGTTTCAGGTCTGGGATTTCCAGAGGGGACAGACACGAGTGCAAAAGCATGAACAAACTGATGAGACTATTGATGACTTCAGAAAGCAGGACACATGACAAGCATTGATTGATTAGGCATGTGTGTGCATTTATTTACAGAAGAAAACCAATAACACATGGAACCTTGCACATCAAACTCCAGATGCCCAAAAGTTGATGAATTTCCTTTCAGATTATTATCATTTGCATTGAACACACGTCCATAAGACAGGGACCCGCCATGGTTATTTTCGCCAACAATGCATATATTCATAATAGAAAACCACTGTAATAACTTAGTAGTGTCAAAGGTAAATTTAAGGTTACTTCCCACCTTCAGAGGCCAAAACAGTCGTTTTTTCTTTTATTTGACAAAATTTAAGTTCGTCATTTTATCTAGTGTTTCCAAAAGAAAAACATTAAAAATCTCAAAAAGCGGCCAAGTTATTTAGAAAAAACGTATTTTCAAATAAAGTTAATAAACTAGGAAGGTGTCACAATCTTGTCAACGGGCGAGAACCCTGGGGAAATTTTCGCGGCAAACGCTCATCGCTTGTATTTCACGTCATTTGCATATTTTTATTTACATCACGCACTTGACAAAAACTCCCACGTGGAAGCTCTTTACGCTAACTCCTATGGAAAAATCAAAAGCAGAAAAAAGGCCTTGGGTAAAGAAAACGAAAAAAACCGGCCCTAAGAAGAAAGAAAAAGCTCCATATTGTCAAGGAAAGAAAAAAAAAACCTTGCTGAAAGCGACAAAGGCCCTTGGTTTGGCCAAACGCCTTCGACAATCTCGGCGTCTGCTGAAGATCCGGAGCGTTCGCATATCCTTGGAGCAAGTAGCTTAAAAATCAAAGTTAACGTCAGTGCAGGCTGCGAACAAGATTCTTCGTTGGAATCTGGCGGAAGTGATGAAGAAAATGAAACCTACCCAAGGGAACTCCTTTCAGCAATAAGGGTATTTCTTAAGCTGTCCGTCGATTCCTTAACGTCTTGTTTTTCGGCGGCACATTTTCCACCTTTAACCTTTTTGGCACGGGTTTTGCCTTTGCCTTTGACGTCTTTGCCCATTATATTACATCGCCGTCCTGAATTGAACTCCACTGAGTGAGATAAAAAAAACAGGTTGCAATGCGATGCTTTTCCCCGGAAATCTTGATCTATTGTCATAGGCACTAGGAGGTCCTGTTGTTCCATTGGTTTGCGGTTTTATTACGCGTGATAATCTCTGGGCATGACGCGAGTTGTTTACGAACCTTTACAAGCTAAAATCTTGCATTTGATTTTTGGAGGAATACATCCACTTTGAGCGAATTTATAGGGTATGCAGATTTGACGGATTTTCATGAAATTTTGCCAGAACATTCCAGAGATAATGACAAACCAAAGTGTGTCGGGAAATTTTGATATTTAACACATTTTTCCTGTGGCGTCCATTTGCACAACACGTCTCGCATATTTTTAGCTACTCCAACTTTAGAAGTGGATATCTAAACTACCAATCAGAATATCGAAAAAGCCCGACACACTTTCGTTGATTGATGCCTTGTGAATAAGACTGTGCAGCCATTTTGCTCGTACTGCGGAATCCGATACCCGATAAATTCAATAGAAGAAGCCTCGGTCGTTTCACGCCTTACCGCCTCCTGACACTTCCTGAAAGAAAACATTGCTGAAATTGTATTTTTTTCTTAAAGTACATTTATTAAGCTTTCTTATGATATATAGTTTGTTGGGGTTTTATTGAAACTGGCGCGTGTACGATTTTTTCCCCGAAGGAAACCTGTGAAGGTGGGAAGTAACCTTAATTAGGCAGGATTTGCCCACACATGTTCAAATTTCCACAGTAACTAAGACACAAAACACAAGAATTTTTTATTTCTTTATCAGTTTTGGTGCAAACTAGTTGCAAACTTGCAGCTGAAGTGGAGGAATATTTAGAGTCCAAACATTTAGCCATGGATGCACGTGATCGTATCTGTCACAATTTTGAAGCCCTGTAGAGAGTTTTTTCAATTTGAAAATATAATTATTATCAGCAAAAATGTCTGGAAGGTTGTTATTGAAGCATGCAATCTCTACCTTTGGAAGTTGTAGGGCGTCAAACAAGGAATTCTAGAGTGTTAAAGCTGGAAGGGAGAGGGAGGGATTTAATGATTTCGGAATTCAGAAGGCGTGGGGGTATGAGATTGTGGAAATTTCTGAAGGCAAGGAGGGTTTAAGTATGGAAGCCGTCTGTGGTTGGGTGTGGATAATTTCTGGAATGGTCCACTAAACCCTTTAGAAGAATGCTGCCTTCCAGCTTATAAACAACACCTATGATAGCTTCAGTCAGTCAAGATAAAGTAATTTGCACCTATGTTCATTCTAACATGTTCTAAATTAAGTTAAAAATTATTCCCAGAAATATGAGAACAAAAACCAGCTATTTTGCAAGCTAGAAAATTGAGTGTTCCACACCCTTGCGACCAATTTAGCATATACATCTGAACAGCATTCGTGGTGTTTCACCAAAACAATCTTGTTGCAATTTTCCAAAATATCAAGCTGCAGAGAGGATCAGAAAGGTCCATGATAAGCAATCACAGAGGCAGATGATCAAGCTGCCAAATGAAAATTACAAAAGCTGCTAGAATTGTCAAAGACAGTTGCAACATGAAGGCGTTTTTTTTTCCGAAAAGAAAAAAAAAAAACGCAGCACCTACGTATGTGTTTGTAGCTGCCTTGCAGTCGTTTTTGCTTGAAGACAAAAGGCTTAGGTTCATCCGGGAACGAATCGTTCAATCAAAGATAGGTTTTAAATTTCAAATGAGTTGAATACATTAGCCCCGGCAGAACACGTGGGAATTGTTTACATCGCCGAAACAATACGTGCCGCGTATTGCGAAGCCAAAGTAAAAAAAGACCAAACATAAACACTAGGCCCTGCAACAACACGTTCCATAAAGAGAGCACGTTAAAAGACGAAAAAATAACTTCAAGAAGTCGGGCTTTCCATCGACAAGCTCGCCAGCTCTGCAATAATCTAAGCAATCCGATTCCACGCAACGTAGAAAGGTTATGACGACATTAAAATAGCGCTTTGCCTTTGTTTTGAAAATCGAAAGCCCTGCACTTTGCGGGCGTTAGAAGAGTTTAAAAAACTCGTTTTTCGTAGGTTTCCCTGACCAAACGCTTTACAAACGTCCTTACAAGTGCAATATTGAGTCGAGTTGGTGTGCAAACATGTAAACTTAATCTTACGTGACCGACGAAACGAAAGTTTGCTTCAACCCAAAACTACGTGCATAAAAACAAACCAAGGCTTCAACTATGCTGAGCTTCCTTCGTCTTCGATCAGTGAAGAATTCACTCGCCAAAAGAATTCACTCGATCAGCATTTTAACATCGACACACTTGTCTTACGCTCGACAAGGCAGCTTTCATAAAACGCCTCGTGTTTCGTTGCATGTACGAATGTACACTTTCTGCAACGTAGTCATTATTTAGGGATCGAGTACAACCAGTCCCGCAACGAATGTACGAGAAAAAAAAACGACTTTATCTAAACGCCACACTCTCACCAGAAGCCAAAAAGTAGATAAACAATTTCAACACGAAGTGCTTGATTGATGATCTTGCTATGCTAGAAGAAAAGCACCGAAAATAACCAGAAAACTCACCGCCTGGAGTTGTGGAAAATATGGTCCCTCCAGGAGTGGTGGAATAATCAATCGGCATTTGGCCAGGGTCGTTGACTATAATTCGTCTGGAAGGAATCGCCCTTGACTCAGTGGATAATACGTCAGTTTCTGCCGGCTCCATTCTGTGTTGTTTTGGCTGCAAATAGTGTAAATTCCCTTCGATCTAAAGCACTCTCCCGCAAAATAACTTTGCCCGTCCTTTCCAAACCCTCCAGCAAGTCACGAGATCTTCTTGCGCATGTTCAATGTTCTAATTGCGTCATCCTGTTATTATGAATCACGTGTCTTCTTTCCCAAATGATCACAAAACCTGACCTTTAGCATGTTACTGATTTTGATTTCTTTCCAGTTTTACCGTCTTTAAAATCTATTACTAAGAATAATCTCTTTAACTATCTTTTACAAATCTTATAGCCTGTACTAATTTTCCATGTTTCAGAAATATAGCAAATTACAACTGCAAGCACGTTTTTATTTCCACGTAAAACAACCAGAAGTAGGAAGACGTCGGTGAAAGAACGGACCACTTCCGGTTGTCTGGTGCGTCAGCCGCGTTTTGCATGGCGTATTTTGTAGCGCTCGTGACAAAAGAAACCCCTCTAAAATTGCTGCTTCTTTCGCGCCGAACTAGAATGATTATACAGCTGTAAATACCGGATAGATGTAATCACTGCCTATTTCTAGAATATTTAGCCCAGTTCCCCAGGCCGCTCCTAGCAAACAACTCGAGCAACGGGCGATGTCGACTTGGTATTGTTCCGTTCAGTTTATAAATTCGTTATTGACGGAGAGGACGGAGCAACCGAACTCGAAGTAAAACTTGAATCCGCATGTCTTTCTTTTCCTTTCTTATGGATGGCATATCTCCAGCTAAGACTGCGGTTGACTTGCTGCTTCAAATTCTCGGTATTAACACGGAATTGCCCCCGAGGGTTACTCCCATATAAAAAGGACGGGGGTACTCCTCGGAAATTTTGAAAAGAACCCCTAAGAGGTACCAAGGTCCTGTTTTGTGGGCGTGGCTTGAAGTTTTTTTAGCCCCTAAGGGGTACCAATTCTAACACAGCACATTATTTCCTGTCATAGTTTTTTCGCCTCAGTACGGCTACAAGGCACCGCAAAAGCTGCCGCTGTGGATCCTCTGAGGCTGAACACCCTAAGAGATACCAAAACTGCTTTTTTTAACCCCTAAAAGGTACGACGAGCACCCCATCTTTATTATATGGGAGGTCCCCATCCGGGATTGTGCCGCCCTCCACCACCACCCTGATCTCGCCTCCCGCCAGTCAGTTCGCCGTACAAGATCTTTTTGGAACTCAAGCATGAGGCATGACCAAGCGAGTCTCGTCCCTTGGTTAAGACCCTCCGCGAAGTTTAAACTTTTTTCCCATAGAAACATTGTCTTTTTGCCCTAGCAAGACCAGAGGTAAACAGCAATAGGATTTAGGACTTTAAGTGGTCACGTCCTCATGACGTCATTATCTTGGCAATGTTTAACTTGAGCTAAGTATAAGATATCAGTTATTCTTTGCCTTTGTTCAAAGAAACTATCTGGGTGCGGCTCGAGTGTTATTTGACCCTAAAACAAACCACTTGAAAATTGACCTAACACATGTTTATTTTTTCTTCGAATGCAGCCCTGAAAAATACCTCGATAGCCATAAATAGCCCATGATTTACATCCCTAAGCGAGACGCCCGACGAGCATCGCCGACCTTTTCAAATGTCATCCACGGGGACCAGCCCACTTGGTTCCTGATAATGATGAACTCAATACTTGTAGCTACTTGCGACATTAGCGTCTTCCAAAATACTGCTGTTGGTTCATCTGTCTTACTACTTCCTTCTCTGTCTTAATAAGACCTTCATTTTGGCTAAATTGGTTAAATTATGGGAGATACTAGACTAATATTTGTTTTTCAATGCCTTAAAAGGCATATCGATTTTGAATTGTCCTGAATTATATATCACAGAGCTGAAGTCCAATAAGGATAAATTTTAACTTTATTATTATTATTATTATTATTATCATCATTATTATTATCATTATTATTATTATTTCATAAATTTTGGAATATTTTACAGGTATAATGTGTATGTAACCTGTATTTTTTTTTCCTTGCTAAACGCAGCAGCAGCTTGGAAAGCTTATTTAGCCTGAAATTTTGAGAACTGCTTGCTGCATGTTTCATTCATTTCTTTGTGTTTTTTTATTTGTGGCCACCCCCTCCTCCCCTCCCTTTTTCAATTGGTGTTAAGTTTAGCCCACTCGTCTGAATTTGAGTTCACGCGGTGACTCGGAGAAGGAGCTGATTGATTAGCTTTCTATAACTGCTGTCTAAAGGAAGTCTGCCAGAGGACATCATCAAGTCCAAAGAAGGTGCAAGTCTAACGATTTCCTATTAAGCCCCGTCCATTATCGTACATGAAACGGCCCTGAGAAGTAATGGGTCGCCATTTAGCCCCGTAATGAGGCCGTTTGCATTGTGACGATAATGTTGTCACTTGATTTGGACTGCAAAGAGTTCTAGCCACATCAATTAGGGTTTAGAAGTGCAGTTAAACGGACAGTTCTAGCTACTGTTGGCGATATTTGGCCTGGACTTTGATGTGGGTAAAAAAGCTGCTGTAGTTGGGAAAGGTACTTTCCCGCTCGATGAAATTCAAGTACATCCGGGACATTGTTGCTTGCGAGGAAAACATGACCACAAACAGAGTCAAAGCTTTAGAAAGCTATAGATCAGCTCTCCGCTGGGGTTTTGATATGCGTAGGTTTGTACTGATTAAACATGTATTTCATGTTGAAAACACTCTTAACTGAATTGTACAAATCATGATTCAATGAAACGACCGTGAATTTAGAGGGTCCACAATAGGGTTCTCAGATCCCGCTTTCCCGCCCACTTTTTCCTGTTAATCCCGCCATCCCGCCCTTTTTTGCCTGTAAATCGCGGTCCCGCCCACTTTTCAAAGACGTTTCTGCGTTAAGTATCAATTTGTTAAATTGATAATTAAATTAATTATTAATTATTAACACAGGCACTTTTTAAAAATAGATATCGTATAAAAGATCACAAAAGAATGCAATGGGTCGCAGATAAGTAAGCACAAATGATTATAGCGTTTCTCTCCGTAAACGGTTTACTTTTGTCCACGTATCAGTGAAAGAAAAAGATTGGGCTCAGAACTTTTGTCTCCGAATGAAGGCATTCCTGTTCGCGCATCCTTTTCATAATAGTAGGAATAGGACACATAGACCTCATACAGCTCATGGTGCTAACGTAGTCAAGCGATAATGATTATGTTTGACAGAACCTGACAGGGTACAGAGCCGTTGTTATTCATTACTTGAAACCTGACCTAGTTCTAGCACAAAAGGCTCGTTTCTGCCAGCTTGTGGTTTTTGCGCTGGTCAATAACAATTTATGAGGTCATGTAAGAATTGAAATCCCCTGTCCCACTCTGTTCCCCTTACAAATCCCGCATCCCAGCCCTATAAAAACACGAAATCCCGTTCCTGCTCATAATTGTAATTCCCGCTTCCCACCCCTGTTTTTAGCTCAAATCCCAAATATCACGGCGAAAAAAAGCCAAATCTCGCATCCCGCCAAACCTATTGGGGACCCTCAATTTAGTCTTTCTGGCCAGAAAAGGCATACAGGAAAGTTATTTCCTTTTATTTGAGCTACGATAAGCATTGTCGAAAGCTAGCTCTGTTACATAATTGTATCAAGATTATCAGACATCAGTGACATGTCAAATTCTGTGGCTATGTTTTTGCGAATATGGACGGATATACATTCTCATTACCGATTCCCATACCCTTCTTATAATGTCAGCTCTGAGAATATGGTGCTTCATCAGGTCAATAATCTCTTACAAGAGATCTAGATCATATTCTCTTGCCTCTTAGTAAAATAAATTCTTTATTCCCTCGCTTGATGTCTCAAAGCTGCCTGTTACATGGTATGCTGAAGTTAAGAGAAATTTTCCTGCGTAGGAATAAATGTCAACTTTAATTACTCAGTTTAAATGTGCTTTTTCTTTTTGAACTACAGCATCCCTACTCCTAATTTGACCGCGGGAAAGATCACGAACAAGTGCCCAGTGTAAGGTAAAGGTAAGTGCCCTTATAAAGAGCCCATTGCGGAGTTTATAGGTACCACTGTTGAGTGTCCCACGTTCAAGAACGGCTGTCCATTCAAAGGCCCAAAGACCGATGGGAATTACGTGGAGAGAATGGCCCATATGCGTGACACAGTCAACCCCAAGGGTCGTCCCACCTTCCTCAAGTTTAACAAAAGGGTACTCGAGGCTAGCGTAATTTTTGAAACTTTATGTTAGTAGGACACTAAGAAAACACACACACACAAAAAAAAACGTCTTTAAACGTTTTTACTTGTTCCGAAACCTTAACTTGAAAAGTTCTTTAGTGTTGCTATTTCAGTTTCTATCCGCCCGCCGGTCGACGTGTTTATAATATTCAGGAAGTAACTCAAAGACGGTTTACATTATTAACGCATATTAAAAGCCGCACTTCTATTGAACAGTTAGATTATGAGCTCGAGATTTCTATTTAACAATTAGATTATGAGCGCAAGATTTCTATGAGGTGATATTGACAGTTAACGAGACCTAGTAAATTTGACTGACTTTAAAGCATGGCTCCCGTTTAGGCGTCAGGGCAGTGTCAGGGTGCTCTGTCAACTTCTTCTTCTGTTTTAAAACTTGCCGAAGATTCCAAATTTCCGGCGGAGCTGAAATGTGTTTGCTTACAGGAGATTGGGATCTGCAAAAAGATCTTTGTAGCTGTAAAACAGCAGTTCTTCGAAACGTTTACGAGTGTTGCTATTAAACAATTGGATTATGATTTCGAGATTTCTATCGCGTGATAGTTGACGAGGGCGTAGCCCGAGTCAACTGAAATCGAGAGCGAATAATCTAATTGTTTTAGTATAAATCTACTAGTCGTTCAAAACAGTGAACCAAGTTCAGTACCAGGTTTCTTTGTTGAGCTTAACTTGCCCACATGGAATATATGCCACTCAGAATGCTTAGAACTTGCCTCCTGATCTCTCGTATTCTCCAACAGTAAACAAAAGGATTCAGCGATGAGTTGAGACTTATAATAACATACGACAAACTTAAAACCAGAAATGTTGAGCTGCCGAGTCCTACGGAGAAAAGCAGCATCAACGCCAAGAAATACGGGACATAGCAGATCAAAATAACGCAGTAAATCAAAAACATATTTTTGACTGACTTTTTATAAACAGGGATGTTGAAGAACTGACGGTGACTGGCTCTGGCGACCTGGTTCTGTTCTTGAATTTGAGCTGCTTGGTGACGCAAACCTACGAATATCTTCAGATAGCAATAGAAAGTTGTTGTCGTGCAAAGAAATGTCGCACAAGCTCCCACAATGTGACTGATATTTCTGTCAAAGGTCCATGACAGGGCAAACAAAATCCCTATGATCCAAACTAAAGAGAGTAACAAAACAACTCGATTCACTGTGACCAACTGACGATAGCGTATTCTAAGCCGAAAGGCCAGATATCTGTCCAAGGCGATGGCAACAGCAGTTAAAGTTGAAACCGAGGCCAATGTGTAACCTGCTGCAGTAGTCGGTGCAAAGAATGTACAGTAAAGTAACGGATTGTCTTGGACGATACCCAGAGTTAAACCAAAGTGCAAAGGCGCGACAATTACACCAACGGCAAGATCAGATAGGGCTAGACTGCTGAAGAGAGCTTTGGATGGAGAATGAATGGCCTGACTCTTATGAAATGAAATCAAGATGAGAATGTTACCAAGTGAAGCAGACAAGAAGATTGCAGCATCAACGACGCAAATCAGAATAAAAATAGCTTTCGAGAATTCTTGTAAGTAGGAATAGCGGAGTAAATTAGGCGAGGAGCAACTCATTGTTCTGTTCATGGATATCTTTCAAAGTGCGATTAGATTCCTCATTTCTTTGTTCTGAATCATGATAAAGTACCATGCATTCAAATCAATACATGTACTTGCAGGTGATTCATAGCAAATGGAAATTTTTCGCCAGTATTCAATCAAAACGGAAAAGATCAATTAGATAAATACTTAGCGGAGGCAAGTACAGATATCCATTACGGCTTCAGCTTTTAGACGCGCGATCCTTTTATTCGACGCTGTTTAAAAGTAAATATCAAATTTTGAGTTCCGTCGTTAATGGCATAAAATCATAGCAGTGTCCAATCAAGTAACGAGAGGAGTAACTGTGTTGTCTTACACGATTTCCTTCTACACTTATTGGACACAATACATAATTTAACAAAAGCTTGAAATTTATTTTGGATGCTTTTAAGCAAAACGCCCAGATGCTTGAGGCAACTGTGCTTTGTTTTGTTTAACTTAACTTAAACTTTTGTCAATCAGTCATTTCTTGCAAAGGGTGGGAATTAATCATGCTGGTCACAGTTTCCTTCACTTAATACAAGCAGAGCTTAAAATGATATGATTGATCGAAACACGTTCAGAGATCCCGAAACATATAATATTACAATTGCTTTCTCGGTTTGAACACCTTCAGTTCAATATTTCCGTGTTCTTTCTAACTTTGAAGATTGGATAATTAAACAAATTATCGATAACTGCCGATGTTACCAGCTTATCATGTATTGAATGCCGGAAAGTTCGAACCGAACGTTCAGGATTCTCCTCGTTCTAATTTCTTCAGTTATCTCACGGAAGTGGAGACATCGCTCATTATGGCGGCATTTTTTTTTTTTTTTTTTTTTTTCATTTGTAAGTGAGCAAATGCGCGCTCCCGGCTACACCAGGAAACATCATCATATATATATTTTTTATTAGGTCAAGGTAACAGATAATAGAAAACAGAATGGGAAATAACTTCCTTCTCCTTAAACGTCTGAAAAGTGGGCGCGACACGCGGGCTAGCTTACACTTGCAATGCGCCAGCCGACATCAAGTCTGTGAGCAGAAATGAAAGGGCAGGCCAAAAAATTTGAATGTGTCAGAAAAACCTTTGCCATTTTCGACTGCGGTTCATCTGATGTCGCTGCTGATCCAACATTTCGCTTAACTGCCGCTTTCACAGTCTGCGAAAAATACTTCATTTTTATAAAATTGAACAAGAAAGGAAACTGATATATCAAGGCAGAGAACATTTGCTCAGTAAAATATCTCACCATTCTTCTGTCTCTCTCGGCTACACTGACTGACTGCTGTTTCTCAGATGCAACAACGGCTGCATGAATCGATGGAAGAGCGGTTATACCAAACTCGTCTCGCTTAAGCCATGAAGTCAGCAAAATCCCATTCTCTTCCTGAACATCCAGACGTCGAGCGAAATCGTCTGGTTTGAAATGCTTAGAGCAAATCACCGAACTCTTAGACGGCTCCCATTTTGCACGTTTCGCCTTCACGAAATCGACCTATGGCATTCTCCGTTTCTTCGCTTCAGGACGATCATCGCCATAAAACGGTATGGTATGAAGTGCAATACCTTCCTGTATGTTTCTTGTGTTGCTACATCCCCCTACAACGCACCTAGTTGGTTTGTTTTCGAACTACATTCGCAGCCTTTCCCGCAAACACAAGTAATTGTGCGAAATACAGAATCATCGTGCCCCGTTGACCCTCGGTCGCGAACCAAGTTGGCGGCATTTTGACGTACTTTGACGAGCCATGGAAAATCGAGGATTTAACCAAATTAAAAAATTTTTGCGGCATATTACTCCAAAAAATAAGCTTCATTATTTTAGCCAAAAAAAGATTTTGGTGTTAGGTACACTTTAAGGTAATAACACATTAGCACTGACCAATGAATATTCAAACATTTTGTTAAGGAGCAAGTTTACAGCATGCGCTTTATACACTAGCCTGCAGTACAGGCGTATTAGCGGGCCCTAGCGCGATACAGGAGCGCGAGGCGAGAAATTTTTCTCGATTTTTCTCGCCTCGCGCTTCGCGCGCGCTCGTGTTTCGCGTTAGAGCCCGCTAATACGCCTGTACTGCAGGCTATTTATACACAGGCAACAACAAAAAGATCGGATGATGACACGGAGTCGCAGAGAAAATTAAAAGATAGTTTTGAGTGGTTACTGTAATGAAGTTTGTCATTTTTAAGTCAGTAAAGAATTAAACCAGGTGAACTTTCAATAAATATGTATTTTGTTCTTGACTTGATGGGACGGCATAAAGATATTACCATACTTGTTCGACGTATGAAAATTTATAACATATCCACGAATTGCTGTTTTTCTTGTGAAAATGTGACTTAAATAAAGAGCGTTTTCGCGTGACGTCACGGCAGCCATATTTGGATTCCAAAACAATGAAATGGCGGTCATGTTGGTTACCAAACCAATCCTGTGGAGACAGTCTGTGGAAGTTCAACTCTTTTCTTAGATAAACAATAACCTCCATTTGGCGCGAAAATATGCGCGGATATTTGTCCTTGGACATTATCTATTCCGAGAAGCGAACAGTTTCCGAGAGCGTAGCTCGAGGAAAATGTGCGCTTTAAGGAACAGATAATGTCCAAGGACAGATATCCGAGCATATTTTTGCGCAAAATGGAGGCTATTGTGTTTATTATCATTCAAATATTTTTGCAACACGCGCAGTTTTGAAAATTGAGGAATATCCTTGGATAATTCCCCCGTTTTAGGTGGGGAATATTCGGTCACGTGACGCGTTTAGACCTATCGCGCGCGAGCGAAAATTTTTGATGGATTATAAGTTCTAATACATTTGCATGGCTGGTAGTCAGGTGAGTGAAAACGCTCTATTAAAAAGGATTTTCTTCACAAAAATGAGGAATATAATCGAGATACATGTTTTCGTAACGTATGTTACATTTGGCATAGCAATGTAAGTTAAGTTGCAAAACTATTTAACAAAGACTAGACTGACCACGATTACACTATTTACACATTTAAAAAAAGCAGTACGAATGAAATTTGTACCATGTACAAAATTATCTGCTATACCCCGACCGCAGCCGCGGTTAGGCCGATATTTTTGATCGAGACGACATTACTCGATCGTTATTAAAATGAATAAGTATATTTTCATGGTTGCCACAGACCTCACTTTTCAAAATTCCCTGACTTTTTTTTGACCTTTCCCTGATAAAAATCAAATTTCCCAAACCAAATAAATACGAAATGTCAGATCTAGTTGCGGCTTCTGGCCTCAACTTACAGCCTTCCTTTCCGCCTATTCATGAAGACTAATAAGTTTCCAACAAATTTTCCTTCTTCATGAAAGAAGAATATTATTGAGATCACGACAACCCCAAATGTTTCGTCCATGCAGCTCTCGATGGTATTAAATCATTCATGTTAAAAATTATTTCAATTTTCCCTGACTTTTCTTCAAAATGTCAATTTTCCCTGATTCCCTGACTTTTCCCTGACCTTAATGAATTTGGTTTCCCCTGACCATTTCCTGACCTGTGGCAACCATGATTTTATGACCAAATACCAGCTATTTTTTTTCAGGTTTTCATAAATAAATAATTTACAAATATAAGTTTCTGTACTCTTGAAACTGGGTTTCAAGAGTTGAATAACATTCTTTGTTTTAAATATTTCCCTTCCACGTACAATTATTTGATATTGAATATCCCCGGTTTTTATAAGCTATATTGCTGTTTCTTTTGTAGTTTCCAAGGTGTATTAAAAGTTCTCGTCCCAGCCTGACAGGTCATCAGGGGGTACATCCATGTCTTTCGCATAATGGTCGAAATTACCGTAATCCGTTGCGTTTTTCACCTGAGAAATTAACAAAATGAAATTTTCTGGGTGAATAAAACATGAAAGCAGCCCGGTAAACGCGATTCTTATGCTACTAGTGAAGACAAGATAGTTTACAAGGGTAGAAAAACAGCAAAAAGGTGATAATGAACTAAAAGAAACAGGAAGGAACTGATTGAGGCGATGTCCTTGTAGACGGCGAGCAGTCTTTTTTCCTAGCGAGCGACGCGAATACACAAATGCGAGGCAAAATTAAAGAAGACGGATAATTTGCAGTTTTAACTTTTCCAATCGAGGAGAGGATTTCAGGAACGAAAACCGACTGCTCGTAGCCTAATGTCCTTGAATAATTGGATTAAATTTTTCAAGCGCCATCCGCGTGAAGTAGCTCCTTAAAGTAACCCGACAACTGCGTCAATCAAACGACAAGATATATAAATTGTGTTTAAATAAATAATTCAACATTCTCAATACCTTTGGCTTTATGGGAGGTTCAAGAGTCCGCTCTAGTAACCCTTGCCAGTGAAAACCTTGGAACCATCTGCACAAAAACAGTAAGTCTTTCAAAAACATTTGCGTTTTGCTAGAACATCTGCATTAAATATTGACCAAACCAGAGGAGAGATCGGAATAACAAGGCAAACTCGTACTTGTGTTTTTTGACGTCCGTGAGACCATCCTTTTGATATCCCAGTCTCTCGGTGGGGCTTTCCTTACAAAGCCTTCTTATAAGATTCTGAGGATTGCGTCCGATCTTTTTGGGAAACTCTATCACGTCCATACCTCGGAGAATAATGTTGTATGTCTTCATGGGGTCAGAACCATAAAATGGCGGACTGCCAAGGGTAAAACCAAACAGATTTAGAAAATAACAGCTACAACAGCCCATGTTCGTGTTCTCGGTATTGGACCGTAGGAACAAGCTTGCACTGGAGGCTCACGTGGCCGGGGAATATCATTGAAAAGAGATTAATGTCATTTGCATTTAAAAAGAGTCGTCGCATTAGCCTCAGTTGCAAGCTAGATCCAGTCCAACACCGGGAATACGGATATGGCCTATTTAACAAATTGACGTCAGTTTTTCAAGCGTCTGTCCTGTTATTGATGATGAATTTCGTCATAACATTGCAATAGAGGCTCACGCGGGGGAATATCATTGAAAAGAGAAAAATGTTATTTGAATTTTAAAAGACTCCTCAGTTGCAAGCTAGTTACAGTACACAATACCGGGAATACGAATAAGGTCTATTAACTAAGTGTGTCACAAAAGATCTGATTCGAGTAGACCACTTTCGATATATTAAAATTCAGCTTGGCAGCGAGGCTTAGAGGAAACAAACAAAGGAAATTGAATGATCATGTTTATTCATTTCTTATGTTTGTGTCCTCTAGGCCTCACTATCAAGCTTAATTTTAATATATCGAAAGTGGCTTATTGGAGAACTATCTAGCAGGCTCAGGAGGATTACGGTTCCTTTTTAATCCGAGTTTTAATTGGCTCAACGCACCCTTTAACACTGCCTATTAATTCACAGTATGGAACTGAACAGTTAACTTCGGTATTTGTTTTTGGTCTTGAGTGGTCTCGGAACTCACTGCCGAACATACTTCAACTTGACACAAATAAATTGCCGGTCAAAGTCCACTATGTGAGTTTCACAAAGTTTTGCACACTCAAGCAATTCTTAAAGCCAACTTAAAGGTTCAACTACACACAGACTGTTAAACAAACCCTTAAAATATCGATTAAGACGAAAAAAAAAAAAACCTCACGAAAGAAGTATTGCAAGCTGGTCGTTTGGGTGAAAGTTACCTTTCAAAGTACAGTCTTGTAAGTTGTCAAGATACCGAAAAGTAATACTTGATTAATTAATAGGTGAATATAACAAGCTCGGCAACTGACCTTCCAGTAAGGAGCTCAAAGATCAATATTCCCAAGGACCAGCAATCTGCAGACAAGTCATGGCCCTAACGAATTCAAAGCAGTTAAAAAGACAGAAACAAACAGACAAGGAAATGCAAAAATAACACAATATAGTATACTGAGAAAGAGCCTGTACATGTATAGCAAAACGATAAAGCTGACAGTCTTTCATTTTTCATACTAATTCTCCCGCTCCGTCTCTCACACACTACTCGCTTTTCGTCCTGGGTAGTTTAACAACACATGTCTGGATCTGAAACTGCCTTTTCCCAAGCTTCTACTTCCTAGTCCTCCCTAAACCTCCCGGCTTCCGCTCCTTTCCCATTCCTTCCCCGTCGCCACTCCATCTCCACCCCTATTTACAATGTAGTCCCCTCTCTGTAAGTTGATAGATGGCTGTAGAGTATCGTCAATCTCACCTTATTGAGGATAATTTCTGGCGCAACATACTCTGGCGTTCCACAAAATGTCCATGTCTTTCTTCCGAACCCAATCCTTTTGGCAAAACCAAAGTCCACCTACAAATTCCCAGAAATTGCGTCAACTCTGTTCGTCGTAAGAGAACTCTTAACCCTTTTGGGTCGTTTATATTTAAGTGCTACAACGACTAAATTTGTTGATTTTATTTTCGACAATTTTTTATAGTCAATGTAGTAACTATGTCTATAGCTAACAAACATAATGCAGTTGAATTGAGAACGATGGAGACAAAGTTAGCCTGGAATTAGCTCGCCCAAAGACACAGTACCAAACGCTATTGTGAAGCCATACAATGGTAAAACAAGTCACAAACGAAAAATATTCCAGGGCAAAAATGCACTCAAAGAGAGGTTAGGCGGTCAAGTTGTATGTCAACAGCCGGTTAAAAACTTGCAGCCTAGAATAGCTAAGTCATTTTCGGTTTAAATTTCAAGGTCGAACTAAAAACAAATCCCTAACTACACAAAAGTAAACAGGGAAATATACAATTACATACCAGCTTCACGTAGCCATCTTTGTCCAAAAGTAAATTTTCCGGCTAAAGCAAATAACGTAAAAAAGATGCCGAACTGTAAATCATGCACGTGCACTCTTCTCACTATGCTACATATTAAACTTGTCACCTGTAACAGTAGTAACCAGCACACTAGCTTTTCTTTACTATGTTACAACAAAGACCAGGCAGGTTCAACATCGTTCCCAAGACATCTCTTCTTCCCGGCCCCTCTCGCTCCGGGAAGAAGATAGAGCCTGGGAATATGAGTGATAGTCACTAGGGGCGGACCATTATTTTCTTGAGGGGAGGTTGGGCAATTTCCAAAAAAAGATTCCTGCACAGCAAAAACTGCTGGAAAAAAAAAGCGTGCAAGGGCAGCCATGGGGGAAAAATCGAGCAAGTGCTTTCTTCTATCCAGGTACTGTTTTTCTTTTGATGTTAAGAAAATTCTTGCACAAGCTATTGCCCACCGAAAATAACAATTGCACAACCTGCAACCCCTCTCAAAAAGTAATGGTCTGCCCCTAAGAAGGGACGACCTGATAATCTCAAGAGTTTGTCATTAAAATGGAATCTCTTACATGATAGTAATAAAAAAATGTTTTAACAGTGATGAGATAATTTTTTCATAATTACACTCACTTTACGCTCTCAGCTATTATGTCGTAATATGACTCCAGTTACCTTTAAGTCTCGATAGACGATGCCTCTGGAATGGAGGTATTCAAATGCTTCCACTACACAGGCAACGAGGAAACGAGCGGTAGAATCATCAAAAAAGCCCCTGTGCAGGAAAATAATATGGGAAAGACGTCACTCTGGTTTTGTAGCATTCCCAGTAGGGAGTGAGGAGGTCGCGAGGCACGCGCAGGCAGGGCGCGAGGCGCGTGCGACGTGGGCGTGAGGTGGGCGCGAGGTAGGAGCACAAAGGGCGTCAGCGACGTGGACGTGAGGTGGGCGCGAGGCGGGCGCACGAAGGGTGCGTGTGACGTGGGCGAGAGGTAGGCGCGAGGCGGACCCGAGAGAGCCCGAGACGGCCACAAGACAGGCGCGATATCGTCCGCAAAAACCTGCTATACTGCATATGAAACATTTTACATGATCAGAGCACTTCTCATATCTACCTGTCCCTCAGTATAGTCCACAGCTCTCCACCCAGACAAACTTCCAGCAGCATATAGACGTACTTGCGATCCTTGAAGGTTCGATATAACCTGTTAAAGACAGAGATAGGAAAGCAATGGGTATCAGTGAATTATTGAAACAATCTAACAAAATGTTGGGAGGCAATCTGCGATGAACCAACATCCGGGCGAGTAACAGCACTCTTACGATAGGCTGCAAAAGTAGTCGAGACACTCTTAGAAAATGATACCGTACGATATTTAACCACTTATTTTATTTCAAATGCGTCTAGAGATAATTCTCTGATACTCCAGGCCCCCATGCAATTCAACGTTGTGTAGGTGCTGTCGTCTTTGTAGCATTAGAGCTAGCAAAATTTGTTCCAAAAAATTCAAAATTAGAATTTTCGGTGTCTCGACACTTCACCCGTCCATTGTAGGCCCTACATGCTCCGAAAAATGGAGTCAAGCGCCGGGGTCTTTGAATTCTATGACAGAACAACAAACTAGGGGAGATTTTTGTTCTACGCGACATTTTATGTGATATAACTCGCCCTCTTACCTGCAAATGAAGGGAGAGTGTGCTTGAGACATGATTTTCTTCTCGGAGTAGATGTGTTCTTGTTGTCGTGTGTCCAAGATGTGTTTTTTCTTCAGACACTTCAGAGCGTACGTCTGCTTATCCTTAACATTTTGGACCTGAAAGTAGTACGTATCGTACAGTCCACATAAAGAGCATAGACGTTCAAATGAACTACGCAAATCATCAGTCCCAATAACATGACGGCAAAAAAGTAACAAGCAAACAAATTCAGGGGACTTAGGGAGTTCAGTCATGACATTTTATGACATTTTATGTCTATTTTGGCCGCGTACAAAATTACCTCTTCATTGAAGGAGAAACCTGAAAAGAGTAGTTTACAAGAGTAGTTTACAACAAGTGTATATTCTCAATCCATTTACAAATAACATGACAAGTGGGACTCTTGATGCATGAAATGACGCAGAAAGTGTCTGCCTTTTGTGATGCGAATTTTCTAACTTACTCGGAGTTTCACATTACCAAATAAACATCTCCAATAGCTTCCTTCGCGATAGTTCTACTTCTAAATGTGCCAAATTATATTTATCCTGATGAAAGAAACTGTCATTACTACTAGTTTGATTCAACGCAAGACGGACAACTTTAACTCAGCGAAATCAGTCGATTTTACAAGCTTTGCGAGACGTTTAAACCTTGTCAACGGAAAAATGAAAAGGCCAGGCGAACCGAGGCACTTGCTTCAGTCATTCTTTCAGCGCGATTCCAGTATTGCATATAAATGTAGTCATCACAAACACCCTAAATACCTAGGAAGATAATTTAATTATAACAACGGACCGACATTGCCTCAGTCACAGTTTGTTTCTAGCTTTGGCCGTGAAGGCATAAGGGAAGGTTATTACCAGTTCCACGCGTCCAAATCCACCCATTCCGAGGGTAGCGATAACTTCCAATTCATCGAGGGTCAAGTCCTCAAACTGCTTTGAAATTTTCCTTTCTTCGTAAGAACTTGAATCAAGTTTAGAGGAAGAATGACACCTGTTAGGAAAAAGAAAGTAAAGAAGCAATGCATATGGCATTTGAAAATGAGAAATAGAGTTTTGGCTAGCCTGTTCGAGGTGCAAAAGAAAAAAACGGCGAGGCGAAATAAAGGGGAGAGAAACTTGGTGCGTGGAGCGACCGAGCGCCTGTAGGCAAACCTAACAAAAGGTCGTTCCGGTACACTAGGATCTGGTGTACCTTCTAATTAGCTTTGGCGGTCTTGTTACAGGCCCCTGTAGGCGGTCCATACGCAGGCGTAAGGACCTTTCGTTCACAGTGTTTACAGGCGCTCTCTCTCGCCTTCAAGCACCGCACTTCTCCCCTATTTTCTCATGCACCATTTTCCGCACTGTCCCCCAATTAACTGAACGCCTGAAGAGGCTAGGTTTTGGCCATCTTGACGTCACTCACTCCTACTCCCTCGGAAGCTTTTAACCTCTCCCCAAGCCTCCCGTGTTTTTGGAGTTATAGATGGCGCTGGCGCGATCAAATTGACCTACAATCTTGGACAAAATAAATGGAACATCTGGACCACCCCTCCCCCCATTTCAATGATGCCAAAATGGCGCGCTTTTGCTCCTTCGCGCCTTCATCATTGCTTTGGGGGGGATGGGGGATAATTGTTCCATTTTATTCTGTCCAAGATTGTAGCTTGTTAAAATCACAGGAAAAACAGAAAGCAAAAGAAAAACATCCTTAATGGCCTTACCTCCTTGCACCTCGCTCTTCATCTCCGTAATCTTTCTGTCTTAGTTCGTCATGGTTACCAATCAAAGCCTTAAATGCACTAAAAATATCACAACATGAGAAGTTAGCACCATATAAAAGTTATCAGCAATAAAGTTTTTGATCGCTTACGTTCGCTCAACAACCAGGCATTCCACTCCAGGTGGTTCAGCGATTACGTTGGCAGTTCTGCGATCTTCACTGAAAATAAAATAAAAAGGCAATGATAAATGTATTACGAGCTTATATATAATAATTTAGACGCATAAGTGTTCGGCGTTTGAAGCCGTTACGACTAGGCATTTACCAGGAAGTCCTGTTTTTCATAGAAGAAATTTAAACAAATGAAATGTATAATATAATTTGATTATAACGAAAATATCTCTTTTTTGTTAGGAGATGAGGCCGCAGCCTTGTGTCCATTTACCTTAGAAGAGCTTTCTCGCCAAAGTAGTCTCCCCTTGCGAGCCTTCTGACTTCCTGAGGCTCGTCATGTCCCGCAACCCTTTGAGTAACGATCACCTACGATAACGCAACATTTCATTATTACACTTGTATATCTGCGTGAAGTGAAAAGCTGAATTAAAGACTGAATCAAAACCAGGCAAGCTTAAGGAAACTTGAAACTATTGGAAATGACCGCTCCGTGATTCTGCCCCCTCGTCCACCATTACACCATAGAAATCTCGAGCTCGTAATCGAAAAGTTAAATAGCAATACAGGTAGAAGTTTGGGAGGAGAAATGCTCACGAGACGCAAGCGAATGTTTTCACAGCTTTTTCATATAAGGTGAGGGTTACAGGGATTTTTCCACAGCGCTTTCTTACAGTGTTTGCTAAAAAAAAGAATCCACGCGAAAGGATCCGGAAAAGCTTTAGAAAAAACGGTGAAAATACTAAAAAGAGCAGAAAAGAACCAGCTGGAATGGAACTTTTTGACGATGTCTCGCATTCCTGATTTTTTAAATCAATCAACGTTTGCCCTCTGGAAAATATTTCTTTGTAAAAATTGGCAAGTTTGGGATCCTATATTTTCATGATGCTGTGACGGATTCTTTTGAAACTTTGCATATTTAAACAATTCGGCATGATAACTCGATGTATAGAGGTGGTTTTTTGTTTATGTGAAAAAATAAGAAAAATTGTTGATATTGTGTGACACTATCATTTCATTTTAGCTGTTGTGGACTTACCGAGCCCTTATTTATGATATAAAATGTGTCGCCTCTTTCACCCTCGCGGATTATAAAGTCGTCTCCATGGTAATAATCCTATTGAAAGAAAGACAGAAAAGGAAGGATGGGAGAAATTAAAAAAAAAAACAAAACAACACTTTACGTTTTTTCCCCAAGTTTTTTTAAACAAACGAACCAACGATTACTTTGAATAAAGTGGACATTGTTTTGAAAGAAGGGAAAATTGAAACTGCTTATTTGCTGACGAGTTTATAGATCTTTATGGAAAGATGCCGTGTAAAGAAAAGTAACGGAACTATAAAAACAGTCTTACCTCTTCTAAAACATCTCCAAGTTTGGCAAATTCTTGATCCGACAAGTTCTTCAAAAGAGGAACACTGAGAAAAAAATACTAAGATTAACATTTAACGACTTTTTTTTGTGGTTACTTTCTTTACTTTAAGGGAGCTCTGGCCGAGGTCATTATATTGTCCAGGTGTTGTCCATTGTTCTTACTCAGATGACTCCTTCTTAGACTCAATAATTTATGAAGTTTAAACAAAGGAAGTCATGACCGTGACGGTGTTTGGATATCCGATCCTAATTAGCATAGATTTTTACGATTTTATTTCTCCGTTTTCTCCATAGTTTTAGTTTCGATTGAGAAGATATATCAAACACTCAATACAGTGTTTGACCACAGTTCCAAACATATCGAAGTTCGTCAAAAACACTCCACTGCGCGTCGTATTTTCGACACTCTTCTCGGTGTTTTTTGAAATGTGGTCAAACACGGTCTTTCGTATTTGATACATTAAATGAACAAGCGAAGAACACCTCTGATTTAATGACTAAGCGAACCAAGCTGAAGGGAAGTGCAAATCCGGTGTTCATATAGGGAATGTATTCAAGCAATTCAAAGGCCTGGAATAATGCTAAGAAATTGGACACGATGTCTTATTGCTGTCGGAAGTACATGATGTAATATCTGCATGCCTTAACCGAGAGGACAAGTACGTCAACTCTATGGCCAACATTGTATATTTGGGCAAAGAAGAAGACTGACCTTAGTTGGAGCACAGCAAGGAGCACAAGGCAACAAAAATGTTGAGGTCTTAGTACGTTAAACAAAGTAATTTGCTGTCAAGGTTGAGACTATTATTGGTTAGGGTACAGATAACAGCACCGAGTGTAACCAGGTGAAGAGGCCATAGGATTTCGCGCGCACCTTTTGAGAAATGCAATATGTTCAGCCTGTCTCATCATACCAGTTCGCATCATGATGGTTTGAAACACAAGGCGATCGATAATCCATAGCTTGGCACTGTTTATAGCTGTGGCACCAAAAGGAAACAAAAACGATCAAAACATCAATGACCCAAAGCAAAGTTCCACGACAATTCTCACTCTTGCCATGCCCAGAACATACCTTTCACAGATGCTGTCCGTTTGCAGTTGTATAAGATGGCCAACTCGCCGAAAACAGTTCCGCCGTTCATTTCACCCAATACTTCACCATCTTTTGTCACTTCAAGGCGGCCCTCTGAGAAAAAAAATCATTTAGTTGTTACACGCATATAGACTGCGTTTTGTATGTTTACACAGGGTTGCTAGTGAATGACTGATTCCAAGCTGACCGAGTGACATGAACACACCAAATTTATTTCGCTCCAAGTTCGTCCAAGCACGAGGTAAAAATCATGTTCTTGTTTAAGGTCACCAAATGACTTAGGGTTAGAGCGACTCTCACTTTGAAACTGGGGGCGCTTCCAATATTTCCATTCGACCAAACATTCCGGTTTGAATTTCAGGAATTTTTCAGTTAGATGGTTCGCATTGGGGACATTTCAACAGTTTTCAAATACGAAAACTCTAAGGCTGTCCGCAATCAGAACTTTTTTTTGGATTGAGATGTTGAAAAAGCTTGTTTTCAACAAACTAACTTACTACGCAGCCTAAATGCGCAAAGTTTCTTACCAGCGATAACATACAGCGCCTGTCCAATGTCTCCTTCCTTTACAATCATATCGTTCTTGTTGTAATTCTTGGGGTACATACAGTCCACTATCTCACGCACTTGGGCTGCTTCCAAGTTCTTCAGAAAATCGTTTTCATTGATGGCATCCTTGATCAGCTGTTTCGATCTGGAAACACGACAAAAATAAAACCAATGAATATGATTCGAAAAAATATGTAGAGGTAGTCCTATGAATGCTAGTGAAATTTACAGTACGAGTGATATTTGAAAATTCTCTCGAAATTACACGAGTCTTTAGGTGAATGCAATTTGAAAGAATTATCAAATGTCAAGAGTAGTGTAAATTCTTAATTGCTCGAGCTTTTATGCGATTACTCATTTATTATATGACTGAGAAAACTGCGAACGCGCGCGCGGATAAATTAGCCTGCTCTCAGCCAATCACAATGAATGTCATCAGTCTTATAAGAAATATAGTTATTCAGTTTGCAACGATTCCACTTTGCGAATAATTGTTTGCGATTTCATAAGTTTTTGGGGGCGATACCACGGTTCTTCTTGGACTTTCGAAAAACTTTCCCTAAACAAGTATTTTGCAAACTTCGAGATGTCTATCGATGACTAGTACTATTAAAGGCAAAACCTTGGCTAACTACCCCGGGTAACAAAATGGCAAATCGAGTGAAAATTATTTTGTTTACCATAAAATATCACCAGAAATAGAAGCATAGTGTCATCGTCTGTAAATAGATTGGCATTCGTTGAGGTTTTAGGAGTTATGATCCTTAACTATGATGTGGGCCCAGTTAATGAATTTTTGCTTGTGTCTGTTTAAAAAATGTCAGAATTCAAGACGTGACGAAAATGATTTGACTACTTTACTATAGGAAATTAATGCGATAACTTAATTTCATGGAGCGTTGATTTCTACGAAATTTTTCCAGTAGTTTCAAGCCTCCATGAACTTGGTTGATTTTGCTTCAGTCTTTAATTAAGATCTCGACTGTACGCAAATATAAAAACTCCACAAAACTGATTAGCGAAATATTTCGTTACGAAAGAATCTTCTGAAATCCAAAGATATGGGTTGCGCCGTCTCATGTATAAACAAAGATTGCGTTTCCTTTAGGACAACACGGAACAGGTGCATGTAAATAAAAAAAACCCGGCACTATATCAATAATAAAATTGCTGTGCTTCATCAGCGAGTAATGGTCTATTATCAAATACGAGTTGACATAAAAGACAAGTTAATTGTCGCAGACCGTTCACCATTCACCTGCTCTGTCTCAACAGCAATAAGCCCCACGACATCTATGTTAGCAAAGTGTCCGAAAATAAAACCATCCGAAATCTATCAGCGACCGAAATTTCAAGAGTCAGAAATATTTACAGTACAGTATAAAGCTTTGAATCAACTCCAAAACTCCTATTTTTGTCTATGCCGAGCTTTATGGAGCAAAGTCTAGGCTCGATAGAATTTGTGTCATTTTCTCGTCAGAGTATTCGTTAAACCTTGAGGCTGCAGTAAAACTATCATTTTCACAAATTTTGTTCAGTCTAATTCGAGTTTTGTATTTTAGCCATGTTTCAAAAGAGGGTCTGAAATTGCTGTCCGACATTTGCCCAAAATGAGATAAAAAGGGTCCGAAAATTAAACATACGAAATTTTTTGCAATTAAGGTACTCTGTTCACATCTAGCAAATCTGAAACAAAGAACTTGCTGTACAGCTTTTTTTTTTCCTTTTTCGGACAAACACCTACTACATATAATAACCCTAGAATTTCGGACGCGTTTTCTTTCGGAGCAATGCTCATTCTCAAAATCAACAAGCCGTCCTAAATTTTGAGAGGTTAGGAAATAGTTGAGGGAATGAAAATTCTATAGAGCCCCATTGTGAGAATAGTTTGTTTGAATTCGTGGCAAGACAAAGAAATGGCACCTTGAAACAAAAATAACTCGCACTATCAATGTGAAACGTTCTGACAACAAACACAAGTCGGGCAGCTGATAGGAAAGGGCTGGGTGCGCTGGCCGGAATTTAATGGGCAATGATCTAAAAATATGGAGATTGAGTCTGAAGATCATCACATACAACGTAAATCTGCCGTGGGCATCTTTTGTTGTCACAATTCGTATGTTAACTTTGGAGATGTACTTCTGTCATCATTGTATTTATTTCGCATTCATTTATTTTTTTTGCATGACATTGGGTCCGAAAATATTGACCAATTTTGAAAATTAAAAGAAATTTGTCTGAAAATGTTCTGGTCCGAAATGAAATGTCGGAAATTAAGTTTATTAAATTACGGTGCTATTCGTTGATTATTCACTTTGGGGTCAAACGTTTCATTGTTCGAAGAGACATGTCAAAATCTAAGTCAACTTGTCGCCACTTGACAACGAATCAAAACAAAGTGAGACATGAACTGGGCAAGTAATGCTAAAATAATCTGTGTACAGGCTATTGACGGAAAAACAGCGAAACAAAATACGATGCTCCTAGACTTAACATGCGATACCAACATTAAATGAAATTTCAATTTTCTTTGTTTTTCAGATACGTCTAAAGATGTTTCAGAAAGGTCCTGACAACATTAGGTGCATAGCTCGATCACTAAGGCAAATCAATACATGTACTAATCACAATAAGAGTCGTCACAATTTTACATTGACCTAAGTTACAGTAACCGCTTTAGTTGAATTACAAAAAGAAAAAGAAAAAAAAAAAGGAAAACGAAACGGGAGGTAAAACTACACAGATAAATAAATACGATATAAGCCAGGATATCCCGGCGGATATTAAAGTAAAATAGACTGTTCAGAAAACTATTGATTCAAGCAAAACGGGATGATTTAACCAAAGCACAATAACGTTAATCGAATTTGACAAGACAGCTTGAGAATTTCATGTCTGCTGTTTGCTGTTCTTGAAGTTTAATTTTCACCCATTCTTCAATAATTTGCATCTTTTAACCATTGACTGCTACCTCGCTGAATTTCCTATTCAATTCTGGTCTAAGGATGTGAGAAAAACAAACATTTAAATCAAATAAAATACTCCGGATGATTAATGAAATGAGTACTTTACCTGAAGTCTTTAGGATGGCGCTGCAGTTCCTTCTTCGTCTCTTCTTCGGCCTTTGAACTGCTCTCTCCGCTCACTGCCATTCGTTTCTCCTTTCGGCTTGATCTCAAAGCTTTTCGTGGTTTGGAGTTCACAGCCATGTCGCCGTCCTCGTGAATGGTAGACAAAATGCTGGTTTTCGAGGCTGTTTGTTGAACGACGCATTTGAGCTCGTGAATTTCCTTTCGCAATTTACCCAACTCGGCATCTTTTTCTTCGATGATTCGTTGGCGATGCTGTAACTCCGCGTCCTTACGCTGCAAAAAGTCATCTTTCTCCTTCAGTTCTCGTTTGAGTTGAGTCGTGCTGGCCGTGGGACTGCGCTGTAATTTACCATTCTGCTCTCCGTTGCTATAAGCATTATTCACGCTCGCCGCACTCCCCATTCTCAGTGAAATCAATCTAGCTCCTCTAGTTTCGATGAACGTACGCGAGGCATGCTCTGCCGAAAAGTCGGCACGTTTGAGGTTACTTCCCGACTACATTTTACAGCTTTTTCGTTCTTCTGCTCCAATGAATTCCAACCAGTTGTTATGTAAATGAGAAATTCACGTAATCAAAGTCAAGATTGACAGTTGGACAGGAAATCAGTGCCAAGACGAGTGTAAACTATTATCCAAACTGACCCTCACCTCTAATTGACTTGAGCTTTCTACATTGTCAGCATTGTTATCAAGTTTTGTCTATAACTCGAAGCAATCAGTGATCGTTGAAAAGAGGCGGTATGGCAAATAAACGCTCTAGTTACAATTTACCTGCAAATCGGGGAATTATCAAACTCGTGGATACTGTGTAACTATCCATGAATGACAACATTTGATTGATTGCGGATGCATTTAATTTATGACACCGATGCTATAGCACAAAACAAAGAGCTATTTTTGACCAAAGAAAAGGACAGACAACACTACGAAACGCAACCGCAACAGAACGAACACATACTAAATGGTTACATGCTCAAAGATATCAGGCCAAAAACGGAATGAGGCAGAAACAAAACATATTATGAAGCAATTTTCGATTGGGCTTCACTGCCGAGTGAGCTGAAGAGAAACCTACAGTAAAGTGCCTGAGGGATTTATGAACAAAACTTCAGCCTTCTTCTCCATGGTTTGTTCCATACACGTTATATACAGGTGATAGTAGTTTAAATGGATACATTTTGACAAGTCATAGCTCTTAATTTCTACAAAGACAGGGCTCAAAGGACAGGTTCCCTACCAAAATTACGCTTGTTCCGTCACAGATACACGTGCACGTACACAGGCAACACCTTGGGCCAATCACAAGTCGAAGCAAACAGGTGTAACCGGTTTCTGTGGCGCGATACTGGAACGCGCGTAAGCCAACTCAAGATTGGTTTAGGCTTTTGAATGCTTCGAAAAAGGCAACGAGTCGCCCCTGATTTTCTTCACTCAGTCAAATTAAAAATGTACTTGTTACAAACTGCTTAGTGAACACAAAATAAAAAATTTATTAGCGTAAAATTGCAGATATTACATGTATCATTATTCCTTATGTTACGAGGTAATATCTGGAGAACATGAAAATATTTACAACGTAAAAATGCTCTCTCTTTAAAATTCCATTTCATGGTGCTACAATTTGTTACTCTGTTTTTAATTAAGAATCGTAACGCAGGACTAAACTCTATTTCTGTTTTCAATAATTTGCTTTCTTATCACTGGCTGACATTTTCGTCTGGTAAAATCCATTGTTAAAGTTCTTAAGGCTGGTTTTCACTTGCGCATAAGTACAAGCACAAGTCGACATACCCGCTGATACGCCGACGCAGTAAAATGCTGATAATTAACACCTTTTGTTAGGAAAAGGCACTTTTTACCACAATTGCTACCAATCTCGCAATCTGATTGGCTAATTTGCCGCTGTCCAGACAACGCTAAACCACATTCGATTTGTTAAAATTATCAGCATCTTACGGCGTCTGCGTATGTCGGCTTGTCCTTTTGCTTACACGCTAGAGAAAACCAGCCTCAAATAATCGACAGCCACTTAATGTGATATTTCTATGAAAATATTTTTATCCAAATCACGTGGCTAACCTAAAAATGGATCTTCAGGGATCGCTCTTTTTTCTTCGTGAAAATCGCTCTCGGCATGTAACTCGATCTGCGAATAACGTAATGAAACTCAATTGTGCATGTTGTCTATTCTCTGACTTACCGAACTACTTACCGAACTTTTGAATTCTTGTGCCAAATGTTTTCAGTTCATTACTGTAACTACAGAATGTAGCTAACTCCTTTAAGAAATAACAAAAGATCAACGCACAAGTTCCTCTAACTGGTATTAAACCTATTTCAGTACATAGAACGGTGTTTACTTGAAACGTTATTGGATTTGCACTTACTACGCTACACGATTGGCTTAAAAAAAAATCGCGCCACTTTTTCATCCAATCAGAAGAAAAACCAAAATCAAACGTGACTCGTTCGCTCACGTTTTCCCGCGCTTCTTATCAGCTTCGTGTAACTACTTCCAGTTTTGATAAGTTCTCTGCATTGTCTGCGTCCTTTATGATTGGCTTGAGTGATTACTTTGATTTTGGTTTTACCACACTCAATTAAAAACCGCTCTAACGAGTAATTGCTTTGTGCCTACGATATGGACAACAACCAGAAGATACAAGAAACGTTCCACTGTTAGCATTTAAAATCCGTGTTCCATGTACTTAATTTTAGTCTCAAGATCAATGGTATAGAATAATGCCGAAATACAAAAGCAGAAAGTTTCTTGTATCTTCTCGTCTACATGATAGGCACAATACAGTTTCTCGGATGCAACCTAATCCTTTATCTAGATAGCACCACGTAAAATTTCTTTTCAGCGTTTTTTTGTTTTCTTTTTTTCTTTCTTTCTTTTATTTTTTTACGGTAGAGCAACCTATATGGTCGGCGGACTCCAGAAGACATGTTGCAGCGACAGTTTTCCTCGTGTGGCATGCCCGTTTTTGCGAAAAGGCGCTGTGCAGGGATAAAAAAATTTTGTCACAGCAACAGGTGCATAAAATCCGGCTGGTTTGAAAAATTGACCTCAATTTTGAAAGTGGCATCCGATGTTCACTGTTCCTGCAAACTGTTCCAGCTATAACACATTTTTATTCCTCAATCTGCTTGGCGTAAACCAGCTGGCATACTGTGAGTGTCCCTAAGCGTACACACGAAAGGGGCTTGTTCCCGCAACATGTTTCCCTAGTGTGTGTCAACCTTAAAGAGAACTCGAGTAAAAATTTCATCCTAATCCAAAAGTCCATCTGTTGTGTTTTTCACTGTCATAATATTTGTCTTTGAACTTTTACATTCTGTTGGCACGTGAATTGAAGCATATGAAATCGCCTGGCCAATCAAACAAGTCACATTTTAACATTGGAGAGACAACTGGCAAAGTTTGCTAGTTTTTTTTAACGAATTTGCAGGTCTGTCCATGAAGCCACCGCTCAAGTTCGCTGGAACCTGCACATCTAAATGTAACTGTTACGCTGGAAATTCAAATACGGCTTGGGAAAATACTGTTAACGGATATCTCATTTATCGACTTCCACGTAGCTTTCTTTTAATTCCTGATTTGTTTCTGTATATCGTCCATTTACGATGCAATTCAAAAGTGGACCAATCTGCAACAGCAGAGAACGCAAACTTAGATACCAACAAAGCCGTGAACTGCGCAAGCTATGGTATATAAAGTGAAAGTGCGTGATCACTGGTGAGCTAATTTATAACACGTCTCGATTTGGAATTATAAAATAACTGAGATACTACACGCGCTCCCATTGGTCGATAAGTGTGTTTAGATGAGAGATGTAAACACGGGTGTGGCGGTTTAGATTCGCGCGTATTTTTGAGAAATGTTGTATAGAAATTAAGCAATAGAGGACTTTTTCCTTGTTCACATGGCCTCTTCTAAACACTTGGGGGGTCAGGGAAATTCTAGAAAGTTATGCAAAACCGAGACAAAGTTATCTTGAATTATCGGAACCCCCGTCGTGTTTAGATGAGTGTATGTAAACAGAGAAAAAGTGCTCTAATGCTTAATTGCTATCACGAAAAACTCAACGATCAGCTAAACCTGAGACTCACCCAGGTTATATTTGTTTGTTAAATACAGTGTCCAATGGAATGCTCAGTTGAGGGATGTGTATTTCACTTTCAAGTTCGTACAACCATTTTGAAAGACAGAAAAATGCCCGTTGACAACTTGGCAACACACTGACTTCCCCGACCGACAGTAACATGTCCGTATTTCATCGGTCAATTAATTTATCAGTCAAATTTGGTTTCCCATACTTGAATGAAATGGCTTTTCTTCCCTTTTACACTGCATGTCTATTGAATCAAGTGACACCACTGCAGCAATACTGCAACTCAGACTTTAAAGATGAAACTGAGACTATTCCTCTAGAGAAGGTCAAAACCCCAGCCCCGTGCATCTGGCAGCCCATACTATGATACAGTGCGCGCTCAATATAGCTTGTTATAGAGCCTTCATTATCCATTGTATGCACTGATTAACCTTTATTGTTCATTTGAACATCTTGGTTCAACTAATTTTAAAAGCCTCTGATAGCATCCTGGCAGTGCATAAAAAACCCTCCTGTTCTCAGCAGAGTGACGATACAAGATTCATGTAATACCATCAGACAAGTTAGAAACAGGCCACAATGCTAGAGAGTGACACCACACGCACATGGTGGAGAGTAGATTTACCTGGCGGTGATCACCTAATGCTTCTCCCAGCATCCTCTCAATGTTCCTCATGACTGCAACTTTCTGTTGAGCGGTCAGCGGGTAGTTGATATGGCTTGGTGTTGGACCAGCCTGGAAATGGGGACAGCACATTCACCACAATGACTTGAGCTTTATTTGACCCGTAAAAGATACCACTTTAAAAAATGGATATGACAGCTTTGTTTATTATTTCTTCAAAAGCAACACTCAAAGATATCTTGACGGTTAAAAAATGGTGGCGTTTCACCCTGAACACATTACAATGTAAGTGAGACCAAAACTCGGGGGAGGGGGGGGGGGGAAGGGGAGGTAATCTCTTATGGGGGCTATTGTAGAGGTATGTGCAGCCCCAAATGCTATGGTTCTTCAGCTGTTTTGGCCATAAATGGGGTATCAATTTTGGCCATGTTGGTCATGAATGGTCATAAATAGGGTACGGTTTTTGCACTCTAGTCTTGAATTGGGTATTTTTTTAGAAGTAGCTAGTTTTTCATCATTATCAATAAGACCATCAACAAAAGCCCTTCATAGTGCCTTTAACATCGGTCTAAACAAGGTAACTAATATAATTATTAAAGGCAGGTCTGAAACAGGGTATAATATTAGGGTCAGGTCGTAAATAGAGTATCGAAGTTTTAGTCAAGTGATAAATAAGATAGGGAAAATCAAAGACTTTGGTCATAAATAAGGTAAGGGTTTTGGGAAGCAGGCCACACACCCCCATCCAATCTTTGTGGGAGTACCCCCTCCCCATGAATTACACCCCTGAGCGAGGCAACAAGCATCCCCAACCTTTTCAAATCGGAGTCCCACCCCTTCCCCCACCACCCCTTGGGTCTAAATGACATACTCACCTTGTACCAGAAGTTGACAGACGTTGTGATTCCACCATTCATTGTTGATTCCACATGATGCCACCTGAAACAATCCATGTCGTTATTAATATTATGGCATCTGTACTAATGTATAAGCTAGAGCAGTGTGCCATTGAGTGTCAAAAGTAATCATGCAATTACTTCGGTTTTGGTTTTAGTTTTAGAGCATTTTTTTTTCTTAGAGTATAGAAAAGGTAATTGGTATTGCACTTACTACGCCACCGGATTGGTTTAAAAACCTCACGCCACTTTTTCATCCAATCAGGAGTAAAACCAAAACCAATCGGGATTTACTCACACGCATTTTCCTGTGCTTTGTGTCAGCTACGTGTAATTACTTGGAGCTTTGATTGGTGTAGTAGATTATCTGGGTACTTTGTGATTGGTTAGAGTGATTACTTTGGTTCTGGTTTTCTGACACTCAATAGAAAACCATTCTACTACAGTTATTTATTTCATTTATTATTGTTATTATTATTATTATTTAATATTTAATCTATTTTTAATTACCCTATATATTCTGGCAAAATTTTAATCAAAAATACTCCCAGCACCATGTGATCTGTCTTCACTGACTGAAAATAACAGTGAAAGAGTACAAATACCATATACTAAAAATGTGATATCCCAAGTTTACTGTGACTATTGTATGCAATGAAATAATTATGTTGTTTTTGTTGTTTTTTTGTGAGAAGCCATCTTTAAATTTTGAATTAAGTGAATCTTTGTAATCCTCAGGGTATTGAGTCTCAGACAGAGCTCTGTAATCTTAAGGAGTAGAAGCTGAAGAATCTAGAATAAATACAGTCAAGTGACAGAATCTTACACAGAAATTTAGCAAACCCAAGGATTTTTTTCTTTACAAATTAAAATGACAGACTGCTCAGTTCAATTTCTAAAATAAATTGACATTGATGATGGTGCATAAATTTTGCATGCATGTAAATTGTAGTTCTGTGGTTGTAGTTAGTCAGGCATGACTAAATTTAACATTTCTGTATGATATCATCAGCTGGTCAACATCACACTGTAATATTATGGAACAGAGAAACAGACTTGAAAACCTAGTCTGAATAAGGTGAAGGCCGAGTTTCACAGAACTTGCACCAAATGAAATAGTTGCCTTACCAGTACATTGGTATGTAGAGAACATCTCCAGGGCTCACTATTACTTCAAAACCTTTTGCCTCCCTGAGCTTTGGAAATCTCACATAATCTGGGTTATCAAAGTCAACCTATTTTACAAAGTGTATGATTTCATCAGTATCCATTTGCATTTTATAATCAAATTTGTCTATACTGGTACTGGTTCCAAATGCATGTATTTGTAAATGTTTATAATTTCCTTATTTCTCCACATGGTGGCTATTTTGACAGTTGTTAATCCTGGCTGTATGTTGGTTGTGTGTCATGTAAATTATTGTGAACCTTGCAAATGGCATTAAGCAGGGTGCAAAGAACACCTTTTTGGGGCTTGTCCTTTGGGCATGCTTTAACTATGATGTCACTAGGTAAGCCCAAAAATCATTCTCCCTAGCCCAAAAAAGGGTTCATCAAAACATTTTCCCCCAAGAAAGGCCAATGCCAAACAGAGTTCACTAGTCCAACAGGAAAATGCACTGCCTCCAGGCTACTTGAGAGTATTTTCTGTGCACACTGGGCCTAACCAGGGGCGTAGCCAGCCATTTTTTTCATTTAAGCCCAAATTGTACAGCATAAGTTGTTTATCAAATTTTGCCAATGTCCAAAACAACAACAACAGTCAACTAAATTTTTGTGTGCAAAACTATTTCAAAGTTCTGCTTTGTTAATAACCTTTCAGCATTTTTTTCATGTATAAGATTGAAAGTCATTACTTTGTTTGTTAAAATAAAACGTTGATATAGTAGTGATTTGCTATTGAATAGTAAGAAAAAGAAAATATGGCCTTTTGGCTACTAAAAAAATTATTTACAGAAATTCTTGTTAAGCCCGGGCTTAATGGCTTAAAGGCTAGCTACGCCCCTGATAACGCACCGTGAGTCTTTCTGTAGCTCACTGGATGTATGCCTGACTGTTACACGTATCTGGGGGTATGGTCCTGGGATTTAATTCCGTCAGGACTGAGATATTTCCTTGTCCCATGCTCAGGACATGCTGAACATTTCATCTTTCAAATTTAAACTGCAGTTGGTACATGCAGGTGTAAATCACTTTTAATTAATTCTCTTCTAGAATATCTTGACCTACCTGACTTTGTCTATCACAAGGATGATACAAAGGAAATGGATAGAGACACTCAAACTGGTCAGGGTGGAACAGAATTACTCTCTTGTGCCCTGTCACTTGACAGAAGAAGTTCTGTTGCTCATCATAATGAACGGGTGTAATATTCCCAGGTAAGCCAATAAGAAGGAGATTGGATGTCAACGTGCCCCAGTTCATTTTCTTCTGCATATTTGTAAGCCAGCTCCACTTAAAACCAAGAAAGTCTTTCACTATATTTTTTCCTACAGAGTCATTCAGCATCTGTTGCAAGTATAATCGTGTATCCATGGGCTTAAAGTTGGTAATCCTTGTAAAAAACTCTTCAAATTTCATGTCAAGCCTCTGCGTTGGTGGAACAAAGTTGGGCCAATCTTTGGCTCGTTTGTCATCACAGTACATGAACTTGTGAGTCCTGGAAGAGTAGACTGAAAAAGATCCTTGACCAAGGTTGTCTTTGAGATAGTTCAAGTCCCATTTAAGGGCTGTTCCAATTATGTCAGAATTTTTTAGTAGTACAGGTTGCTGCAAAAAAAGTATCTTAAATTAAATAATAAATATAATTTAATAAATTGAAGCTTCAATCTGAGATATTGCTGTCAAGACATTGCCACAAGCTTCACAGTTTTTGCACTGATGGCTTTGTGCAGACACATTGCAGTCCACTAAAATCAATGAAGGACGGGGTGGGAAGGGGAAATTAGGACATGTGAAGTGATGTCTGAAACTTACACACTGAGTAGTACTTTTAGACTCTGTGTGACTCAGAAGGAAAGTTCTGCAACAAGTTTGTCCAAGACACAGGTGTAATTTGTGGTGCAATTTGGCAAGAGTTCACATGTACATCATCGTACAGCCAGTAGTATAATAACTTGTGTGTAGTCAGCAAGGTTACATCAGACAGCCAGAAATAAAAATCTGAAATGTAATGCAGTCTAGCCAGATCTCTCAGCAAATCACACTTGTATATTGAAATTACATGTATGATGTGTAATAAAATTACATTGTACTGTATAAAGAAAAATTTTTTTCAGCACTTTCCAACAGTTAGAGGTTGGCAAATCAATACTGCCACATCTTATCAACTGATGATACAAAATTAGTAATTAACATTGGTATCAGACAAATGCCTACTCATTACTAAACAACTTGTGGTCATCTTTGTGGCACAATAAGCTACAGTGTGCCTGAACAAAGATACATGTCAACCTTAATTTTATAATTCAAAAAGAGCTTGGTGGAACCCATTCTTGTTATTCTTACAACATACTTATTACAACATACATTCTGTGAGGGGGGGGGGGGGTTCAGAGCCACTTTTAATTTTCTAAAATTTAAGTTAGCTCTAAACCACCTGTTCTATCTTAATATGTTATCACAATTCACAAATCAAAGAAATGGGTTCCATTGTGCTGATTTTAGTTATAATTAGTTAAAACTAAAACCAAGAGCATATTTAACATATTTATAGTTGCTATGGTAACCTATTATGGCATGAAGATGGCCACAACCTGGGTATTTGTGTGATACCAATATTGTAACGTCACTTGGTAATAGAGCAACTGCTGGAAAGTGCTGGAAAATGTTCCCACCCACCTTTAGCTAAAATCTAAGGGCTTTCTTTAATCTGAAGGGGGGGGGGGGGGGAGCGGCCATAAAAAATGGATGATACAGATTTCAATGAGGCTGAAAAAACATCATATACCCAAATAGTACTGGAGGTATTTATCCATCTGAGAAGCATTACAGTAAATAACAAAAAAAGCACCTAATTAATCTTTTACATGAATATAACCTAACACTCCTTCAAGTGTTATTTCTCCGTCTTGTTTTAGCCTGGTTCAATTCATTGCTGAGCCAAACTCACCTCATTTGCGATCAGTGACTCTACTTGTGGATCTCTGTAGTCGAGTCTTGGAATCTTTGCAAGTTTCAAGTCGTAATTTCGTACTTTATGGCCTTCAATATCAACGTAGGCATCACTCTCTCCGTTCAACACGGAAGCCATGATTGTCGCCATGTCCAGTTTATATATTTGAGTCGGCAATCGGTCAGCAGCAACACAAAAAGTCATATGAGCGGTACAACTAGAGACCAGGACTTTGCGTCGATGATGTCATCTCAATGAACGAAACGCATGCAACGTACATGTCGCTAATTTCAACATTCAAGGATTTCATTAGCGTAGTCAAGTTAAACTATTTTTCGCTTGATTTTCGTCATTAAATATTCAAAGGACGCACCTTGGTGTTATTTGGAGGCAGCCTTGCCTGCTGGAAGAGCCGTTTCACGGACTGGAATTTGCAAAGCGAGGTTAATTTCAACTGGAAATGAAAACTATTGTGACCGAATTGGCTTTTCTTTTTGTCTGGATATCTCTCTGTTTTGGACGTGTTCTGCTGACAGGTGGAAATCGTCCTTCATTTTGTTCGCTACCTAAAGGTATGATGGACTCCTCGTTTGCCTATTTAGTTCATTTCCGATGAACAATAATGTTGCATATTTCCCCTGTACGTTAGTGGTGCATGAAGTAGGCAGTAGTTAAACTTAATCTTGTCGTACCACAAAAAAATGCTTAGCTAGGCTTCTGCATCTTGCGATTCTATGGTATGAAAGAGCCTGGAAACCCTGGATCGTTGTAATAGACCATTTTACGGTTGTCTGCTCAGTGACCTGGCCTTTGTATGGCAGCGAGGCTAGAGTTGACCTTGTTTTGATACAGACCTCACTGCTTTTGTTGTGTAAAACAAGTTGTTCTGATGCTAACTAGGTGCATTTACATGACAAAAGCAGTGAGGTCTGTATCAAAACAAGGTCAACGCTAGCCTCACTGCCATACAAAGGCCAAGTCACTGAGCAGACAACTGTAAAATGGTCTATTTACCAGAATAAGTTACGGTATTATTAGAATAAAGAATGGTAACTATGAGGTAAGTGGTATTAAATTTTTATGTACACTACTTTGGGTCTTTGTGGCATAATTCCGAGTTTCATTTAGTGAAGTACATGGGGTGTCTGGAAAACCAGAATAGCGAATAGCAAATAGTCACAAACAGCGAATAGCGAATAGTTCCGAATAGTGCGAATAGTCTCGAATAGTGCGAATAGTGGCGAACAGTCGCGAAAAGTGGGGAATAGTGACAAATAGTCGTCAATAGTCACCGCGTTAGGTCTAATATCCTTGTGTTAATTAATTATCCAAATAAGCAACAGAATTTCAGTGAATTTATTACCTTTTCTTCTCCAGACTCAAGCTCTGGCTGTCCATTGCTGACATTAAGAAAACAGAAAACACAAGGATAACCTAATAAAGACGTATTTACGCTTTTGGAGTGGTTAAAACAGAAGAAATTACATTTAGAAACACCTTTTGTCCTGATAAGCGTCTGTGCTTTTTAACGGGAAAATCCCATCCTACATTGCTGTGAGGCTCACTGCGAGATACTGGGTACCTTATTTGCTACGATTTGCCACTAATTTGCCACTATTCACCACTATTCGAGACTGTGCGCCACTATTCGCAGTATTCGAGACTATTCGTCCTATAGCTGGTTTTCACATGACGTCACCAAAATTCGAACTACAAAACTATTGATTTTCCTGAGATTTTACTTAAATGATGTATAAGATCAGCTGAAAACTAATATTCATACAAATTTTTGCTCCGAATTGGTTCTTAGTTTCGTGATACACTACGCTTGAATTTCTAAGCTTTTGCGTGACAAGGAATTTACATGACGGCCTAGAGAGCTGTCATGATGGTTAAAAAAGTGGCTTATTTCGGGGAACTTGACTATCTGAACAGTTCATGTCTTAGAAAAAGTCTTATTTTAATGTTTTAGAGTTCCTCGGGGGATAAATTCACGCTTTTGTAGCAAAACTCAGTGACAGATGTTTCTGTTGGTTTCTGGCCGCCATGTTTGTGTCCAAATGGACGGGGACCAACATGGCGTCTCCATACAAATCTCTATAAATTTGGGTAAAAAATTTCTCCGCATATCTCGCATAAGAAAAATTGCTGTGACCAGAATTTTGGCGAGAGTCTTTGCATATTTACCTTCTTTCATTTCCCAGATTCTGGACTTTATCTATTGACCGGTTTTGATTTTTATTTTGATCTATTTTGAATTGCGTGACACTGAAAACCAGCAATTCACTATTCGCTATTCGGGACTATTCGCTGTTCGTTATTTGCGACTGTTCGCTATTCGCTATTCGGGTTTTCCAGACACCCAAGTGCATGAAGGAGGGGGAATGTGCAATTGGATGTTTCTTTTGTAATAGAAAAATTGAAAATTTCAGTCGAACCTCCACTATGTCTAACGGCTACCTACATGGACGTCTGAAGTAAGCTCTCGACAAGAATGATGCTAACAAAGCCCCATTTTTATTGTAAGAAGTGACGAAAATTGATCAAGACCATGCATCGTTGGTCCCTGTTTCCGTGTTATTGTTATGTTTTGATTGTGTTATGTATTTCTATGCTATAGTAAGCCTTTTTTAGCAATAAAACTGTTGTACCCAGAAAAGATTCAGCTGTCATATTTCAGCCCCTACATAACGGCCACCCCTCTACAACGGCCACTTTCCTTTGTTGCCCAAGGTGGCCATAGTGGAGAGACTCGACTGTATCTTTCTCAAATACAGGGCTGCGTACTCATGGCTCAATTGCCCATACAGAGGCAGATTCAGATTACCAATATTTTATGAAAGTTCCTTGTCTTGGCCCACCCAAACCAGCTGATTTAATGAAAGAACCAATTTAATGATAAAAAAATGTGGCAAACATCCAAAAGTCTTCCTCTTTTACATCTTACTTTCATATTCTAACATGGACTGCATAATTTGAGAATTTGTCTTACTAGGAGATTTTGTTTCAATCTGAGAGGTCATGGGTTAGAATTCCATCTGCGGATAGGATTTTTTTTTTATGCCCCACACTTGTGACATACTGAAAATTAGTTTCATGGCTTTTATTTCACTAGCAAATTAATGGTTTATCTTAAAACTTTGTATAGCCCATGTACATAGAATGGTCTATTATCTTTGCTTTGTGCTCTGACAAAGCATTCCCAAATTTAATGCACCACTGAACTACTTACTGCAGATGTTCTTTAGTTTTAAATAATCCAACTTTCAACTATTTATTTACAATGATCCTGGCAAAACATGTTCACTACATGTACATGTAATGTTTAATTAAAATGTGTAGTAAATAAGTTAGTTGTAATAAAATTATGACTTAGGCAGACAATGTACAATTACCCAATAAGTAACCTGTTGTTTAAAATTTTATCATCTTTGGTGACGTAAAGTAACATGGAATAAAGCATCATTCTATTTTGCATTCTTTGCCAGAAACTGGTCCATGTCGTGCTGCCTTTCCCAAATGGTATTACAACATCAATTCTGATCAATGTGAACTGTTTACTTATGGAGGATGTGGTGGTAATGAGAATAACTTTGATACAAAGGATGAGTGTGAAGGAAACTGTACCACAAATACTGGCAAACAAGGTTTGTACATGTACTACACACTTTTTATAAGTAAAAGGGATGTATGAGAAGAAAACCCTGACTTTTTGGTTGATATTCTGACCATTTTTTTGTGGCACTAAGAATGGGTGATTTTTGGTAACCTTTGTTTTGGAGAATTGTTTCTGTCACATTTTAGTATAAATAAACTAGCCTTCTTTCAGGAATTCCATTCTCTCCTTGGCTACACTGCTCATTATCTATTTTGTTGTAGATAGTGGGTACTGTAGCTATTTCTATGCGTGATAGTTGGCTCTGGCTGTGCCCTCATCACTATCATATGGTAGAAATCTTGTAAATAAATCTAATTATTGTTATATATCCACGTGTTCCTGAATGTAGTAGCATTTTGATTACAGTTACCCTTTCTGTATATTCAAGATAAAAAAACAATTGTCCATCATACATGTATATTATCTAAAACTGGAGATTAAACATAGATCTGTGGTCTGTTAGCACACTAAAAATTGGTATAGGTAATCGTATGAATGCAAGTGCAATAATTATGAGTGATATTTGAAAATTCTCTCAAAATTGCACATCGAGCCTTTAGGCGAGTGCAATTTGAAAGAATTTTCAAATATCAGGAGTAGTGTTAATTATTGTTAATTGCTCGAGCTATCATATGATTACTCATTTATTATATGACTGAGAAAATTGCAAATGTGCATGCATTAATTTGCACTGCAGTGCAAATTAAGAATTAACCATAAATTGGCCTGCTCTCAGCTAATCTCAATGAATGAATTTTCTTGGTGACATAATAAAGTATAAACTGCAAGCTATATGTAGTTCAAATAATTATGTAGTTCTGCATGCCACATATTTTACTTTACTGGACACTACTCATAATATTGACATGCCCTGCACCTGGCTCCTCTCCCGTAACTGCACTTGCCACCGCTCTTAATTTTATCTGACTGATTTTATTTGCACCTTACTGTGCACTATTAGTAATTAATAAGATTTATTGTAATTTTATTAAGTTTTAGATTTCTTATCAGATTTTATTAGATTTTTATTATTAGATTTGGGTTACGCCTCACATGGGATACTTTTCCTCTTTGCGCAGTCCTTTTTGGTCTTTTCATTTCTACTATTGATTTACCATTATATGTATATATTTAATTTATGAGACCAATAAAGTTGATAGAACTTTCCAAACTGGGGATGGACAGACACCTCAACAATAACTGATGAATGATTGAGATCTAAACATTTCATGATAACCTTGATATTAAGACATGATTGATCATTGCAGTTATACGCACAACTTAGGCAGTAGTGAAATAAAAGCCTGAAAAAAAATTCAGGCCTGAACAGGATTCGAACCCATGACCTCTGCGATACCGGTGCAGTGCTCTACCAACTGAGCTATCAAACCACTGGGACCTGGTCGCTTAGTGAGTTTGTAATATACCTGTAGATGGTGAAGAACACAAGTGAATATTTGAAAGATCATATATTTGAACTGCAGAGAAAGATATGAAGACATGATTGATCATCACAGTTATACACACAACATAAGCAGTAGTGAAATTAAAGCCTGAAAAAAATTCAGGCCTGAACAGGATTCGAACCCATGACCTCTGCGATACCGGTGCAGTGCTCTGCCAACTGAGCTATCAAGCCACTGGGAGCTGGTCACTTAGTGAGTTTGTAATATACCTATAGATGGTGAAGAATGCAAGTGAATATATGAAAGATCATACAATTATTTGATCTGCGGGGTAAGATATGAAGACATGGTTGATCATCGCAGTTATACACACAACATAAGCAGTAGTGAAATTAACGCCTGAAAAAAATTCAGGCCTGAATGGGACTTAAACATATGACCTCTGCGATACCGGTGCAGTGCTCTACCAACTGAGCTACTAGGAGCTGGTCACTTGGTGAGTTCGTAATATACGAACTCACTAAGTGAGAAAACTAGACTAAACTTCTGCTAGTCTCTTTCTATGCCTTGTTGATTACTCTGTCTTTAAGCCGAGCATCCTCAAACCTTCATCTGCACCCACTTTGCTAACTATGGAAAAATAGATTTATCACTTCAAGATGAAAATTGCAGTCTAGATATACATTTACCTGTACACATAAGACAAAAACATCCTCAAAGCAGTGAAAGAAATTTGTAAAGAATTGTTTGCTGAGGGCTTGGGTAATTTTCTGAAAATTCCTCATAACGTATGTTACTTTCTTCGCATTAGTCATAGAGTTGAAATAATCATGTAACATTTCTTAATAGTTCTCCCTTTCCTATCTCTAACATGAATGTACGGACCTTGTATTGTACTACATGTGCTTGTACCAGTATATCTTTGTGTGAACAGAACATTCTGGTGCAAATCAAGATTTTTTTGTAATGCAATTCATGTTGGTGTCCCTTTGTCATTTCTCTGTTTCTAGACCATATGGTTGGTTGATTTACAATAACTTACTGACTTAACCCTTTAGGCTCTTAGTGAAGCAAAAGGCATTACAGTGTTTAGGTATAACAATTATACCTAAACCTTGTATCTTTCTAAATATGAAGTTCCTTATGCACCAACTGGCGCAGAGAGCAGTGATATGAAGTTAGGAATTTTCATGTAAACCATGCTGGTAAAATTAATGATCAATTAGTAAATGATTGATATAATGCATGGTGGAACTTGAACAGTAATGCTAGCAGAGTAGCCTGTGCAAGTCTATATAATGCTACTTTTATACTGAAACTTGCAGGCAATTCTCAATTGCTCAAACTTTTTCATGGAAAAAGTGCAAAGGTTGCAGACAAAACCAGTGTAAGCAGTGGAAAAATGGATAACTCACCATCTCAACCTGAAGGTGAAAGCAGGGAAAAACGGGATAAATCACCATCTCAACCTGAAGGTGAAAGCAGAGAAAAAAGGGATAAATCACCATCTCAACCTGAAGGTGGAAGCAATGAAAAAACGGATAAATCAGCATCTCAACCTGAAGGTGGAACCAATCAAAAAAGAGATAAATCAGCTTCTCAACCTGAAGGTGGAAGCAATGAAAAAACGGATAAAGCAGCTTCTCAACCTGAAGGTGGAAGCAATGAAAAAACGGATAAATCACCATCTCAACCTGAAGGTGGAAGCAATAAAAAAACGGATACATCAGCATCTCAACCTGAAGGTGGGAGTAGTGGAAAAGCGGATAAATCAGCATCTCAACCTGAAGGTGGAAGCAATGAAAAAACGGATAAATCAGCATCTCAACCTGAAGGTGGAAGCAATGAAAAAACGGATAAATCAGCATCTCAACCTGAAGGTGGAAGCAATGAAAAAACGGATAAATCAGCATCTCAACCTGAAGGTGGAAGCAGTGAAAAAACGGATAAATCAGCATCTCAACCTGAAGGTGGAAGCAATGAAAAAACGAATAAATCAGCATCTCAACCTGAAGGTGGGAGCAATGAAAAAACGTATAAATCAGCATCTCAACCTGAAGGTGGAAGCAATGAAACAACGGATAAATCAGCATCTCAACCTGAAGGTGGAAGCAATGAAAAAAGGGATAAATCAGCATCTCAACCTGAAGGTGGAAGCAATGAAAAAACGAATAAATCAGCATCTCAACCGGAAGGTGGAAGCAATGAAAAAACGGATAAATCAGCATCTCAACCTGAAGGTGGAAGCAATGAAAAAACGGATAAATCAGCATCTCAACCTGAAGGTGGAAGCAATGAAACAACGGATAAATCAGCATCTCAACCGGAAGGTGGAAGCAATGAAAAAAGGGATAAATCACCATCACAACCTGAAGGTGGAAGCAATGAAAAAACGGATAAATCAGCATCTCAACCTGAAGGTGGAAGCAATGAAAAAAGGGATAAATCAGCATCTCAACCTGAAGGTGGAAGCAATGAAAAAACGGAAAAATCAGCATCTCAACCTGAAGGTGGGAGCAATGAAAAAACGGATAAATCAGCATCTCAACCTGAAGGTGGAAGCAGTGGAGAAACGGATAAATCAGCATCTCAACCTGAAGGTGGAAGCAATGAAAAAACGGATAAATCAGCATCTCAACCTGAAGGTGGAAGCATTGAAAAAACGGATACATCAGCATCTCAACCTGAAGGTGAAAGCAATGAAAAAACGGATAAATCAGCATCTCAACCTGAAGGTGGAAGCAATGAGAAAACGGATAAATCAGCATCTCAACCTGAAGGTGGAAGCAATGAAAAAACGGATAAATCACCATCACAACCTGAAGGTGGAAGCAATGAAAAAACGAATAAATCAGCATCTCAACCTGAAGGTGGGAGCAATGAAAAAACGGATAAATCAGCATCTCAACCTGAAGGTGGAAGCAATGAAAAAAGGGATAAATCACCATCACAACCTGAAGGTGGAAGAAGTGGGAAAACGGGTGGATCACCATCTCAACCGGAAGGTGGAAGCAATGAAAACATGGGTGGATTGCTATCTCAACCTGAAGATGGAACCAATGTAAGGGAGCTTATATAAATATGTGCTTGTTTTGGAATTTTATAGAGATCTTGTTAGACATTTTTGATATGACATTGTACTATTGGTTGAACATTTTTAAGAGTCTGTCTGTGTTTTTGGATTGTTACACTTAAAAGTGGCAGTTGAAGTGTACAGGTACAATTTTTGTCACATGATTTTGTTTGTAAGATATCTTTTATTCAAATGCAGGATGACAATGAGGATATCCTGGATGGTTCTCCTTTCCAGAACTATAGAAAGGACAGGTATTGTTACCCTCGTATTTACTTCAAAAAGCGCCTCGGCGCTTGTTTGGGGACGGCGCTACATGTTTTAAAAACTCATTAAGAAGTTTTTTTCTCGATAAAACAGAAACTCTTAGTCTTATCTAAAAAGGTGGCAACAACGAGCAAAACTCCGTTTAAAAACAATATTACACTTACGTCCATCGACGTAATCTAGCGAAAGTTTCCAGAAAGTAGAAAGTTGTTGAACCTCCGATATACGAACCATTCAGTTAATTAACCGAAAATTCTGAGAGGAAAATCTAAGGGAACAGAATTTTCGAAAATTGGGGTATACTTTGCGGGGTTTTCCTCTTTTCTGGAAATTCTAGAAACATTGTTCCATTCCAGGAATTCAAAGCGGACTTTTTGGCCGAATTGAAAGTGACTTCAGTGTTCCGAGTGAGACGAGGTCATTGCCTTCATCTTTCTTGAAGAAGGACCCGAGAACTAGTAGTACAATCTCGACCATTCCTTCCCCTCCTCCTTCTTCAACAACCCACATATTTTAACCATACCTTAAGCTTTTCAAAGAAGTAGGAAAATCGGTCAAAATCCTGTTGTTTAATAAACAGTACCAAACACTCGCTGCCAAAGACTTAAGAGTTGAAGGGGAAGTGCAGCTTAATAAACCATTCTAATCCCAAAAATGGAAATGCTGTCGATAACGTGTACATGAGTGGTCATCATACACTTGGTTTTATCCATAAACGTTTGAGCGCTCTAAAGTTGTTGTAATTATAGTGTAACAAACATCAACAGTACCACATGAAGGCATAGGCTACTCGATACTGTACTTGTACCGGTACCTCTTGCTTTCATGCCATACACCAAGGTTTCATCTTCAAACTTTTATTTTAGAACCATCTTACCTGTACACAGTAAATGCTATCATTTAGAAGTACTACTAAATATATTTCATTTTAAAGGTACAGACTAAGATTAAATCCGGCACAATAAACACGCAGGCCATGTTGATCGATAACCTTCATTCGAACGATAACAAACTAAGATCTCAACTGCAGAGTCAAAATGAAGTTGTTACCGTTTACTTAAGCAATAGACCACAAGTTTTTATGGTTTATAGGCTGATAAACCAGGCGGGATGTTGGAAGAACACGAGAAGAATTCGTAAATCACGAGCCGCAGGCGAGTGATTTACGAATTCTTCTCGTGTTCTTCCAACATCCCAAGTGGTTTATCAGCCTATAAACCATAAAAGCTTGAGGCCTATTGCTTTTATATAATAATTCAGAAGACACGCGAAATTTCCATGAGTTTGCGGGCACAATAAACCATAGCTGATTGACCAATCAGAGCGCGCGCATTCATTTGATTATTATATATATATTATATATGCATGTACAGCATAACGTCCATAACTATTAACCTTGCCACATGAACTTCTAATAACTTGGTACACTGTTGGATTTCATCATCCTGAACCTTTTGATGATGTAATGAGTTTGTTGTTTCACTAATAATTTTTTTTTTTTAGTGTCGCCTATCCGTACGAACATACCTCCAGCCACTTTGCAGCTTTCTTCCTGACTTCTATTGTTATGGTGTTCGCTGCTTATGTGGTGTACCACAACAGACAAAAGGTACCTAACGCAGTGTCATTATTCTTCTTCCTCATTTTCACATATAAACCTATTGATGCTAGTTACAAATTAAAGCTGTCTAATGTACGGTCTTATTGTTATCCTTTTAGAGCCTTTAGTTTAGGGACTTTCCTTTCCCCTTGGTTGTTGCGTTGGACGTTTTCTCTTGTCAAGAGCCGCTCTCTTTGGCACCAAATTATGATGCTGAACGCAGCTAAACTGAGCTTTTCATTCTACGCAATCTGGAATAAAATAGCCACTTACGTACCCATTCTTCTGGCTCGTCAAGAGGAGAAGTCCGTGACGAGCCAAGAAGATATCTGCATAGGATGCTGGGAATAAGAGATGTGTAGTTTTTCTCACAGTTATATCTTGGTTCCTCCCGTAGATCATCGCAATCGTTATCGAAGGCAGAAGTGATGGCAATGGCAGAAGACGCGGCTTTAGGAAACTGGAGACGAACGTGGAAGAAGCCATGCCGTCACTGAAAAGTTCAAACTCAACATACGTTTATTAGAATTGCTGTTTATGTGATAAGAAAGAAATTATCAAGAGAAAAAAAAGTAAATAATCGGTTAAAATCAGTACCAAACAAATGTTTCCAAGGATAAAGAGTTTCTTAGTTGCGAGGCTGTTTTGGAAAAAAAAATGATGCTAGCTTGTACATGTACATAGGTGATCGTGCCTTGAAATTATTGGTGACCCAGGCGTCTTTGGGTAAGACACTTTCAGGTTTCTTTGAACAATGATGACTAAATCTACGCTTGGTGGCCATGGAACATTCTTGACACAACCTTGTGAAATTGCTGCAATCAGTGTAACCTGCCATGCACTACGGCCTACATCATGCCGTCCAGGAGGGTGGTGTCGGGAAGGTAGAATATAGCAATACTCCCGCAATGCACGCCCTGCAGTTTGGTTGTTTGTTTTTGTTTTTGTTTTTTTTTTTACCCGGCACTAAAAGTTATCAAAGGTTAGTAAGTTGTATTTCGGAAGTGTTTGAAATAAATAAGAAAAACTGTCTTCGTTTCTCTGAAAGTTTGGAAATTACATTCTTCGTACAACAAAAATGAACTTACTGGTGACACAATTTTGCTACATGCTATGACTATCAAAGTTGATAAGGGAGAAATATGAAGCCCAGTGAATATGTTGGTTACCGTCCACAAATTGTTTTCTCGCTTGTTCTGCCGTGACCGTGCACTGAACACGGTAGAAAGAGGAAGAGGCGTGTCTGAGCAACTAACCAATATAAACGGCACTGTTGCGTAATTCAACCTTGTGGCGTGAAGTTTGCCTGGCTTCATAATTTTTTTCCCTCGAAAGGATGATGGGCAAGAGAAGTAATTCCTCGTAAGAATCTTATTGGTAAAGAGATCCTTGTCAAGCTATTCAAAGATCACCACCGGTTTCGGAGGTTTCAGGGGGTCTCGAAATAGCCAATCCCGAGAGACGAGTTTTCCCGCCTGCTGGAGAACTGGATTCCATCTGTAGCATTAGCAGGAGACATTACATGAGGGATCAGGCCCATTAACTCTCACACCCTTCACATTTTTCCCTCGTATGATTCTATCGTGTGAAGCTCTCAAAGAACATGGCCCTAACTTTCACACTTCTGCCGAATAAGATTAACTGGATCAAGGAAGGAATCCTGGTGTCATAGACTACTGATTGGCTGTTTTGAAATTGCTTTGGTCATAGGAGTACTCATGTATTACCTAGAGTAAGTGGACTATATTTGCATGCACGTCTGGTTCGCACGAGTGGAGCATTGTCCAAATAAACGAAGCGCCCTCAGTTAAAGGGTAGTTCAAACTTCCTAACGAGATATCCGAGTAGAAATTGCGAGTACATCATTATCGTCCCCAGACCCTTCTTTCTTTGTCTTCGCTGGCGGGCCTTGGCATGAGGAAAGTTGGCTCTGAAGACATGTTCTGATTGGCTGGATTCTTAGACTCGGATTTTGACTTATTCTACGCTGGTTTCCTTTCCGTTAAAACCGGGTCTCTCTAAAACGAGGACCGAATGGCAGATGGCGGATGGCGGATGGAAAAATGAGGATGACAAAAAATGCGGATGGAAAATTGAGGGTGACAAAATCCGTACGAGGGGAAATTAACTACAAAGTTCTCTTGGCGTTAGTCTATTTTAAGTATTTTAGGTAGGTTGTTTCCTCTGATGGCTAGCGGTGAAGATGTTTGTGAGATTGATTAATGCTCTTTTTGCTGCGCTAAAAAGTCTAAAAAGCCAACAAACAGAATAAATTGATCGAAGTTATACCAGAGACGTTTTTATCCGAAAAGACGACTTATCCGTCTGAAACGAATTATTTATTTTTATTTTTTTAAAATAGAATTAGAGTACAACGATTAATAAATAACAAAAATTAATATAAAAGATTACAATGAAGATACAAAACTACAATTTATATATTAAGGGATAGAAAACAAAATGGCGAGGGAACCTAATAAAAACCACGGGGCTTGTAAGCTTAGGTTCCCTGTCAAAAAAAACACCAGATGACTAATTTAGATAAAGTAATTAATGACAAGCCTTATTTAATGACAGAGTTAATAGTTATCGATAATATATGCTTTAAGTGTTTTCCTAAAAGATGCCAGTGATGAATAGCCAGAAATTTCAGGTGAAGGAGAATTTAAAAATTTAGGACCTCGATAGAATACGGAGAATTGCCGGATATTTGTTGTACATAATGGTAGACGAAAGGAGTTTCTATGTATTGTAACCATGTGTTTGGTTGTTTATTGTGAATATGTACTCCAATTTTCTAGGGAGAATATTGTTCTTAAACGAAACCATAAACTGACCTAGATATAATTATCCGTCTGTGACGAATTATAAGTCCTTAGAAGAATTATCCGTCTTAGTCGAATTACCCGCGATCCGTTGTAGACGAATTATCCGTTCGACACGAATTATCCGTCTGAGTTGAGTTATCCGTCTGAAACGTCCATGCTTTTCCTTGAAGACGTTTTGTGCAGAGCGTTGCGCAAACGCTCCATGTGCCCTGCAAATTTTCCAACTGGGGTAGAGTGGGGCGCCATCCGTTACCGTACTGTTGTTCCATTTAATATGACCTGTTTTCTGCAGAGGAAATTTTCATCAGATAGGAGTAGACAGAGAAAGTCCTTCGATGTAGTGAAAGAAGAACGGCGTCTGATGATAAAAGTACAGAACTAGTCTGTCATCATTCCATCAAGGCTTTTCCGTTTTTTTTTTGTTTTTTTTTTCCATCCGGCCGGCGTAAAAATGTTTTCACTGTTTTGTGATGGAATTAAAAAAAATATTGGACTTCTCCCGGCCCAAATAAGATGGTCTGGTTTATTTCCAATTAGTACTGTCAGAGAGCATCGTAAGTAAATTTCCCCTCATAAGGATTTCATCATGCGCATATAGTTATTCGCGTTTTTCTATCCGCATTTTTCTATCCACATTTCGTCATGCGCATTCCATCTGCCATCTGCCGTCCGCCGTCCGCCACCATCTGGTCCCCGTTTGATCGCTGCCTAAAGCAAATCTCTCATTGCACCTGTAGACCTTAGAAGGCTAATTATCAATTTAGCTTGCAGCAAGAAATTTCAGTGAATTCTGTTTTAATCCCGTTTTGATCAGATCTGTAGCTGCTTTAATCGAATAGTTATAGTTAAGGATGTTTTTTGGTAAGGATTCAAAATAGTTGAAGTCTTGGTCCAAGACGACCCAATCAAATCATGTGTCTCCAGAGCGACCTCTTTGCTCGTGCCAAGGCACTGGGGCTTGCGGGCTAAGATGGACGAGAATGATGATCTGAGAAGGATCTGGGAGCAAGAATGATGTCACTTGTCTGCCTCGTGAGTCATACGATACGTGTTTTCGATTTCCGGGTCGTGTGGATAATGCAAAATACGATCCAGAATTTACCTCGATTATTCCCTTTCTCAAGCAAAACTTGTACAGCTTTTCAGTCAGATCTCTGAGGAGCAATCCCATTTGGACTTCGTCGGAGATGAACTCGCAAATAAGCTTTGCAATGGTCCCTATTTTGTGTCTAAGCAACGCGGCTGGGAAAAAGGATGTTACGTTAGGTATGTTGACGTTAGGGGACTTACAATTTGAGTAGAAGTACCAGATCCATTTCGAGTAAGACTTTTCCAGTCTAGTTTACTGTCTTCAAATCATTATATCCCACTGAGCTACTTTCTCTACCAAAGCGAGGGCTCTGGAAACGTCACTGCTTTGAAATTCGAAACTGATCGTGCTCGAAGTGCAAATTGAGGGTCCCTCCTAAGATCTGATGTCTGTACATTTCGGGTTTTGTTGTTATGTGTGCATTTTAACGAGTACATACAATGTGATATGTGGCTTTAAAACACTTAACCAAGTGCGTTGCTACGCTTTTACTGGGAAAAGCATGCAAATGTAACCTTGTTGATTCAGATATTTTGTACCGAGACAAGTCAATTTATGAACGTTCATACGCAATGCACGTGTCACGCAACCTGCCGTGATGAGTACTGCTCCTTGAACTTTTGAATGGACCTTATAGGCGTCATATAATTTGAAACTATTGAACTTTTTAGAACACTAGACTCACTGCCACAATGTTAGCACTAAACAAGTTTAGTCGTTCACGTTCATTTATTTTTTTAACGCCCTGTCGCTTGACGGAATTCATCCTCGGTTGTTTAATATAAACAACCGAGGATGAATTCGATTCCGTCAAGCAGAACTTGCAGGGATTTTTTTTACCTTTATAAAAGCAATATTGAAATAAGAAAGATTGTTTTGGCTAGTATCTTTAACCTTAAAGAGCGACAGTTGCCGTATTTGCTCGACTAAAAGCCGGTTACTTGTAAGTAGGACCTCAAGAAATGGCAACAAAAATTACCATAGAATATAAGGAATAAACAAATAAAATATGCCTGGCCCAGCCAGGCCAAATTTGAGAGAAAAGCTAACGGGGTTTAAAAGGCTATTAATTGAGAAAATTCAGTAGCCTTCTTTAAATGCCCAAATAAATTCTGGTGTTCTTTCAAATAAAACAGGAGTCTGCGCAGTACTGTAGTTGCGTTAATTTCAGCGCGAATGATCTCTACCCTTACGAATGTGGAGTTCGTTTTTGGTGTCTCCTTACACGCGAGTTAACAAAAAAAATGTTGTTCTAGTGAAATCAAAATGTTATTCCCTTTACATTAACTATCGACTGGGACCTCACTAGTGATTCATAAATGATCAGACTCCAGGTTCATAAATTTTTCTGTCATATTGTACATTAGGGACCGGTCATTATTTATCGCTGGGGGGCGGAGGATTTTGGGTGGGGATCATTGGATTTTTAGGATGACAGAAGGGGGATCAGTCATAACTGAGAGCCCAAAGAGGGGGGGGGGGGTGTCACCAAATTTCATATGCCCATACAGATCTGGTGGACGGCTATTTGGGCACTCTAAAAAGTAACTTTGTAGTTTCCAAACACTTGGGATGGTTAGCTGCTGGTATGTCAACTAACATCAGTCACAGAGTTCTTATTAGAACGGCGTACCGCCTGTAAAATCGAATGTAGCCTCCTGTTCCGGTCATTAAAATTTGTACACATATAAAGATAAATTAAGACTTGCAGGCTGTGACACGTAGGGGCCAAACCACCCCCCAAATGTTTCATCAGTCCTTGGGTATTTCACATTATTTCGCATTACTTAAAAAGTATTGACTCTTTCTGCACCAAACTTGGCAGATGAGCAGGAAATCTATTGCCAATTATATTTATGTGAAAAATGTCAGTAAATGTCAAAGTTGTGACGTCACAGTAATGACGTCATGTTTTTTGCTACTTTTGAGGTTTTTAATATGCATATTTTTTACAATGTGTTTGAAAGAGCACATCAAGGGGAGTTGAAACCTTAAAATATTTTGTCCATATCACAAACATTAAATGAAATATGGCACTTTTAATCATGAAAAATAACTCTGCAAAATATGGGGTCCCCCCCTTGAGAAATATCCCCAAATTGGAGCCGAAATTTTGTTCCAGCAAATGCAGCTATGTTGCACATGTGATGTGCCAGATGACTAGCAAGAATAAAGAAGAACATCGGAATAAAAAATTATCCCTCCAGTGTTATTGCGTTAAAATTAGTTTTGTTACGTCATAACCTGTGACGTCAACCGTTTTTTTTTTTACTGTTAATACCATCTTAACAAAGCGAAAAATCAAATTTCTAAAACCATACGATTTTTGACAACATCAAGCTTTCCATTTTTCCAGATTATTAGCCTTCCTAGAAAAAAACTGAAAAAAATAAACCAGAGAGACTGACTTAAGAAGGACAGTATGGTTAAGCACATTCCGGGGGAACAGCAAAAAAATATTTAACTTACCATATCTCGAAAAATAATCGTCATAGCAGAAAACGGTTTCCGGCATTTTACTCCTCAAGTCAAGGCCTTTCCAATGACATAATCTTTACATCAGATTTTACAAAAAATTATAGCACGTTTTGGTGACGTCATCAATTATGACGTCATAATCTGACATTTTGTCACAACTTCCAAATTAAAATAAACTGGATAACAAAGAAAGCTCATCTGCCAAACTTGGTTCAGAAATATATAAACCAAGCCAATACAGCCTTCATGAAACATTAGCGGGGTGGTTTGGCCCCTACGTGGACGTTTCAAGAAGAAAATAGTATTTTAATTAGAAAGGTGAAACAGCGCTACTTGCTACATCTAATTTTATGATCATAAAAAAACTCAAAAAAAGAAAAGAAAAGAAATACTCTACTCCCGTTAACTCTACCCCATGACGGGGTAGGGGGGAACAGAGAACGAGGAGCATTTTGGTCGAATTATTTTCATTTTTTTTTTCTTTAGATAAACATGTTAAAACGCACGTTTTAATTTGTATCCATATCAGATGAATATATCTGGCACTAGAAACTTGATTTAAACGTCAAGAGATATTCGAAATTGTCCGCCTTTAATGCGGGAGGTCTACCTGAATTTAAGTGAAGTTTTAGGAAGTTTTAAGAGAGATTAAAAGGAAAAAAAGGTTATGGAACACCACCAGACAGTTGAACGCCGCCCCCCCCCCCCCCGGAAAGGGCACGCCAGGTTGGTGGACAACTGTTTGGTCTACGTCTACCAATTTTTGACTTCAAATTCTAATATTAAAACAATACTAAATCTTCAAAATTTCCTATTTCCATAAATTTTACTAATCCTTTGAGAAGAACTATTTATCCCCAAAAATCACCAAAAAATTTACAAAACAGCCCAAAACGTAGATATGTGGGATGAGCAGAGAGAGTTTTGACTGCTTGGAACGTGAACGAGATATTTGCGTTAAAACCATAATACCCAGCCGAAATGCGGCCTACATGTCTCCAAAGATTTAACGTAATTCAAGCTGTAGCTACTGTCAAGCTAAAAGATGTGAAGAAATTCACGAGTTTAACACGTTTGTCGAGATTAGAAATGAAAACAGCAGTTTCATGGCATAAGCGAAAATAAGCTTAGCGCCAAAATGAAGCTATGCCTCGTGCGAGTCAAAAAAAAAATGCCTACCACAAGAGAGGCAAAGCGCTTTTCAGTCTTTTTAATTTGTATCCACATCAGATGAATATATCGGGCACTAAAAACTTGATCTAAACGTCAAGAAATGTTCGGAATTGTCCGCTTTTAAAAGGGGTATCTGCTAAATGTTACTATCTTTACCCGAAAATCTTCCGCCACTCCCAAGGCGATAAATAATGACCGTTCAGGTTTACAGTCGAAAGTCAGTATTTGTATAGAAAGGCTTTTTTCATGGTTAAAAATACTAAGCAAAACAGTCTTTATTATTTCATTATTTCTTTTTCAAAGGTATAAAAAATTCCACGCAAGTTACTGCGAGAAATAAAATAGACGCCCCATGCAAAAGAAAACCCTGCGTTGCACGTTCGCTCTTGAATGATTTCTTTCCCACGAAATGATTAATTCGCTTTTTTGATCGAAAAATGCGTTTCACGCCCGGATACTGAATTGATTTTCATTGAAATTTAAAATAACAACAATTCGACTTCTCGTTCTTACCATCTCAACCTGAAGGTAAAAGCAGTGGAAAAACTGATGGATCACCATCTCAACTTCAAGATGAAAGCAGTGGAAAAACTAATGGATCACCATCTCAATCTGAAGGTCGAAACAGTAGAAAAACTGATGGATCACCAGGTCAACCTGAACATGAAAGCAGTGGAAAAACGGAGAGATCACCAACTCAACCTGAAGGTAGAAGTAGTGAAAAAAACTGATGGATCACACTCTCAACCTGAAAGTGGAAGCAGTGGAAAATTTGATGGATCATCATCTCAACCTCAAGGTGGAAGCAGTGGAAAAACAGATGGATCACCATCTCAACCTGAAGGTGGAAGCGGTGGAAAATCGGATGTATCACAATCTCAACCTAAGGGTGGAAGTAGTGGAAAAACTCATGGATCACCCTCTCAACCTAAAGGTGGAAGCAGTGGAAAAACTGATGAATCACCATCTCAACCTGAAGGTGGAAGCAGTGAAAAATCGGATGTACCACCATCTAAACCTGAAGGTGGAAGTAGTGGAAAAGCTGTTGGATCACCATCTCAACCTGAGGGTGGAAGTAGTGGAAAAACTGATGGATCACCATCTCAACCAGAACGTGGAAGTAGTGATAACTCACCGCAGGTAGAGAGACAACATGGCGGTATGTCGTGTGATGCGAAGCGGCGTTCTTCTTCTACTCGTCTTCGTGTTTACAAGGGATCTTTTTAATTCTAAATGTCTTACACCGTTGGTTAACCAAGAAGTCAATAGCTCTGGGTTGGCTGTTGGACAGGAGCTCTCTTCTTTCGTCGGTTTTGAGCAGCCCGTGAGAAAGAAAACTTCTAGTGGGCGCCATTTTGGATTTTCCCTCACTCCTGTCGCCAAGGTTCAGCTTGTCAGGCTTACAAGATCTGTTCTTCTTGCAAGTTTACTGCTTCAGTGCAATGATATCTCCGTGAATCCTGGACCTTCCACTAAAATAACCTGTCCTCGGTGTCTCAAGACGGTCAGAAGAAATCAGGCTTTTGGATTTTGCGTTTTATGCAAATCGCGCTTCCATTTAAAATGCCTGGATGCGAACTTTGAATCTGGCTCGACTTGTCATTTCTGCTCAGTTCCATCTTCTGCTGAGCAACAGTTCGATGACAGTCTAAACGATAGCTTTGTTGTACCAGCAACATCTGATGCTACCCTAAAGTTGCGTGGTCTTAAGTTCATCCATCAAAACATCAGAAGCTTGAGGAAGAAGTTAAATGAACTTCGTGTTTTCATAACGCAAAGTCCACGAATTCACATCATAGCTTTAACTGAGACATGGCTCAACAGTAACATTTCGGATGCAGAAGTGTCATTGCCTGGCTTTACACTTTCTAGAAGAGATAGATTGGTGAGGAAAGGAGGCGGTGTAGCAGTGTTTGTCAGTGAGTCAATTAATGCTGTGCGCCGATCTGACCTCGAGATTGATGAATCTGTTTGGATTGAGATTTTTCTGCCTAAATCAAAAAGCATACTGTTTGGAACATTTTATCGGCCACCTTCAGAGTCAGATAGCCAGCCTGACGAAGATTATTTGGCTCGCTTTTACAACAGCCTGGACTCTGCCGCGGCTGAGGGAAAAGAAATTATTGTAAACGGGGACTTCAACTGTGATTATTTGCCTAAGAAACCAAGCTCTGAAACCAAAAAGTTGAAAGAGATTTTTAAAACCTTTGGTTTAACACAGTTGATTAATGAACCAACACGGTCTACGTCAACCACCGCTACACTTATTGACCTGTTTGCCACCACAAATCCACGAAACATTTCTCGAGCCGTAGTTGCTGAATCCTGTCTGAGTGATCATGATATGCTAATTTCAGTTCGAAAGATAAATAACTTCAAAGAACAACCTCGTGTGATAAAGTGCAGGAATTATGCTAAATACGATCCAACTAATTTCTGCAGTGATTTGAAGAAAATCCCCTGGGATGATGTGTTGAGTTCGACTAACGTCGAAGAAGCCTGGTCTTTGTGGAAATGCAACTTTACGGCTGAATGTGACAAACATGCTCCACTAATCGACAAAAAAGTTAGAGGACGTAATTGTCCATGGCTTACACTGGAAATCAAACAGATGATGAGAGCTCGGGATGCCAGTCTCAAGAAATATCGTAGATCAAAATTAGACACCGATTTGGCCGCATATCGATTACTCCGAAACAAAGTCAGTGCAAGGATTAAACGTGCTAAGGAAAGCTATAGTAGATCACTACTTGAAGAGAACAGCGGCGATTCTGAATCTTTCTGGAGGTCTGTGAAGAAAATAATGCCGGACACGAAACAGAAATCTATTCCGACCTGTATCAAGGCAGAGGGCAAGATTGTTACTGATAAACAAAGCATTTCAGAATTGTTTAACACTTACTTTACTTCTGTTGTGAACAAGTTATTTGAATCATGCCGGTATGCAAGACCAGTTTTTAATTCTACAACCGAGGAGCTGTTTACAAAGAATCATTTTGAGTTCACAGCAGTGGGTAAACCGTTTGTGCTTAAGCAACTTAAATGCCTAAAACTCAAGAAAGCTACAGGTCTAGATGGTCTACCTGCTAGACTTTTAAAGGACAGCGCAGTTGTGATAGCTGACTGTGTAAAACATTTGATAAATCTTTCTATTGAAACTGGTGCAGTCCCGTCTGAATGGAAGCAAGCAAAGGTTGTACCCTTGTTCAAATCTGGAAACAAAGATGATCTGGACAATTACAGGCCTATATCAATTTTACCGATCTTGTCGAAAATTCTGGAGAAAGCTGTCTTCCATCAGCTACATAGCTACCTATCAGAAAACTCTCTTCTCTCGCCTTATCAATCGGGGTTTCGCGCAAATCATTCAACTCAGTTGGCCGTTACCTTCCTTACAGATAAAATTCGTGGTCATATGGACAAAGGGCTATTGACGGGGGCAGTGTTTATTGACCTGAAAAAGGCTTTCGATACTGTTCCTCATGACGGTCTTTTAAACAAGTTGTACAGATATGGAATTCAAGACCAGCCTCTCTCGTGGTTTGAGAGCTATCTCACTAACAGGACTCAGAGAGTGTCCATTGAAAATCACCTTTCTTCTGCCGCCAACATCAGTAGCGGAGTACCTCAAGGTTCCGTGTTAGGGCCTCTCTTGTTTATTCTTTACATAAACGATCTTCCTTTGGCCGTTGGTCTGTCTAGTGTTATGTTATATGCCGACGACACCGTTATTTTTACTGCTGCTTCAAACATTGACCAACTACAGCTGAACTTAAGCCTTGATCTCAATAACGTCTCTAACTGGTTAACAGCAAACGGTCTTTTCCTCAACCTAAAGAAAACTGAGTATGTTTTATTTGGAACTCGGCAAAGGCTAGTCAGATCTGAATCTCATAGTCCGCTTTGCATGGAAGGAAAGGAAGTCAACCAAGTAAAGTCGTTCAAGTACCTAGGAGTCTTGCTAGACGAGTGTTTATCTTTCAACGATCACATAAGCTATTTAAGGTCAAAAGTTGCTAGCAGACTTGGCCTCCTGTCACGATTACGAGGTTGTTTAACCACGGAAGCAGCAAATAAGATCTATTTGTCCACGGTGCTTCCGATATTAAGCTATTGTGATACGTGCTTTTGCCCTCTGGGAAGCACTAACAGAAAGACTCTTGAACGCCTGCAACGACGAGCTGCGAAAATCGTATACGGTTTTAAACCTGACATAGCCACGGAAACAATACTCGAGAACCTACGCTGGCCCTCTCTTACAAAAACCATGGAAAAGCACTGTGCACTGTTAGTTAACAAGTGCTTGGTCGGAGAAGTTCCTCTATACTTTAAAGACTATTTCCTGTTACGCTGCCAGAGCGACAACCAACATGTTTTTAACAGATGCACTAGATCGTCAATCACTGACATTATACTTCCTAAATTTCATTTAGATGTCGCTAAAAAGTCTTTTTATTATCATGGTGCATGCACATTTAATAGCCTTCCAACGAACATAAAGATTTTACCACCTAAGGAACGTTTCAAGGCTATCTCCGATTTTTTTTCTTAGGTTATTTTTTAGAACATTTTCAATTCTATATCCAATTTTTATGAGAACGCTATTACCTTTTTAAGCTTTTAAATTTTTTAAACATTTCAGCGTATCTTTTAAAGTAGTTAGTTTTTTTATAGATATATATTATTTATACATGCTCTTTTTATTTTACGTTATACAGGCCCCCCGTTGATACCAGTCCTGCGACTGAAGGGGTCACCCTGTTTAAATATTGATTATTATTATTATTATTATTATTATTATTATAAACCGGCTGAATCACCATTTCAACCTGAAATTGGAAGCAGTGAAAAATGGGATATATCACCATCTCAACCTGAAGGTGGAAGTAGTGGAAAAAGTGATGGATCACAATCTCAACCAGAACGTGGAAGTACTGGAAAAGCGGATGAATCACCATTTCAACTTGAAATTGGAAGCAGTGAAAAATGGGATGTATCACCATCTCAACCTGAGGGTGGAAGTAGTGAAAAAACTGATGGATCACAATCTCAACCAGAACGTGGAAGTAGTGGAAAAGCGGATGAATCACCATTTCAACCTGAAATTGGAAGCAGTGAAAAATGGGATGTATCACCATCTCAACCTGAGGGTGGAAGTAGTGAAAAAACTGATGGATCACAATCTCAACCAGAACGTGGAAGTAGTGGAAAAGCGGATGAATCACCATTTCAACCTGAAATTGGAAGCAGTGATAAATAAGATGTATCACCATCTCAACCTGAGGAAGGAAGTAGTGGAAAATTTGATGGATCACCATCTCAACCAAAACGTGGAAATACTGGAAAAGCGGATGAATCACCATTTCAACCTGAAATTGGAAGCAGTGAAAAATGGGATGTATCACCATCTCAACCTGAGGGTGGAAGTAGTTGAAAAACTGATAGATTACCATCTCAACCAGAACGTGGAAGTAGACCTGAGGGTGGAAGTAGTGGAAAAACTGATGGATCACCATCTCAACCAGAACGTGGAAGTAGTGATAAACCCGACGAATCACCATTTCAACCTGAAATTGGAAGCAGTGAAAAATGGGATGTATCACCATCTCAACCTGAAGGTGGAAGTAGTGGAAAAAGTGATGGATCACAATCTCAACCAGAACGTGGAAGTACTGGAAAAGCGGATGAATCACCATTTCAACTTGAAATTGGAAGCAGTGAAAAATGGGATGTATCACCATCTCAACCTGAAGGTGGAAGTAGTGAAAAAACTGATGGATCCCCATCTCAACCAGAACGTGGAAGTAGTGATAAAGCGGATAAATCACCATTTCAACCTGAAATTGGAAGCAGTGAAAAATGGGATGTATCACCATCTCAACCTGAGGGTGGAAATAGTGGAAAAACTGATGGATCACAATCTCAACCAGAACGTGGAAGTAGTGATAAAGCGGATGAATCACCATCTCAACCTGAAATTGGAAGCAATGAAAAATGGGATGTATCACCATCTCAACCTGAGGGTGGAAGTAGTGGAAAAACTGATGGATCACCATCTCAACCAGAACGTGGAAGTAGTGGAAAAGCGGATGAATCACCATTTCAACCTGAAATTGGAAGCATGAAAAATGGGATGTATCACCATCTCAACCTGAGGGTGGCATTAGTGGAAAAACTGATGGATCACCATCTCAACCAGAACGTGGAAGTAGTGATAAAGCGGATAAATCACCATTTCAACCTGAAATTGGAAGCAGTGAAAAATGGGATGTATCACCATCTCAACCTGAGGGTGGAAGTAGTGGAAAAACTGATAGATTACCATCTCAACCAGAACGTGGAAGTAGACCTGAGGGTGGAAGTAGTGGAAAAACTGATGGATCACCATCGCAACCTGAAGGTGGAAGCAGTGGTAAAACGGATGTATCACCATCTAAACCTGAAGCTGGAAGGAGTGAAAAAACTGATTTATTATCATCTCAACCTGAAGGTGGGAAAGGTACAAAAACTGATGGATCACCATCTCAACCTGAAGGTGGAAGCAGTGGAAAAACGAATGAGTCACCATCTCAACCTGAAGCTGGAAGGAGTGAAAAAACTGATTTATTATCATCTCAACCTGAAGGTGGGAAAGGTGGAAAAACTGATGGATCCCCATATCAACCTGAAGGTGGAAGCAGTGGAAAAACGGATGAACTACCATCTCAATCTGAAGGTGGAAGTAGTGGAAAAACGAATGAATCACCATCTCAACCTGAAGCTGGAAGGAGTGAAAAAACTGATTTATTATCATCTCAACCTGAAGGTGGGAAAGGTGCAAAAACTGATGGATCACCATCTCAACCTGGAGGTGGAAGCAGTGGAAAAACTGATTTATTATCATCTCAACCGGAAGGTCGAAAAAGTGCAAAAATGGATGTATCACCATCTCAAGCTGAAGGTGAAAGCAGGGGAAAAACTGATTTATTATCATCTAAACCTGAAGGTGGAAAAAGTGCAAAAACTGATGGATCACCATCTCAACCTGAAGATGGAAGCAGTGGAAAAACGGATAGATCACCATCTCAACCTGAAGGTGAAGGCAGGGGAAAAACTGATTTATTATCATCTAAACCTGAAGGTGGACCAAGTGCAAGAACTGATGGATCAGCATCTCAACCTGAAGATGGAAGCAGTGGAAAAACGGATGGATCACCATCTCAACCTGAAGGTGAAGGCAGGGGAAAAACTGATTTATTATCATCTAAACCTGAAGGTGGAAAAAGTGCAAAAACTGATGGATCAGCATCTCAACCTGAAGATGGAAGCAGTGGAAAAACGGATGGATCACCATCTCAACCTGAAGGTGAAGGCAGGGGAAAAACTGATTTATTATCATCTAAACCTGAAGGAGGACAAAGTGCAAGAACTGATGGATCAGCATCTCAACCTGAAGATGGAAGCAGTGGAAAAACGGATGGATCACCATCTCAACCTAAAGGTGGAAGCAGTGGAAAAACGGATGGATCACCATTCCAACCTGAAGGTGGAAGTAGTGGAAAAACGGATGGATCACCATCTCAACCTGAAGGTGGAAGCAATGAAAAAACGGGTGGATTGCCATCTCAACCTGGAGATGGAACCAATGTAAGGGAGCTATTATAAATATGTGCTTGTTTTGGAATTTTCTAGATATCTTGCTAGACATTTTTGATAAGACATTGTACTATTGGTTGAACATTTTTAAGAGTCTGTCTGTGTTTTTGGATTGTTACACTTGAAAGTGGCAGTTGAAGTGTACATGTACAATTTTTGTCATATGGTTTTGTTTGTAATATATCTTTTATTCAAATGCAGGATGACATTGAGGATATCCTGGATGTTTCTCCTTTCCAGAGCTATAGAAAGGACAGGTATTGTTACCCTCGTATTTACTCCAGAAAGTGGCTCGGCGCTTGTTTGGGGACGGCGCTACATGTTTTAAAAACTCATTAAGAAGTTTTTTTCTCGATAAAACAGAAACTCTTAGTCTTATCTAAAAAGGTGTCAACAACGAGCAAAACTCCGTTTAAAAACAATATTACACTTACGTCCATCGAGGGCGGCAATTAGTCGAGGACGGAACTTTTGTGGGTAAAGATGATAGTTGGCTGAGCCGAGAGAAATGAGAAGAAGGAAGAGAGGGATGGAGATGAAAATGTTTAGATAATATTGGCTGCAGCTCCATTATGACAAGTGCCCTTTTACTTGGGACACTTTCGGTTCGAGCAAAACTTCCGGATCTTTCGAAATCTGGACAAATAGAACGAAATTTCTAGTGAAAGTTTCCAGAAAGTCGAAAGTTGTTGAACCTCCGATATACGAACCATTCAGTAATTTAACCGAAAATTCTGAGAGGAAAATCTAAGGGAACAGAATTTTCGAAAATTGGGGTATACTTTGCGGGGTTTTCCTCTTTTCTGGAAATTCTAGAAACATTGTTCCATTTCCGGAATTCAAAGCGGACTTTTTGGCAGAATAGAAAGTGACTTCCGTGATCCTTTAAGCAAGTGAGACCAGGTCATTGCCTTCATCTTTCTTGATGAAGGACCCGAGAACTAGCAGTACAATCTCGATCATTCCTTCCCCTTCCCCTTCCCCTTCCTCAACAACCAGCATTTTTCAACCATAAGTTTAAGCCTTTCTAAGAAATAGGAAAATCGGTCAAAATCCTATTGCTTGATAAACTGTACCAAACACGCCGCGCTGTCAAAGAAGTAAGAGTTGGAAGGGAAGTACAGCTTAATAAAGCATTCTAATTCTAAAAATGAAAATGCTGTCGATAACGTGTGCATGAGTGGTCATCACACACTTAGTCATAACAGCGCTCTAAAGTTGTTGTAATTATAGTATAACAAACATCAACAGTACCACATGAAGGCACAGGCTACTCGATACGGTACTTGTACCGGTATCTCTTGTTTTAATGCCATATACGAAGGTTTCATCTACAAACTTTAATTTTAGAACCATCTTACCTGTATACAGTAAATGCTATCATTTAGAAGTACTACTAAATATTTTCCATGTTAAAGGTCACAGACCAGGATTAAATCCGGCATAATAAACACGCATGCTATATTGATCGATAACCTTCATTTGAACGATACCAAACCAAGAACTCAACTGCAGAGTCAAAATGTAGTGTTACCGTTTACATCGCAATAAACAGTGCCACGTGAAAGTATTCTCAATGCATTTCAGTGGAATGGTCAGGAAGTAGAATTTCAACAACATACGGTTTAAGTTAGTACCACCTTCTGCATGTACAGCATAACGTCCATAACTATTGACCTTGCCACATGAACTTCTAATAACTTGGTACACTGTTGGATTTCATCATCCTGAACCTTTTGATAATGTAATGAGTTTGTTGTTTCACTGATAATTTTTTTCTTTTAGTCGCGTCCAGAGTCCAGAGTCCAGACGCGTCCAGAGACTTAGCAGCCATTTTCCTGACTTCCATTGTTATGGTGTTCGCTGCTTATGTGGTGTACCACAACAGACAAAAGGTACCTAACGCAGTGTCATTACTCTTCTTCCTCATTTTGATATATAAAGCTATTAACGCTAGTTACAAATTAAAGCTATCTAATGTACGATCAGGAGCCATAATCGGGGGCGGAGACCGTAAGTCTTGGGATCCGCGCGCACCTATGATATGGGACAATTTTTCTATTTTTAGAAAAAATTGCGCCATCCTGACGTCATATATCCGCGCGGATCCACGTACATGTCGGGGGCTCTCGCGTGGATGTTGTCACGTTGCGTGATCAAATGTTGAGAGTTTAGAGACCTTGAGAGATTCTCTTGCGTATTTTTTCACCGACATGGCAGGGAATAAGGCAGGGAATACGAACCAGGGCGCTTATATTTCTTTTTATGCTCTGAGCTAACGGAAAGGTGGGTTTTTCAGGGTCGAAAACAAGACTTCCATCTCGCGCTAGGAATGAATAATAAGATCTGCTCGCGCTAGTTACGTTGTAAGCTTACGCGTATGTTTTTGCGTTTGTTCTGACTTAAGAATATAGCAAGGAAACTCTCTACTCTGGTATCGAGTTAATTTGTGAGTTTCTCCTCTCTGTTTTGATGGTTTCTTATTGTTTCTGCTTGTTTGGTGAGTTTGCAAAAGTTTTTGAAAGGAAAGTCTGACACGTACAATTAGCTCATTTGCATAGTGCAGCTCGTGCACTTTCAAGTCCGAGTCGGTGTTTTCAATTGTCAACAAATCTTGACAAAGATTTCTTTCGTTATCTTTTGTGCTGAGATGCTGCAACAAATTTCACGAACGCAAAAAAGGCTACTAACAGCATGTGTGTTTCTTCAACATAACCATAGTGAAGTTTACACTGCGAAAATGAAAATAGACAAGGAGTTTTGATAACTCGATCAACAAAATCGAAATCGTTATTCGAAGTTGATTAAAGAAAGCGTCATCGTAACTTTGCTGATTATTTCTGCTTTATTCACATATTTTCAGCTTAGCTTTTAATATGTTCTCAACCATTTACCAATCTTAAACAATAACTCTGTAGAGTTATTGTTTGAGTTCGATGTAGGCTTTCACACGAAAGTGCGGGGGGAGTGCAATTTGTCATGTTAACTGACTGTACAAAACACGCATCGGCGGGCGCTCTCATTCATCGACAACAGAGAATTTACTGGATTTTTACAGGAATAAAACTGAGCAGTATCTACGGACGTAAAGTTATTGGGCCTTGATGAAACATCAAGCGTTGCTTACAATTCAGACGAAACTCAAACTGACCAAACTAGCAATTATTTTGTTTTACTTTTCAGTCGCGATAGACTGGCAAATTCCTCGCAAGCGTGTGGCAAGAGGAGCTAAGAAACTATGAAGTCCTGAAGCTCTGTTATATCTAAATATATCCGGCTAGTTTTTTGCTGTGTAATGGAAAAGCTGTTAATCTTCAACATATGTGAAATTGAAAGTGAAGTAATGTACAGCTCATGTGAAAGAAGCATCGGTCGGAACACAACTTGGTCAGCGATACATATAAGCTTAAAGCGGGACATACCTAAATTCGACACTGTCTTACTTCACTCAGACTGGAGCAGCTTACGACGAAAATACTTAGGCAAAGTTCCAACAGACGTAAACGCGTTGAGTTGTGGGCCAAAAACATGAAAAATTTCGGGAATTTCGGACGCCATTTCCCCCGCGCGACATCCGAATTATTGGCCCATATCATGGGGACAGCCCCAATACTAGAAATGGCGCGAGCTTACGGTCTCCGTCCCCGATTATGGCTCCTGGTACGGTCTTATTCTTATCCTTTTAGAGCCTTCATTAGTTAAGGGACTTTCTCTTCCCTTGTTTGTTGCTTTGGACGTTTTCTCTTGTCAAGAGCTAGCCGCTTTTCTTGGCACCAAATTACGATGCTGAAAGCAGCTAAACTGAGATTTTGATTCTACGCAATCTGGAATAAAATAACCACTTACGTACTCGTTCTTCTGGCTCTTCAAGAGGAGAAGTCCGTGACGAGCCAAGGAGATTTCCGCGTAGTTGGCGCATGGCTGGGAATAAAAGGTGTCTAGTTTTCCTCACAGTTATATCTTGGTTCTTCCCGTAGATCATTGCAATAGTTATAGAAGGCAGAAGTGATGGCGATGGCAAAAGACGCGGCTACAGGGAACTGGACACGAACGTGGAAGAAGCCATGCCGTTACTTAAAAGTTCAAACTGAACATGTTTCCTAGAATAAAGTGTTTCTCATTTGCGAAGCTGTTTTGGAAAAAAAATGATGCTAGCTTGTACATGTATATAGGTGATCGTGCCTTAGGGTAAGGCCAACATGATGCCGCTCAGGAGGCTGGTGTCGGGAGGGTAGAATATAGCAATACTCCAGTAATGCACGCCCTGCAGTTTGTTTGTTTGTTTGCTTTTTTTTTTTTTTAACCTGGTAATGAAAGTTACTAAAAGTTACTAAGTTGTATTTTGGAAGTGTTTGAAATAAATGAGAAAAACTGTCTACGTTTCTCTGAAAGCTTGGATATTACATTCTTCCCACAACAAAAATGAACTTAGTGCTGACAAAATTTTGCCACATGCTATGACTACCAAAGTTGACAAAAGGGACAAATATGATGCCCAGCGAATATGTTGGTTGCCTTCCACAAATTGTTTTCTCGCTTGTTCTGCCGTGACCGTGCACTGAACACGGTAGAAAGAGGAAGGCGTGTCTGAGCAGCAGCTAACCAATATAAACGGCACTGTTGCGTAATTCAATCTTGTGGCGTGAAGTTTGCCTGGCTTCATAATTATTTTCCCTCGAAAGGATGAAGGGCAAGAGAAGTAATTAACCGTAGGAATTTTATTCGTAAAGAGATCCTTGTCAAGCTATTCAGAGATCACCACCGGTTTCGGAGGTTTCAGGAGGGCGGGGGGGGGGGGGAGGGTTCTCGAAATAGACAACTCGAAATAGCCAATCCTGAGAGACGAGTTTTCTCGCTGAAGAACTGGGTTCCATCTGCTACATTAGCGAGAGACAAGGCCCATTAACTCTCACACCCTTCACATTTTTCCCTCGTATGATTCCGTCGTGTGAAGCTCTCAAAGAACATGGCCTTAACCCTTACACTTTTGCCGAATAAGATTTACTGGATCAAGGAAGGAATCCTGGTATCATAGACTATTGATTGACTTAAGGTGCCTTTCACTTGAGTGTCAGGAGTCTCTTTTCAATGTTACGCTACGCGATTGGCTCAAAACTCGCCCAACTGTGTTATCCAATCAGAAGAAAAACCAGAATCAATCGTGACCGGCTTGCACACGTTTTCCCGCGCTTTGCGTCAGCTACGCATACTTACTTTGAATTTGGATTGTTTCAATGGATTGTCTGAGGTGCGTCCTCTGTGAAAATTTGTCAGAGTTCTTACTTTCTAACTGAAAACTGAAAACCGTTCTATATGTCCACTTCATGTTCCACTCTCCTGGCCTTGTAAAATACAGATGCGACTCATTACTATTTATGAGGTCATAAGTAATGCTAATAGGACTGAGTGAAGTCCAATAGACCTACGCATTCCAATTCAGCGCGTTCGAACAATAGCACCAGAGCGAGGTTGGGGTGGAAATTTTTATACATTTACTGTATTTTTGTCCACCCTGACCTCGACTCGGCGCCAATGTTTGCTGGAATACGAGAAAGATCTATTCGGTCGGTTATCATAAGAGTGATAACAAAATCGGGCAATGGTTTCCTTTCCGTTAAAACCGGGTCTCTCTAAAACGAGCACCGGATGGCGGATGACGGATTGCGGATAGAAAAATGAGGATGACAAAATGCGGATGGAAAAATGAGGATGACAAAATCCGTACGAGGGGAAATTAACGTAACTACAAAGTTCTCTTGGCGTTAGTCTATTTTAAATATTCTAGGTAGGTTGTTTCCTGTGATGGCTAGCGGTGAAAATGTTTGTGAGATTAATTAATGCTGTTTTCGCTGCGCTCAAAAGTCTAAAATGCCAACGAGAAGAATAATTTGACCGAATTTATACCAGAGACGTTTTTATCCGAAGAGACGACTTATCCATCTGAGACGACTTACCTGACGAATTAGTTATTATTATTATTTTTTTTTCATTTGCCACACAAACAAAAACAGAATTAGAGTACAATGATCAATAAATAACAAAAATTAATATACAAGATTACAATGAAGATACAAAACTACAATTTATATATTAAAGGATAGAAAACAAAATGGCGAGGGAACCTAATAAAAACCACGGGGCTTGTAAGCTTAGATTCCCTCTCAAGAAACACCAGATGACTAATTTAGATAAAGTAATTAATGACAAGCCTCATTTAATGACAGAGTTGATAGTTATTGATAATATGTGCTTTTAGTTTTTTCCTTAAAAGATGCCAGTGATGAATAGTCAGAAATTTCAGGTGAAAGCGAATTAAAAAAATTTAGGACCTCGATAGAATACGGAGAATTGCCGGATATTTGCTCTACATAATGGTAGACGAAAGGAGTTTCCATGCCTTGTATTGTAACATATATTTGGTTGTTTATTGTGAATATGTCCTCAAATTTTCTAGGGAGAATAGCTTTCTTAAACGAAAACATAAACTGACCTAGTTATAATTGGCCGTTCTCACACTAGAGCCGGATAATCCGTCTAGACGGATTATCCGTCTATTTATATCCGTCCGATTATCCGTGTACATAGACGGATAATCGGACGGATAAAAATAGACGAATTATCCGTCTAAAATGAGCACCGTTCCGTTTTCACACTAAGACGAATTATCCGTAATGGACGGATAACCCGTCGTAGACGGATTATCCGTCTCTAGTGTGAAAACGGTCATTATCAGTCTGTGACGAATTATCCGTCTTTAGAAGAATTATCCGTCTAAGAGAAATTATCCGTCTGAGTTGAATCATCCGTCTGAAACGTCCATGCTCTTCCTTGAAGACGTTTTGTGCAGAGCCTTGTGCAAACGCTCCATGTGCCCTGCAAATTTTTCAACCAGGGTACAGTGGGGCGCCATCCGTTACCGTAGTGTTGTTCCATTTAATATGACCTGTTTTCTGCAGAGGAAATTTTCATCAGATGGGAGTAGACAGAGAAAGTCGCTCGATATAGTGAAAGAAAAACGGCGTCTGATGATAAAAGTACAGAATTAGTCTGTCATTATTCCATCATGGGTTTTCCGTTTTTTTTTTTGTTTTTTTTTTTTGGATCCGGCCGCGGAAAAATGTTTTTAGCTGTTTAGTGATGGAATAAAAAAAATATTGGACTTCTCCCGGCCCAAATAAGATGGCCTGGTTTATTTACAACTAGTACTGTCAGAAAGCATCGAAAGTAAATTTCCCCTCATGAGGATTTCATCATCCGCATATAGTTATTCGCATTTTTCCATCCGCATTTTTCTATTTAGCTTGCAGCAAGAAATTTCAGTGAATTCTGTTTTAATCTCGTTTTGATCAGATCTGTAGCTGCTTTAATTAAATAGTTATAGTTAAGGACGTTTTTTTGGCAAGGATTCAAAATAGTGGAAGCCTTAGTTTAAGACGAGCCAATCAAATCATGTGTCTCCAGAGCCACCTTTTTGCTCGTGCCAAGGCACTGGGGCTTGCGGGCCAAGAGGGACGAGAATGATGATCTGAGAAGGATCTGGGAGCAAGAATGATGTCACATGTCTGCCTCGTGGGTCACACGATATGTGTGACCGATTTTCGATTTCCGGGTTGTGTGGATAATGCAAAATACGATCCAGAATTTACCTCGATTATTCCCTTTCTCAAGCAAAACTTGTACAGTTATTCAGTCAGATCTTTGAGGAGCAATCCCATTTGGACTTCGTCGGAGATGAACCCGCAAATAAGCTTGGCAATGGTCCTTATTTTGTGTCTAAGCAACGCGGCTGGGAAAAGGAACGTTACGTTAGGTATGTTGACGTTAGGGGACTTAAAATGTGAGTAGAAGTACTAGATCCATTCCGAGTAAGAATTTTCCATTCTAGTTTACAGTCTTCAAATTATTATATCCTACTGAGCTACTTTCTCTACCAAAGCGAGGGCTCTGGAAACAGTGAGGGCTCTGGAAACGTCACTGGTTTGAAATTCGAAACTGATCGTGCTCGTAGTACCATCTAAAGGTCCCTCCTAAGATCTGATGTCTGTACATTTCGGGTTTTGTTGTTATGTGTGCATTTTAACGAGTACATGCAATGTGATGTGTGGCTTTAAAACACTTAACCAAGTGCGTTGCTACGCTTTTACTGGTAAAAGCATGCAAATGTATCCTTGTTGATTCAGATATTTTATACCGAGACAAGTGAATTTATGACCGTTCATATGCAATGCACGTGTCACGCAACCTGCCCTGATGAGTACTGCTCCTTGAACTTTTTAATGCACCTTATATGCGTCATATAATTTAAAACTAGTAGTAATCAGAGATTATGAGAGTGCGTTCGACGCTCTCACTTTAATACATAGTTTTATATCGTAAATAAATGATTTCACTAGCTGACTTTCAACCTTTGTCTATTGCTAAAATCAACATTTTTCAGCAGCAACCGAGGTTTTACAGTCAGATATGCTTAGTGTCAAAGTCCATGCTAGTGAAGAGGTGACGATTTGTTGATACGTTGTGTACGCTGCCAGTTTCTGTAGTCTCTCAAGTTTCATAGAATATTTAAATTACGTACATTATTCTAAGCTAGCATTTGCAGTAGCGTGCTCGTTTCGCGACTAATTCGAGTATTTCCCCTGATAAATAAAGTAGTCTTATGGATCTTGCCTTCAGAGTACTTTTCCACCGATTCCAAACAATAAAATTTCGACCGGATAAAGACTGAGCTATCTGTCGCGACTGGAACTAATCAACAAATGTAATCAAAATGTAGCTGTTCCCACGGTTATCATCCCAAAGCCAAGTCGTGTCAATAAACAAGGACAATTCCCTCAGATTGCGATAAATGCTGCCGTCGAAGCGTTTAAGTTCGCCAGAATCTAACGCTGAGAGCACATAATAGCGAGGCGTACGGCGACTGAATGGAAAGAAGTCAAAAAACAGATCCATTGGAAAGACGAACTCACATGGCCTGCTCACATACTCATATGTTCGCCACATGTCTTATCACAAGGCTTAGCATTAAACGGTACCAGTTTACTGGCCGTGACATGCCCCTGCAAAAATCAAGCGGGGTGGCCGTTTTGGTGTCCTTACAGGAATGTGGTTTTTTTCGGCCTAGAACCGTGCACAGGGGAGACGAACGCTGAAAAGCCACAGGTCAAAATTAGGTTTGCGTTCCACTTCGTCGAACGCAACTATTAAACTTTTTAGAACACTAGACTCACTGCCACAATTTTAGCGCTACACAAGTTTAGTCGTTCACGTTGATTTATTTTTTTAACGCCCTGTCGCTTGACGGAATTCATCCTCGGTCGTTCATTTATTGTCGCTTGACGGAATTCATCCTCGGTTGTTTATAACAACCGAGGATGAATTCCGTCAAGCGACAGGGCGTTAAAAAAATAAATCAACGTGAACGACTAAACTTGTGTAGCGCTAAAATTGTGGCAGTGAATCTAGTGTCCTAAAAAGTTCAAAAGTTTCAAATTATATGACGCCTATAAGGTGCATTCAAACTCCTTCGCAGCGAAACAACTACAAAGTAGAACGTTTATCCGTCAAATCCTCAAAGCATGCAAACCAAAAGGCGTTCTACGTCCTCATTCGGCGAGACATACAGTAATTAAAAATATTTTGACAACATTCGTATATTTGTCATACTCAATGTCAGCTTCATAACGGTACATATGTATTCAATATTTATATCCCTGCTTAGCCTTATATTCGTTCTTAATTAAAGAAACGAAGCAAATCATCAGCGTTTTATCAGTAAATCGCAATTTTTTCATTGTATAAAATTGACGTAGTCAAGCAACCCTTGGACACAAATTCAAACGGCTTCGAAAAGCTGCCTGCACAAATTGTGACTTTATTGAAGTTTTATGTAAATGATATTTGTGGAAGATTATATTCCTACCACGCCGGAATAGTTAAGATCTCACACTGATGGCATTGGACAAAATTCTACCCAATAACAAGCATAGTTTTAACCCGTTTCCCCAGTGGAATGAGGAATGAAAAGGAAACATTATCTTTGCTTGAAAAAAAACTTACCTCACTTGACGAACAAATGGTGTAAGAACGGACGACAATGCCAGGTTGTCAAAATCAAAATAACTTTGGAACGTTCAAAGTTCTTTTGCCAATTGAGAATCGTCAATTAGTATACCCCAGAGTATAAGAAATCGTATGAACACTAGGAGTGCACTTTGCGATTTCTAGCTACGAAGTTTCGGGAGTTCTTAAAATTGCACGAGCCTTTAGACGTGTGAAAATTTTGCTACATCCATCTCAGCGCTACTCTGGAGCACAAAAACTGACACTTCTCACGGATGTTACTAAAACTGTTAACGGGGAACGGGGAACCGGGAACGGGAGTCTGGGAACAAGTGAAAGAATTCAACATGGCGGTCAAAGGAAAAGAAAAGGGAAGAGAAATGTGAGGAAGTGTTACGATTGTAAACGCAGGTTTCTACCGGCTGTGTCCCAGAGTCCAATATGGTACTGGGTTAAACAAAGCATAAAATAGCGCCTGGACAGGAAATCGAATCGGTATTATCACATCCTTTCCCAATAGGTGTTATATCCCGTGCGACTTACACGAAGTCGTGGTTATATGATATATATTTAGTGTGACTCACATGAAGTGTGTGATAATAAAAACCATGTGCTTTTGGAGTGTTACATTGGCGACGAGGAGAAAAATAAGAGAGAATTATGACGGAACAAACAGCAGCAACAAGTGGAGCAGCACAAGCGATTCAAGTCGTCACAGAGACTAGAAACCTTCGAACACAGCCATTTATCATCCCCGACGAAGCGAACAGCGTCGGCAAAGCATGGGAAGAATGGCTGGAGGGAATTGAGCGAGAATTCCGATACTTCAGAATTACGAAGGCCGTCGATAAGAAGGATGCTATAATAATTTACGGCGGAAAAGAGATAGCTCGATTAGAAAAGAGCCTACCGGATCCAGAGGTGGAAGATGTGTACCTGAAGTTGCGTACTAAGCTGAATGATCACTTCACTCCAAAGAAGAATAAGCATCATGCGAGGTATTTATTTTTGAAAATGAGGCCACACATGGGTGAAACCACAAGTGCATACGCGGCAACGCTGCGAGAGAAAGCGAAGGAATGTGAGTTTGGAGCTACATTCGACGAGAGAATTTTGGAGCACATAATTCAAACCATTGATAACAAGAAGATGATTGAGAAAGCCATTAGCAAGACGTGGGATCTGACACGATTTCTGACCGAAGCAAGCCAGACGGAGGATATTGCGAGGCAAATGAAAGATATGGGAAGTGAGAATGTTTCCCGTGAGAATGTTTCTCGTGTGCATTCCGATTTGCAATACCCCAAACAACAAAGCAATGGATCCAACGAAACACAGCGGCCTGGGAAAAAGCACAAATGTCAATATTGTGGATTGTTTGGAGTCCATGAGAAAGGGAAAGATTGCCCTGCCTATGGTAAGAAATGCCATAAATGCCACAAATTGAACCATTTCTCCTCTGTATGCAAATCTGAGATTACTCGTAGCCACAAGTTCAGAAGACAGAAGCAAAGTAAAAGGAAAAGCAGTGGGAGAATTAAGAAGACAACTGAAGATGCCGAATCCACGAGCTCGGATGATGATTTTTTCGGCCAGGCAGTGCAACACTTAAAGCAGGCCAAGAAGATAAGAGTGATTAGCAAAAATGGTGATGATTATCGAACTGTTATGGTGAGATTAAATGACGTGGATGTCTTGATGGAAGCTGACAGTGGGGCGGATGTTAATATTATGGACGAACACCAGTTTAAGGCATTCAGCCACAGAACACATGACAAGCCAATCCTTGCAAACAGTAATGTCAAGTTGCGTACTCTCCAGCACAAACTAGAGGTCAAAGGAGAATTTCAAACGGTGATTCGTAATGAGACGTGTGGGAAACCGACCAAATTTGTTGTAGTGTCAGGAAGGATCCAATCACCTCCACTGATTAGCAAGGAAACACTAATAACATTAGGAATGTTGAAGATTCAACCAGATGGCAGCTTCGCTGAGCCCAATGATCTGGCCATATCTGTGGAGAGACATAATGCTAACACTGTTAAACAGGCAGAAGGTGAACAGGATATGAAAGATTTAATCACTAAGTATAGCCACTTATTTCAAGGTATTGGCAAGATAGAGGACAAGAAGAATGGTGGCGAGATCCTAAGCCGATTCCATATGAAACCCGGAGCAGTGCCGGTAGCACAGAAACCTAGGCAGGTACCATACTATCTTCAAGAGCCGCTGAAAAAGTGGTTGGACTTAGGCATTCAAGAAGATATCTTCGAGAAAGTACCTGACGATGAACCAGTTACCTGGTGCTCCCCTTTGGTGGTGCAACCAAAAGCGAGGTTTGCAGGTTTGCGATTGGACCAGCTGGAGCCACACATGATCAGAGCGAGTGTTGACCTACGAGTTCCGAACCAGTACATGGAAAGGAGCCGGATCTCACAAGCACCAATAGTGGAAGATTTCATTCACAAGTTCCATGATTGCACTATCTGGACAAAATTGGATCTCCGACAGGGGTACCACCAGCTAGTCTACACCCAGAATCGAGATCAGTCGCTACCTTCAGCACCCCCTGGGGTAATTTCAGACCTAAAAGGCTTGTATTTGGTGCAAAGGCATCACAAGATCTATTTGATGAGGCAATGTACAGAATTTTTGGCGACATTCCCCAATGTCTTAACCAGAGGGATGACATCTTGATTGGAGCGAGCAATTGGAAGGAACACGATGAAACACTGGAGTCAGTATTTCAGAAAGCTGAAGATTATGGAATCACCTTCAACGAGCCTAAGTGTGAATTTGGCCAGAAACAAATCACCTTCTATGGTTACCAATTTGGCCAGGGTGATTTAAGACCTACACCGGAGAAGGTACGGGCCATCCATGAGTGCAAACCCCCTCAATCGAAGGCAGAGGTAAGAAGTTTCCTTGGTATGACTGGTTATCTATCCAAATTTATACCTCGGTATGCTTCGCTCACGAAACCACTGAGAGAGCTTACTCACAAGGAGGCTAAGTTTCACTGGGGAAGAGAGGAAGATGATGCATTTGAAGAATTGAAAGCCAACATCTCCAGCAAGGATACAATGGCATTCTTCAACCCCAAGCTACCAATCATGGTGAGAGTCGAAGCTAGTTACATTGAAGGTTTATCAGCTGGCCTTTTTCAGCAATCTGCCAGGGGCTGGCAACCAGTGCATTTCATAAGTCGTACTCTGACTGATGTGGAAAAGAGGTATAGCCAGACAGAGAAGGATGCTTTATGTGTTAAATGGGCCAAGGATCGATTTTCTATCTACCTTCTTGGTGCACCCAGGTTTACGATTATTACTGCACACAAACCACTCCTGCCATTGTTTAATAAGCCAACGGCGAAGCTTCCCCCCCGGATCGAGAAATGGGTGATGGACATGCAGGATGTGGACTTTGAAATGAAATACGAGCCTGGTAAAGATGAGGCTGACCCTCTAGATTTCTTGTCAAGGCACCCATTACCAGTTGTTGGAAACAATGACACTGAGAAGATTTTGAAGGCAAGCATTGAAACGGAGCATGCAGTGGTGCTAGACAGAGTTAGAGAAGAAACACATCGTGATAGAGCTTTGCAAAAACTGAGCCAAACTATCAGGAAAGGTAATTGGGAGACCAGCAAGAAGGATGCTGACCTGGCACCATTCTACCCGATTAAGGACGAAATTTACGAAGCACAAGGTCTGATATTCAGAATGGAAATAATTGTTTTACCAATGGTGTTACAGCAGAAAGTCATCAGATCAGCCCACAAGCTGGGACATCTGGGAACCACCAAGACGAAACAGATGCTTAGGGCTAAGTATTGGTTCCCCGGCATGAATGCGATGATTGACCAAATAATAGGTCATTGTTTTGACTGTCAAGTTACTACCAAAGATCGCAGACAAGAACCTATCAAACCATCGGTGATCCCGAAGGAACCTTGGGAAGAGATTTCAATCGATTTCGGAGGACCTTACCCAGACGGTCATTACAACTTGGTAGCAATTGATCAAAGAACCCGATACCCGGAAGTAGAGGTGGTGTCCTCAACAGCAGTGAAGCCGACTAAAGAGAAGTTGAAGAAAATGTTTGCTCATCACGGTGTACCCAAACGAGTGCAGTCTGACAATGGTCCGCCATTTAATTCGAAAGAGTTTGCAACCTTTGCAAAAGAAGAGGGTTTTGATCATCATCGTGTGACACCAGAACACCCCCGAGCCAACGGCCAGGTGGAACGGTTTATGCAAGTGTTAAACAAGACGGAACAAATCGCCCATCTCCAGGGAAAAACTGGACTTGACAGGAATATGGCTGTCTGTGATATGTTGATGGCATATAGGGACACACCTCACCCTGCCACTGGGGTTACTCCATACCAAGCTATGTCGAATAGGCCTATTAGGACCAAACTTGATCACACAGTACCAAGAGAAAGAAGTGAGCAGGATGAGCTGATCGATGAGAAAGACCGAGTATATAAAGAGAAGATGAGACGCGATGGCGTGAATATCAAAGAACACAACTTTTGTGTGGGAGACTATGTCCTACTTAGACAAAAGAAGGTGAATAAATGGTCGACCGCCTATGAGCCTATCTTCTACACAGTTATCAGAATTAGTGGTTCGACGATCATGGCAAGGCGAGTTACAGATGGTCGTGAGATAACCCGAGATTCAAGCCAGTTTAAATTGGCTAATGCTATCATGCATGAGGAAGGTGCCAAAGGAGAAGATAGTGAGGATTGGAGAGAAACACTACTTATGAATTCTGGCAATCCAAGCACAGTCCAGTCCAGCAGTCCAGTCCAAGTCATCCCTGAACAAAGTGATTCTGCTGAAGAGACTGTTGCAAAGGGATCACTAGGGCATGCCAACCAACAGTTGGAAGAGCTTCCTACAGTTCAGACAGAAGAAGGTTCTACTTCCAGCTCTCCTACTCCCAGAGTACAGTCATCTAGGCCTAGACGAGAGCGACGTCGACCTGCTTATTTGACTGATTACGTCACGTGACATGTTTACATTAATTTTGATCGGACACCAGAAGCATTTAGAATATGCAATTGAGTTGAACTGCAGTATTAATTAGATAAACTTTGATATTTTGTTCTGAGCATACTAACCTACTAACCCACTAGTTTTAAACATTAATTAGTCACATTAAGTCTCAAGACTTTGGTTCTGATTGATTCAAAGACTCTGGAACATTGAATTGGATTTTGCCATCCTGCGTTATTATTTTATTGTATGTGGACTGTGTAGACAACTGCAAAAAGGGGGAGATGTTATATCCCGTGCGACTTACACGAAGTCGTGGTTATATGATATATATTTAGTGTGACTCACATGAAGTGTGTGATAATAAAAACCATGTGCTTTTGGAGTGTTACAATAGGTAAAGGTAAAGGTAAAGTCTGCATGCGAGCCAAGTGGCCCATCAGGCCGGAGCTTATCCCGGTTTCTGTAGCATGAAGCGTCTAGGAGTATTTCTACCCCCTCTCCTCCCCCCGGATGGAATGCTAGTCCATCGCAGGGTTACCCCCAGCATTAGGTTCGCCGGTACCCATTTATACACCTGGGTGGAGAGAGGCACTGTGAGAGTAAAGTGTCTTGCTCAAGAACACAACACAATGTCCCCGGGCTCGAACCCGGACCGCTCGATCCGGAGACGAGCGCATTAACCATGAGACCACCGCGCCCCCCACACTCTTTCCCAATAGGTTAGTACAAAATGCAGACTGCAAGACTGCAGACCGGGTACAAAATGCAGACTAGGTAAAAAATGTAGACTGCAGACTGGGCACAAAATGCAGACAGAGAATAAAGACTGTTTTTCATCTGATGCGTGACAACATGTCATCTGAAAACATACTGAATGTCACGCAGTCGCTTTTCCGCGGTCATCTTTCATCAACATTAGAATTATTGTGGAATATTCCTTGCTTGTTTCTTCATATATTTTGTCTTTGACAAAGTGGCCAGGCCATAGGTTATTTATCTGCTGCTCACCTGATTTGCCAGCTGACTTGCCGATATCCGAAAGGCTGCCACGCTGCCGAATGCGAAGACAGCGGACGACTCGCGTTCAAAGACAGTCATGTTTTATGTCACTTGTCCTCGAAATCGTATTGATATGACAGCTCGCATACAAAGTGAGAAGATATGAGTAGACTATGAAGGCTTGAAATTCTATTTAAGAATGACTGTGGCCTGACCGACTGGGGACGTGGCTTGTGATAATACCGATTTGATTTTTCCCCCAGGCCCCATTTCATGCTTTGTTTATTACAGTGCCAATCGGACTCTACTATAACAAGAACGTCCTGGGCACATGATCAGGGAGCACAGCCGGTAGAAACTCATGTTTACAACTGTAACACTTCCTCACACTTGCCAAAATTGTTCCCTTTTGATAAGTTAATAAAGATGGTGAATTTTAAGCTCGGTAATGAAATGTGAAGGTGAATTAATCAACATGACACGAGCGTGGGACAAAGAAAAATTCTGAGTCCCCGACAGGAATCGAACCCATGACCTCCCGAACACCGGGCGGGCGCTCTATCCACTGAGCTATGAGAACCCATTTAACTAAAAAAAAAATTCACCATCTTTATTAACTTATCACTACTCACGATGACTTCGATAGTGTTGATCCTAGCAGTATGCAGGACACCTGTCATATATGAACTCAGTTAAATGGCCTTGCTCTCCATGAGTTCTTGTAGCTCAGTGGATGGAGCGCCCGCCTGGTGTTCGGGAGGTCGTGGATTCGATTCCTGTCGGGGACTCAGAATTTTTCTTTGTCCCACACTCATGTCATGTTGATTAATTCACTTTCACATTGTTCCCTTTTCCTTTCCTTTGTCCGTCATGATGAATTCTCAGGCGGATTACCGCTGTACACTCGTTCCCAAACTCCGGTTCCCGGTTCCCCGTTCCCCGTTCGCCGTTACCAGTTTTACTAACATCCCACTTCTCACCGACCTTCAAAGTTGATTGCCCTTTCATTCGTCCATTCTTACCATAAACGTTCGACCAAGTTTGTAGCTCCTGTAATATTTTAGTTTTCAGCATTTTCTTTACGTTCTTCGAGATCATTTTGGTCTGACAAAGCAAGACTTTAGTCCGAAAGTCATTTTCATTTTCCATGGCAAGTTCCATATTACACTCTCTAAGCTGAGGCTGTAAAATGCCTGTAGTCAAAGTCCCGCTTTTCGCTCTGGGTGCCAGCTGTTCGAAGGCTGGATAGTGCTATCCAACAGATAAATTGCTATCCAGAGGATAAGTGCAATGGTGGATCCAGACCTTGAGCTAAGGTGGGGGCCCCGGTTTGTTTTTGCTTGCCCTACCGGCTTTTCCTCCTTCTGTGATTTTTTTTTCTTTTTTTACCCAAAATCACAGGGGAGCCGGACCCCTGGGCCTCTCCCCTAGATCCGCCACTGAAGTTTTAACAAAAGTAACCACGCTATCCACTAGATAGTGATTTATCCGGAGGATAGTGTTATCCATCTTTCCAACTACTGGGGCCAGAGCTTTAAGGATGGCTTGATGCAAGAGACTCTAGAGACTATGATCAGGGGCGTAGCTACCGGGGGTCCTGGGGTGCCCGTGACTCCCCCTCTTTTGTAAGCCTTTCTTAAGCAAACTACCTACAACAGGTGGCGATAACGACATGCCAATCTGGTGAGTATCCTTACTTTGACACAGTGTGACCCCCCTTTGAAAAATCCTGGCTACGCCCCACATGATCATATAGTCTCTTGCTTGATGCTAATGCTTTTATTACTGCTTTTGTTTCTATCCTATCAAGCAAGTAGGCTCCAAGTATTGCTATCAGTTTAAAACGACACTAAAATAGCCTCAGTTTTCAGTTACATCCATATGTGCCATGCTTAATTTTATTACTATTATTATTCACAGGTAGTATAAAAGCCGACATCAGACAATTAGTAGAACAGGCGCAGGATAAAAAAGCTACTCTTGATGACTTAATGTAAGTGTGAACATTTAATAATAGAAGATGTTGCTTAAATACTCACGGGTTCAATGATTTATCGCTCGAAACAACATCTTACAGTTACTACTAAAAGTCAGTTTAATCTAAACTAAACAAAAGGAAATAACTGATTGAAAAATTTGGCAAAAAAAATAGTTCAGAAACCACGTGAATGATCTATCACAAAAACCCAGAATTTTGACATAGAGAATTTTAAATAATACAGAACATCCAGTGAAAATGATTTACGGCGTATTACGAAAATCGTCTATGTCAAAATTTTATTAGGACAGTGTTGACAGAAGGGATTTAATGTCAATTCGTAGTGGGCAAATGATGAAAAAAATCTAACGACTGGATTTTTTTAAAATAAACAACACCATTTTTTAAGCCTTGTTTTTAACCAGCCCCGTTGCCATGGCAACAGCACACACCTTAGCCAAAATTCGAAAATAAACCCTTCTGAGGTTAACCTTGACTCTTGCAAAAAAAACGGGCGCCAAAGCATAACTAGTTTAAAAGTAATTGTGAATTAGGCATAGGCACTTAAAAACTGTGTTCGGCCACCTTAAATACGGCATAATAAACACGCATGCCTTATTGATCGATAACCTTCATTTGAACGATAACAAACTAAGATCTCAGCTGCAGGGTCAAATGTAGTGTTACCGTTTACATCGCAATAAACAGTGCTACGTGACAGTATTCTCAATGCATTGAAATGGTCAGGAAGTAGAATTTTAACAACAGACGGTTTAAGTTAGTACCACCCTCTGCCTGTACAGCATAACGTCCATAACTATTAACCTTGCCACATGAACTTCTGATAACTTGGTACACTGTTGGATTTCATCATCCTGAACCTTTAGGTAATGTAATGAGTTTGTTGTTTCACTGATAATTTGTTTTTAGTGCCGCCTATCCGTACGAACACACTTCCAGCCACTTAGCAGTCTTCTTCCTGACTTCTGTTGTAATGGTGTTCGCTGCTTATGTGGTTTACCACAACAGACAAAAGGTACCTAACGCAGTGTCATTACTCTTTTTCCTCATTTTCATATATAAACCTATTAACAATAGTTACAAATTAAAGCTGTCTAATGTACGGTCTTATTCTTATCGTTTTTAGAGCCTTTATTAGCTTAGGGACTTTCCGTTCCCCTTGTTTGTTCCTTTGGACGTTTTCTCTTGTCAAGAGTTGCTTTTTTTGGGACCAAATTATGATGCTGAACGCAGCTAAACTGAGATTTCGATTCTACGCAATCTGGAATAAAATAACCACTTACCTACTCGTTCCTCTGGCTCGTCAAGAGGAGAAGTCCATGACGAGCCAAGAAGATTTCCGCATAAGAGGCTGGGAATAAAAGGTGTGTAGTTTTCCTCACAGTTATATCTTGGTTCTTCCCGTAGCTCATTGTAATCGTTATAGAAGGCAGAAGTGATGGCAATGGCAGAAGACGTAGCTACAGGGAACTGGAGACGAACGTGGAAGAAGCCATGCCGTCACCTAAAAGTTCAAACTCAACATACGTTTATTAGAATTGCAATTAATATAATAAGAAAGAAATGTTTCCTAGGATAAAGTGTTTCTCATTTGCGAAGCTGTTTTGAAAAAAAAAATGCTAGCTTGTACATGTATACAGCTGATCGTACCTTGAAAGTATTGGTGACCCAGGTGTCCTTGGGTAAGACACTTTCAAGCCTCTTTGAACAATGATGACTAAATCCACGCATGGTGGCCATGGGACATTGTTGACACAACCTCCTGAAAATGCTGCAATCAGTGTAATCTGCCATGCGCTACAGCCTCTATCATGCCGCTCAGCAGGGTGGTGTCGGGAGGGTAGAATATAGCAATATTCCAGTAATACACGCCCTGCAGTTTGTTTGTTTGTTTGCTTTTTTTTTTTACCTGGTAATGAAAGTTACTAAAAGTTACCAAGCTGTATTTTGGAAGTGCTTGAAATAAATGAGAAAACCTGTCTACGTTTCTCTGAAAGCTTGGATATTACATTCTTCGCGCAACAAAAATGAACTTAGTGCTGACAAAATTTTGCCACATGCTATAAATACCAAAGTTGAAAAAAAGGAGAAATATGAAGCCCAGCGAATATCTTGGTCGCCTTCCACAAATTGTTTTCTCGATTGTTCTGCCGTGACCGTGCACTGAACACGGTAGACAGAGGAAGGCGTGTCTGAGCAGCAGCTAACCAATATAAACGGCACTGTAGCGTACTTCAATCTTGTGGCGTGAAGTTTGCCTGGCTTCATAATTATTTTCCCTCGAAAGGATGAAGGGCAAGAGAAGTAATTCCCCGTAGGAATCTCATTCGTAAAGAGATCCTTGTCAAGGTATTCAAAGATCACCACCGGTTTCGGAGGCTTCCGGGGGAGGAGGAGGTCTCGAAATAGCCAATCCTGAGAGACGAGTTTTCTCGCCCGCTAAAGAACTGGATTCCATCTGTTACATTAGCAAGAGACAAGGCCCGTTAATTCTCACAGCGTGCGCTCGTGCATGCGCATATTGAAAACATGACCGATTTGCCTTGAAGCTCTCAAAGAACATGGCCTTAACCTTTTCACTTTTGCCGAATAAGATTTACTGGATCAAGGAAGGAATCCTGGTATCATAGACTATTGATTGACTTAAGGTGTTTTTCACTTGAGTTTCCGGAGTTTCTTTGCAATGCTACGCTACGCGATTGGCTCAAAACTCACGCAACTATGTCATCCAATCAGAAGAAAAACCAGAATCAATCGTGACCCACTTGCATACGTTTTCCCGCGCTTTGCGTCAGCTACGCATACTTACTTTGAATTTGGATCGTTTCAATGGATTGTCTGAGGTGCGTCCTCTGTGAAAATTTGCCAGAGTTCTTACTTTCTAACTGAAAACTAACTGAAAACCGTTCTATATGTCCACTTCATGTTCCACTCTCCTGGCCTTGTAAAATACAAATGCGACTCATTACTATTGATGAGGTCATAAGTAATGCTAATAGGACTGAGTGAAGTCCAATAGACCTTTCCCGCATTCCAGTTCAGCGCGTTCGAACAATAGCACCAGAGCGAGGTTGGGGTGGAAATTTTGATACATTTACTGTATTTTTGTCCACCCTGACCTCGACTCGGCGCCAATGTTTGCTGGAATACGGGAAAGGTCTATTCGGTCGGTTATCATAAGAGTGATAACAAAATCGGGCAATGGTTTCCTTTCCGTTAAAACCGGGTCTCTCTAAAACGAGGACCGGATGGCGGATGACGGATTGCGGATGGAAAAATGAGGATGACAAAATCCGTACAAGTGGAAATTAACGTAACTACAAAGTTCTCTTGGCGGTAGTCTATTTTAAATATTCTAGGTAGGTTGTTTCCTTTGATGGCTAGCGGTGAAAATGTTTGTGAGATTAATTAATGCTCTTTTCGCTGCGCTAAAAAGTCTATAATGCCAACGAGAAGAATAATTTGACCGAATTTATACCAGAGACGTTTTTATCCGAAGAGACGACTTATCCATCTTAGACGATTTACCTGACGAATTAGTTCTTCTTATTTTTTTTTTTTCATTTGCCACACAAACAAAAACAGAATTAGAGTACAATAATTTATAATAATAAAGTGTATTATCGTTTGTCTCACGATGTAGTCACTTGAGATGTAGATCGCGACGTTTCGACTGCTTACTGCTAGTCTTCTTCAGGCGATAAGGTCGACTGATTGCACGGTATCATTTATATCACAAAGGTCGGCTGTGATTGGTACATTTCGGTCCTCCTATTGTTCCATTATTCCGGCGAGTAGCTGTTCCCTCAGTGGTCCGCTGTTGTACCGTTCTCCTGTTGTTGTGTTTCTTGATCGTGGGTATCCATGCTTCAGGAATTTCAATTCCACTATCCCTGTTGATGTTGTTAGGGTGAAGTCTTATGTGAATAGCTTCCTTGACCCTACGTGTGTACCAGTGAGGATCTCGATCAATAAACTTGACCTCATTCCAGATAGGATAGTGGCCGGTCTCGTGGGTGTGTTCAGAAACGGCGGAGGTCTGGGTTCGGGCGAGTCGTATATCCCTGTCGTGTTCTTTGATCCTCTCCTGCATAGATCTCCCTGTTTCCCCGATGTAGACTTTGCCGCACTCACAGGGAATCCTGTAGACAACACCACCTTGTTTAGCCGGGTTGACGGTGTCCTTTGGTCGCACTAAGTGTGACCGAAGTGTCGTGTCGGACTTAAAGACGGTGCGAATGCCTTGTTGTTCTAGGCAGCGGCGGAGAGACTCCGAAACTCCTTGGACATAAGGTAAAACGGCGGTGGATTTAAATTCCGCGACAGGCTCTCTTCTTGGGGTTGTTCGTGCCTTTGTGATCTTCTGTACAAAAGAGGAGGGATATCCGTTAGAAACAAGTACAGATGACAGATGTTTCTTCTCTCCAGCGATTACTGATGGTTTGGTGACGAGACGTTTAGCCCGGTCGTACAGACACTTCACAATACCGCGCTTTACTGAACGAGGGTGGTGTGAATCATACGCTAGGTACTGATCAGTATGTGTTGGTTTCCTGTAGACACTGGTGGTAAGGCGGCCATCAGGTTCTCTGTAAACTGACGTGTCGAGAAAGGCAATCTTGTTGTTGTTCTCGATCTCCATGGTGAAACGGATTGATGGTTGTTGACTGTTCAGGTGTTGCAGGAAGACGTCAACTCTATCCCGATCCAACAGCACAGAGCATAACATCTGCTCTTTCTGCGGATGACGCTGCAGAGGTACTCGACAAGGTTAAATCCACTACCCAGCGAGTCTTTAATACCACCAAAGACCGTCAACAGCGCAAGTTTGAGAAACTTTTGCGAGAGAAACAGTCTTCTGTTTCTCCTACAACTTTTGTTGACAAAACAAAGTGGGTTATCAACTTGTCATCCAGAATCCTTAACGAAGCTGAGGTGTCCCTACTGAAGAAAGGTCTAAATTTCGCCGTGACTCCTACGAGCGTTCCAGCCACCGAGATCATCGCCAAAATTGAGTCAGCAGTCAGGCCACTAGATGCGGAGCGAGCAGACACAGTCAACACCATCATTGCATCTACCACGATGAATAACAACAACCTTTTCCTCGACAATAATTTATAAATAACAAAAATTAATATACAAGATTACAATGAAGATACAAACTACAATTTATATATTAAAGGATAGAAAACAAAATGGCGAGGGAACCTAATAAAAACCACGGGGCTTGTAAGCTTAGATTCCCTCTCAAGAAACACCAGATGACTAATTTAGATAAAGTAATTAATGACAAGCCTCATTTAATGACAGAGTTGATAGTTATTGATAATATGTGCTTTTAGTTTTTTCCTTAAAAGATGCCAGTGATGAATAGTCAGAAATTTCAGGTGAAAGCGAATTAAAAAAATTTAGGACCTCGATAGAATATGGAGAATTGCCGGATATTTGCTCTACATAATGGTAGACGAAAGGAGTTTCCATGCCTTGTATTGTAACCATATATTTGGTTGTTTATTGTGAAAATGTCCTCAAATTTTCTAGGGAGAATAGCTTTCTTAAACGAAAACATAAACTGACCTAGTTATAATTGGCCGTTTTCACACTAGAGTCGGATAATCCGTCTATTTATATCCGTCCGATTATCCGTCTATATAGACGGATAATCGGACGGATAAAAATAGACGGATTATCCGTCTAAAATGAGCACCGTTCCGTTTTCACACTAAGACGAATTATCCGTCTCTAGTGTGAAAACGGTCATTATCAGTCTGTGACGAATTATCCGTCTTTAGAAGAATTATCCGTCTTTAGAAGAATTATCCGTCTAAGAGAAATTATCCGTCTGAGTTGAATCATCCGTCTGAAACGTCCATGCTCTTCCTTGAAGACGTTTTGTGCAGAGCCTTGTGCAAACGCTCCATGTGCCCTGCAAATTTTTCAACCAGGGTACAGTGGGGCGCCATCCGTTACCGTAGTGTTGTTCCATTTAATATGACGTGTTTTCTGCAGAGGAAATTTTCATCAGATAGGAGTAGACAGAGAAAGTCGCTCGATATAGTGAAAGAAGAACGGCGTCTGATGATAAAAGTACAGAACTAGTCTGTCATTATTCCATCATGGCTTTTCCGTTTTTTTTTTTTTTTGGATCCGGCCGCGGAAAAATGTTTTTAGCTGTTTAGTGATGGAATAAAAAAAATATTGGACCTCTCCCGGCCCAAATAAGATGGCCTGGTTTATTTACAACTAGTACTGTCAGAAAGCATCGAAAGTAAATTTCCCCTCATGAGGATTTCATCATCCGCATACAGTTATTCGCATTTTTCCATCCGCATTTTTCTATTTAGCTTGCAGCAAGAAATTTCAGTGAATTCTGTTTTAATCCCGTTTTGATCCGATCTGTAGCTGCTTTAGTCGAATAGTTATATTTAAGGATGTTTTTTTGGCAAGGATTCAAAATAGTGGAAGCCTTAGTTTAAGACGAGCCAATCAAATCATGTGTCTCCAGAGCCACCTTTTTGCTCGTGCCAAGGCACTGGGGCTTGCGGGCCAAGAGGGACGAGAATGATGATCTGAGAAGGATCTGGGAGCAAGAATGATGTCACATGTCTGCCTCGTGGGTCACACGATATGTGTGACCGATTTTCGATTTCCGGGTTGTGTGGATAATGCAAAATACGATCCTGAATTTACCTCGATTATTCCCTTTCTCAAGCAAAACTTGTACAGTTATTCAGTCAGATCTTTGAGGAGCAATCCCATTTGGACTTCGTCGGAGATGAACCCGCAAATAAGCTTGGCAATGGTCCTTATTTTGTGTCTAAGCAACGCGGCTGGGAAAAGGAACGTTACGTTAGGTATGTTGACGTTAGGGGACTTAAAATGTGAGTAGAAGTACTAGATCCATTCCGAGTAAGAATTTTCCATTCTAGTTTACAGTCTTCAAATTATTATATCCTACTGAGCTACTTTCTCTACCAAAGCGAGGGCTCTGGAAACAGTGAGGGCTCTGGAAACGTCACTGGTTTGAAATTCGAAACTGATCGTGCTCGTAGTACCATCTAAAGGTCCCTCCTAAGATCTGATGTCTGTACATTTCGGGTTTTGTTGTTATGTGTGCATTTTAACGAGTACATGCAATGTGATCTGTGGCTTTAAAACACTTAACAAAGTGCGTTGCTACGCTTTTACTGGTAAAAACATGCAAACGTTTCCTTGTTGATTCAGATATTTTATACCGAGACAAGTCAATTTATGACCGTTCATATGCAATGCACGTGTCACGCAACCTGCCCTGATGAGTATTGCTCTTTGAACTTTTGAATGCACCTTATATAGGCGTCATATAATTTAAAACTATTAAACTTTTTAGAACACTAGACTCACTGCCACAATTTTAGCGCTACACAAGATTAGTAGCTCACGTTCATTTATTTTTTCAACGCCCTGTCGCTTGACGTAATTCATCCTCGGTCGTTCATTTATTGTCGCTTGACGGAATTCATCCTCGGTTGTTTATAACAACCGAGGATGAATTACGTCAAGCGACACGGCGTTAAAAAATGAATGAACGACCGAGGATGAATTCCGTCAAGCGACATGGCACTAAAAAAATTAATGAACGTGAACGACTAAACTGCTGTAGCGCTAAAATTGTGGTAGTGAATCTAGTGCCCTGAAAAGTTCAATAGTTTCAAATTATATGACGCCTATAAGGTGCATTTAAACTCCTTCACAGCGAAACGACTACAAGGTAGAACGTTTATCCGTCAAATCCTCAAAGCATGCAAACGAAATGGCGTTCTACGTCCTCATTCGGCGAGACATACAGTAATTAAAAATATTTTGACAACATTCGTATATTTGTCATACTCAACATTGACAACCAATATTTTGTTACAAAATGTCAGCTTCATAACGGTATACATGTATTCAATATTTATATCCCTGCTGAGCCTTATATTCGTTCTTAATTAAAGAAACGAAGCAAATCATTGGCATTTTGTCAGTAAATTGCAAATTTTTCATTGTATAAAATTGACGTAGTCAAGCAACCCTTTGGACACAAATTCAAACGGCTTCGAAAAGCTGCCTGCACAAATTGTGACTTTATTGAAGTTTTATGTAAATGATGTTTGTGGAAGATTATATTCCTACCGCGCCGGAATAGTTTAGATCTCACACTGATGGGGCTGGACAAAATTCTACCCGATAACAAGCATAGTTTTAGCCCGTTTCCCCAGTGGAATGAGGAATGAAAAGGAAACATTATCTTTGCTTGAAAAAAGATTACCTCACTCGACGAACAAATGGTGTAAGAATGGACGACAATGCCAGTTGTTTGTCAAAATGAAAATAACTTTGGAACATTCAAAGTTCTTTTGGCAATTGAGAATCATCAATTAGTATACCCCAGAGTATAAGAAACAGGGGCGTAGCGTGAGATTTTGAAGGTGTACGCACAGCGTGCAAATACTAGGGGGGTCTGGGGGCATGCTCCCCCAGAAAATTTTGAAATTTAGGGTCTCAGAAATGCCATTTCCAACTATTTCCACGGAAATTCTTTATAAATAAATGCGACGGAAAATGCCGTAGTTGGTTGTTTATTTTACCTATCTTTAGAGTTTTCAGTAACCTACAACAAAAAATGGGGTAAGAAAATGGTAAAAACAGGGCAAGACGTGCACTCTTTAGATGGGCGAACTCTGTTATAACATCATCAATGTCAACGTCCTTGTGCTTGGAAATGTGCAAAATTGCTAAAGAGCTCAATCTCCCATCTGCCATGGTACTTAGTAAGGGCGTTTTCGATCTCTTCATACTGCTGAAACTATGCTCAGCAGTGCAAACAATCTCATTCCCAGAGTCTCTGTTCCCCTTGACCAGCAGTCGGAAAACAAGAGCTCTGGGAGCAATCATTTTGAAATAACCGACTTCTGCCCATCCGGTTTCACTGCGCAGTCTGCATCTATGGCGCACACCTGAAATGGTTGCTTCTAGAGCTCTCGTTTCCAACCGCTGGTCAAGGGGCACGGAGACTGGGAACGAGATTGCAGTGTAAGTTGATACAGGTACGTCAACAATGTTGTCACAGCAACATAAACTCCGGAATAGAATTGAGGGTTGTCATGATCAAGAGTCTCAACCAAAGTCTTTGGCTTCACATTACCATCCATTCCACTCCACTTTTGCCTCTATCTTTTGACCTCGGATTTGAATTCGCCCTTAGAGATGTCCATGTCACTGCCGAAGTAGCAGTAGATATCATTAACGGTTCTTTCTGTTAGCTCAGTGAGCTTCACTGGAAAATAGAATTAAAGCTAAAAGGGTGTTGGCTTCCTAAAACAACTAGAGAGTGAACAAGTCTAGGAAGCCAAATAACATTTCTTGTCGTTTATGGATTAATTAAAAGGTACTGGGAAAACAAACACACAGGCCAGCATAATTCGAAATTTAAAAATCTGTCCTATTTTATCTTAACTTTGACAAATGCTATAAGGGAATAAAACTTTTTTTCCAGATTTCAACTGTACGCACGGGTGTACGTGCATATATGGACGCTACACCCCTGAAAAATCGGATGAACACTACGAGTGCACTTTGCAATATCTAGCTACGAAGTTTTGGGAGTTCTTAAAATTGCACAAGCCTTTAGACAGGTGAAAATTTTGCTGCAGCCATCTCAGGACCTCTGGAGCTTTGCACACAAACTGACACTTCTCACTGACCTTCAAAGTTGATTCCCTTTCATTCGTCCATTCTTACCATAAACGTTCAACCAAGTTTGTGTAGCTCCTGTAATATTTAACTTTAAGCATTTTCTTTACGTTCTTTGAGATCATTTTGGTCTGACAAAGCAAGACTTTTAGTCCGAAAGTCATTTCCATTTTCCATGGCAAGTTCCATATTACACTCTCTAAGCTGAGGCTGTAAAATGCCTGTAGTCAAAGTCCCTCTTTTCGCTCTGGGTGCCAGCTGTTTGAAGGCTGGATAGTGCTATCCAACAGATAAATTGCTATCCAGAGGATAAGTGCAATGGTGGATCCAGACCTTGAGCTAAGGTGGGGGGCCCGGTTTGTTTTTGCTTGCCCTATCGGCTTTTCCTCCTTCTGTGATTTTTTTTTTCTTTTTTTACCCAAAATCACAGGGGGGCCGGACCCCTGAGCCTCTCCCCTAGATCCGCCACTGAAGTTTTAACAAAACAAATCATGCTATCCACTAGATAGTGATTTATCCGGAGGATAATGTTATCCATCTTTCCAACTACTGGGGCTAGAGCGTTAAGGATGGCTTGATGCAAGAGATTCTAGAGACTATGATCAGGGGCGTAGCTACGGGGGGTCCTGGTGTGCCCGTGACCCCGCCTTTTGTAAGCCTTTCTTAAGCAAATTACCGACAACAGGTGGCGATAACAACATGCCAATCTGGTGAGTATCCTCACCATGACACAGTGTGACCCCCCTTTGAAAAATCCTGGCTACGCCCCACATGATCATGAAAAGGAGAGTTCACTGATTACAAATAAATCAGATCACTTTTATTATTATTGAAACCACTAATATGCATTCATTAAACCCAACCTATTTTTAATTTTTATTTTCATTACTCACACATTGTACATATTTGGTCTCTTTATTTTTTATTTTTTTTATTTTTATTAGATGTAAATGTTGTAAATTAGTAATGCAGGTCCACATCAGCCAACGGCTGCCAGATCTTTTTAACCTGCGAGACCAAATAAAGTATGTATGTATGTATGTATGGTCTCTTGCTTGATGCTGATGCTTTTATTTCTGCTTTGTTTCTATCCTAGTAAGCAAGTGGGCTACAAGTATTGCTATTAGTTTTAAACGAAACTAAAATAGCCCCAGTTTTCACTTAAATCCGTATGTGCCATGCTTAATTTTATTACTATTATTATTCACAGATGGTATAAAATCCGACATCCAAAAATTACTACAAAAGGCACCGGATGGAAAAGCTATTCTTGATAAATTAATGTAAGTGTGAACATTTAATAATCGAAGATGTTGCTAAAAGACTCACAGGTTCAATGATTTAATGCTTGAAACAACATCTTACAGTTACTGCTAAAAGTCAGTTTAATCTAAACTAAACAAAAGGAAATAACTGAGTGAAAATAGTGACCAAATGTATTTAATAGTAGATTTGCACGTTGGCATCATTTGACCACAACTACCAGAACTCCTTTCGTTTTTTCTTTATTATTTAAATTTTGAATTCCCAGTGGGGTTTAAATAACAGTTGCCCTAATTAACATAAGAAACAGAAAGAGTGAAGGATTCCGGTAGTTGTAATCAAATGACACGATCATGCAAATCGCCTATTCTGTAGCAAGGATCTCGTCAGCTTCCAGTCTTTTTCAAGTTCTGATGGTTCCCAACTTCCATTACATTACATTTGCCTCAAATGTAATGTAATCTCAAATTTCTTTTGCCTCCATTCTGTTCGTTACATCTTTGTCAGTCTCTGAGCAAGACCTGATTATGAATCAAAGTGCTCTATGAGCAAATCCGTGATTTTCCTATTGAATGATGGTTGACATGAGCTACCTTTACGTAATATGACAGATTTTGAGTCCTCCAGTCTACTCCGATTCTGATTCAGACAAGAGTATCTGAATAGGGTTTAACCGATAGCCAACAATTGGTGAACATTTTAATTCTCAGTTGAGAAATGACGCTTTCTTTAACTGAGAGCAGAGATCTGATTACTGATGGCTGAGAAATGGGTTGAAATTTTAAGCGATAGCTGGCAGAATCCAGACGTGTAGTCCACAAACCTACAACTACGTTATGACACTTACTGACCAACGTGAAAGACAGGGACAGACCTAACAACAGACAGGGAGCAGTTTACAAAATTAAATGCTCCGACTGCCTGGCTTCCTATATTCGTGAGACTGACAGAAACCTTAACAGGAGAATGACTGAACACAAACGAGCCACGAGAAATGGAGATGCCAACAGTTACATTGCTGTACATCATCAACTGACAAACCACAACATTGACTGGGATTCTGCTCAGTGCTTAACCTACAGTACAAACTATTTTCAATGACTGACCCTGGAAAGCTGGTATACTAACCTAGAACAAACGTCACTTAACAGATGTCAGCAACTACTGGTGCCTTACAAACGACTTATCCATGACGGAAAGGAAACCGACAAACAGACTTCTAATAGACCGACTTAATTTGACTAACAATAGACAGATCGAAACCCACCAATGACTGATGGCAAACTTTACATGAGTCTTTCAGCCAATACCATCATGGCTAAACTGACCAATCACGTTCAATGGACCAGACTTATAACATCATCAACTGACAAACACTATTCACTTGACTCTGAAGACGACTTCCGCTCAGGTTGTGGAAACGTCAGTCACCAACAACAGTTCTTTTCAGAACTACCCCCACACGGATGATCACAGTATACAAAATACCATCACACAATGATACAATTATTCATTCCAAACTCTTGACCTTTTATCTGGAGGTCGCTGTCAAGAATTATCCACCACTGTAACGTATTGAATTTTCACTTTTTTTTATTCATTAATAGGTCGGGTTTGAAAACGATGAATATCTCTTCAGCAGCAACTGAATCATCTTCTGACGGACCTTCAACAACAACACAACCAGATACCACGCAAACAACGACCGACAAAACTTCAAGCAAACCTTCAACAACAACGCAGCCAGTTACCACACAAACAACGGCCAAGAAAACTTCAAGCAAACCTTCATCAACAACGCAGGCAGTTACCACACAAACAAAGACCAAGAAAACTTCAAGCAAACCTTCAACAACAATGCAGCCAGTTACCACACAAACAAAGACCAAGAAAACTTCAAGCAAACCTTCATCAACAACACAGCCAGTTACCACACAAACAACAACCAAGAAAACTTCAAGCAAACCTTCAACAACAACACAACCAGTTACCACGCAAACAACAACCAAGAAAACTTCAAGCAAACCTTCATCAACAACGCAACCAGTTACCACACAAAAAACGACCAAGAAAACCTCAAGGAAACCCTCATCAACAACGCAGCCAGTTACCACACAAACAACGACCAAGAAAACTTCAAGCAAACCTTCAACAGCAACACAACCAGTTACCACACAAACAACGACCAAGAAAACTTCAAGCAAACCTTCAACAGCAACACAACCAGTTACCACACAAACAACGACCAAGAAAACTTCAAGCAAACCTTCATCAACAACGCAACCAGTTACCACACAAACAACGATCAAGAAAACTTCAAGCAAACCTTCATCAACAACGCAACCAGTTACCACACAAACAACAAACGAGAAAACTTCAAGCAAACCTTCATCAACAATGCAGCAAGTTACCACGAAGTTACCAGAAGGTGCACAAGAAAATGTTGTAATTTATATATGCAACTCAGGCCAGGTTGTTTAAAGCGCGATGAGGCTAATGAAGGGTTAGCGGGTTTTTGATTTTAATTTTTGAGCTTTTCGGTGAAGGTTTTGGTTTCTATTCTCCATCCTCCAGTGGATCACCTTTTAATCCTGAATTAGTGCCAATCGCTTTTGAACAAACCGGCTCCGCAGTACACATAGTATTAGTGCCTGTCTTTGGGTCCTTCTGTAGCTTCCTGAAATTAAAGGGCAGGCTGCAAAAAGCAGTCTCTATTTTTCTCTCTGTGATCCCATGGCCATTCGATCATCTCACGTTTACCACAAGTTTTTGGACCAACCAACGTGTACTACAGTCTTTCTGTTTTACAGCCGTAGCTGTTAGGTGAGAAAAGTTGCAATGTACCTGCATGGGTGCAGGTACAGAAACTAACAATTCTCTAGAGAATGGGATCATGCAATCTGAAGCTGGCTACTTGTGAGGTATTCTTCTTACCCATAACTGGAATGGGGTTCGCGAGTTCGCAATTAAGACAAATCGACAAACCATTGCATTTTTTGCAATACTAAGAGAAGGGATTTTAATGGTTCTCTTGGAGACTGATTCCAAAGTCGAGCTTAACAATTCTAAGAGTTGCTATGTTTTTGTTTTGTTTTGTTTTGTTTTTTTCCACATTCTTCGATGTGCAGATGAAAAGAAAGATAATAAGCCTGAAAGGTAAGACATTTCACCGAGAACAATATTAGATGCCTATTTACAGACTTATAATAATAATAATAATAATAATAATAACAATAATAATAATAACAATAATAACAATAATATAAAACAACAATAACAATAATATAAATTGCAAAAAGACTTTTTTAAAAAGAAACACTTTGAGTCTATTTTTAAAGACAGACACAGACAAACTATTTCTTATTTCAAATGGTAGAGCATCCCCTAGTGTTGGTGCTACCACAGAGAAGGATCTTGGGCCACATGTAAAGTAAGTAAAGTACAGTAACTAAGTAAAAGCTTTATTAATGTGTCATTGTATTCAGTTTTCACAACTAATTGGGGACAAAAAAAAAATCAAATTATTTACAAATAAGGAATAATATTAAAAATGTATATACAATTAAAATAAGTAGCATGTATAAATTGTACAATAAACAATGGGTATATAAGAGGTAGTCTCTAAGAATTGCAAAGGTTACAGCAACTATTGTTGTTGTTTAAGAGTGACGTTAGATCTTTTCAAGTTATAGTAAGATGGAGTTAAAAGAAGATGCTTGAATGACGAGCGTAGCTGACGTGATGTAAGCATATCACGCATGCACGACGGTGCAAATTGTTGAGTACCTTGTAAGTTATAAGTTATGACAATGTCTCGGTGGAGAATATTTTGTATTCGTGTAAACTTGACTGTTGGGTCAAGTTATTAAGATTGATGACTCGTTAATACAGTCAAGTCTCGATGCCATGTCTTTAGAAAAGCCCACTCCAGAATCCCACGCTGCTCTTCTCAAACTCAATGATGATTTATCAAGTTTCAACTAAAGAAACCATGATTGTGACGGTGTTTGGATATCTGATGTTAATAAGCATTTATTTTATGATTTTAGACAGTGTGTGACCATAGTTAATAGAGGGAAATGGTTAAGAAGACCGGTAAGCACGAAAGAGGCTAACGAACAGACTAAGATTTTTGTTGGAAAGTCCTTGACCCTGCATATCTTTTGTTTTATGCTCATTGACTGTGCATGAATTGCATAATCACAGTGCTTCTATTGGTTAGCTGTATGAGCACAATTTACCACCTTTTGTATTTTGCCTGATTTCCCTCTATTAACTATGGTTTGACCACGTTTCCAAACACCTTCTCAGTGTTTGGAATGTGGTGAAATGCAGTATTTCGTGTTTGATATATGACATCTAAAACGCATGCAGAAATGTTGTTAAAATGGGTTTATTTTTTTACCTTTTCAGCGATAAGCTGTTGCACCATGCAGGCAATTTTCCTGTCTTTTTTATGCTGATGCTTGTGGTTGTGGTGGCTGGTTACTTTGCCTATCACAACAGAACCAAGGTTGGCTAGTGATTTTCATTCATTGTTTTTAAAGGTTTATGAAGCCACATGTTGATCTGTTCCAGTCATGCAGCTGAATCACCACTTAGGCTACTAGTCATGATGAACCTAACTGATCAAGCCTGTCAGGACACCTGTCACTGCGCATGGCCTAGTTTTATATTTTCATTTTTGCTTGTGAGGACTTCGCCTCTCAAATACTTACAAGCCTGTTAGCCTACCTGTGAAAAACAATTAGTGGAAACAAAAGTTTATAGCAATGAACTTTTAGAGGAAGTGATTATTTAACACTGAGTAATTAAGTTAACTTGTTCATTGACATTAAACCACTCATCTTGATAACATTAATTTTGCTTATCAGATCCATCGATTCATAAAGGAAGGCTTTGGCAAGGCAAAGCAAACAGGGTCAGCTTACGTCAAAGTCAAACTGGAAGATGATATCGAACTACCGCGTGAAGCTAACAGGCAATACGTCTATTAAAACACGACTGGATGTGATAATAGGTAGAAAAGAAGAAAAGTAGCTGAGAAACAGCAAATACGCTATACTTTTCTTCGAAAACAAAGTCATGTTAGTTTCACCTCATGCATAGTCACTGTGTTTAGTGATCAAGTATTTCATGATGTCGCATTAGCAGCTCTTCACGCCAACGAAACTACAGGCTTAGGAGTACTCTGAGAATGTCATAGACACGCTTGAAGGGAACAATGAGATTCGTACCTTTTTAAGGATTTCAACTGCGTTGTTGATACCACTCACATGTACTAGATAGTAAACTATAAGATCTCACATTTGCAGTCATTGTGGCCTAAGTAGGTTTTCTTTCGCAAAGAGATGTACAGTCTAACCCCTATTAAGTGGCCACCAATTAAACAGCCACCCCTATTAGGTGGCCTGTAATCAAAGTCCCAATGATGGCTTTTCTATTGCTTTTACCAGTTGCATTAAGCGGCCAACCCCTTTAAGCGGGCACTACCCATTGCCGTCCCCGAGGGTGGCCGTTTAAAAGGGGTTAGACTGTAATTATTGAGAAATGCAATTGTATTTTTAACTTCGAAATTTTGTATCGTTTTATCTTGCTGTAGGATAAGTAAGTAAGTAACTTTATTTAATGAGGGTAAAAACACTTTACAGTCATTGACTGATAAACTCGTGGTCCTCCCTTAAACAATTAAAATATAAATCACAATGATTTTAAAAATATTTAACTATGAATAATAATAAGTATAAAACTGGTAAAATTACCAACATCAATAAAATGGACTAGAATCTTGTTGGTGCATGCGATACAAAGAGTTAGAGGACACTAAGAAATTGTGAAATGTTCAATATTTGCATACCCCTTCTTTATAAGCTTGACGAATTTCTCTTTAAAAACATTAATGCTATCAAAGGATCTTATGTTAGGAGGTAGGGAATTCCATAGTGAAGTTGATGTAGAAAGAAAAGTTTTTCCTCCTTCTGTCGCTCTGTTGCTCTTAGGGCATCGTAGCGTGATGTGACTATAACGCGAGGATCTTACCAATATGTCATTCACATGTATCAACTTACTAGATATGTATTCTGGGCATTGACCATGTAGACATTTAAAGATAAGGCATAGCTTATTAACATTGATTTCTTCATAGAAGGGCAACCAGTCCAACTTGTTAAATAAGTCAACAGTTCGTTCATCCCTTGCTGTTTTAACATCCAATATTACCCTGGCCGCTCTCTTTTGCAGTCGAAAGACTCGTCTGATATTTGAATTGAACATTGTTATCTGAGAGATGCATGTAGATAATTTAAATTATTCTTAAATAAACGTAAGTGTAAACTATCATGACTAATATGTTCGACGAGGAAGGAAGCATGCATTTGAGCCACGCCTTCAAGCTGAAAGATTTCAAATGTAACGAATCATAAACCCTTCATGTTTGTGTTAGAGATTCCACCCTCCCCTCCCCCGCCGTCTGAGAAGGGTTAACATGACTTGCTTTCAAGCAAACCTGGGTATATTCATCCTCAGTGACCCACGGGCAGATAGTCGTGTAAGTAAACACTCACATGGGCGAAAGCATTGCAAACGAAACATTTTACATGGTTGCCATAGGCAACCTTTTTGAAAATTCCCTTATCACATAAATACAAACTGTCAGATATAGTAGCGGCTTCTAGCCTCCCCTTACACCCATCCCTTCCTCCCAATCATTGAGACTGATTTTCCTTCTTCCGAAAAACATTGTTGAGATGTTTGTTCCAGCCTTCAACGGTGTCTTAAAATTATTTTGTCTTGTATTTCTTCAAAATTTAAATTTTCCCAGATTGAAAGTGAAAACTTTTTAAACATCTCTTTTTTCCCCTGGCCATTTCTAGGTTTGATTTCCACCTCTCTCTCATTTCAGGTCTACGTTCTTCCCCGAGAGAGACTTCAGGGAGGAGTGCGGGCTCCTTTCCCAAACAGCCGCTGGTAATTGAGCCTGGACCATTTCCTGACCCGTGACAGCCCTGATTTTCTGTGGTTGGGTCAAATTGCACCTGGTGCTAGTGCTAGAATCCTTGCAGTTAGCGAAGGCATCCTGGATAGGCCCTATGTCGTGGACTTGAAGATTGTTTGTTTGCTTGTTTTATTTTTTGCCATTTATAAATGTATCTACAAAATATCAATACATAAGGCAAGGAAGCCCAGGGAGGCCAACAAGGCTTATGTAAAGGACTACCTTAAAGATACCTAAGACTTAACAAAAGAATAAAAATGCTGTCATCGCCATACAAAATGATCATAGTTTTGGATAAAAAGTAGTTACACAAACTCAAACTCGCAAATACACAAAAGCGAAGAAATACATCATTAAAAAAGGAAAATATACTTATACCAACAAAGATGACTTAAGGTTAGGGGTAACACGGCAATACTAGAGGCGTTTTGAATTTCAGGGCCGAGAGATTAGACCGTTTTTGTGTATTAAAATCCAGCTTGGCAATGAGGCTTAGAGGACACAAACAACGGGAATTGAATGACCATGTTTATTCATTTCTTTTGTTTGTGTCCTCTAGGCCTCACTATCAAGCTGAATTTTAATAGTGAAAAAACGGCGTGGGAATATATTTCCTTACAATTGTCCTACAGTAGCGCAAGCTTGAGACAATTTGACCATCACCAAGGTTTGATTACATAATCACGTTCGAAGAGTTGATTACAACTGGAGAACAAAACAAGTTGTGCATGTACGGTATGTCAGGATCATCAACCATCTTCTCATCCTTCAACCATCTTCTCATCCTTCATTTTTCGTTTTGAGCTCATCCTCAGATGGGAATTGAAAATCTCGGCCTCCTTTCCATCTCTTCAAGGAAACTCTTTAACTGCATCTCTGCGATTCATTCTCGGTGAATGACATTCACAAAGTTAACAATTTGTATTCTTTTCTCAGGTCGCTTGCTTGAAAGTTAAACCGAGTTGTCCATCAGAAATGAAGGAAAAAGATTTCTACCTATTTAAAGGGAGTGGTCAAGACTACTACACATGCTTAGGACCCACCAGAAGTTATAGAGATGACTGCCTCTTCCTATAACCCCCCACCCTTAGCTTGAGACCCACTGTCTCCATGACTACCCCCTCCCCCCACCCCTAACAATAGTGGTATCCTATCAACAATCTGCTCTCTTTTGTACAACATCTTGAAAAATTTGTCCAAACTAATTCCTGAGTGGCCCATCATTGCGTCAACTAGACCAGTCAAACAATCAATCAGAATTCTCTTTTTATCAACGTGGAGATTTACAATTTTCATGTCTGATTTCAAGATAGTTGTTGGTACTGTTTTGGAACAATATTTGATAAACCACTTTTTTTTATTATTATTTGACTAGATTCTGCTGACATAAAAATTAATGTTCTACTATCTCTTATTTTCTAATATCTATTTGTATTTAACTTACAGATCAATTAACTGTACTATTTCTCTTGCTCTTGTTGTTTAACCACCTGGTTACTTTTTTAAGGTCTCATATGTACGAAAGCTAAAAAGGCCGTTTGGGGCAACATTGGAAAGCCAAATAGGGCACCATTTGTTGAATAAAGTCTGAGCTCTTTGATAACATCATAAGCAAATCACAAAAAAGCCTGGAAACTTTAAGACACAGAATATATTGATAGTTACCCGGTTACTAAGACAAATATGGCTAATACGGTATGTTTCATATTTCGTTAGAGGTATATTACCTTTTTAAAAAAAAAAAAAAAAAAATCAGATTTACAGTTGTTTGTTTTGGAGAGTAGCAACTTGCAGTGTTTTTATACGTAGTTTCATTCAGATTTTTACCTAGCTTCTTTAAAACATGGCAAGATAACTAAAGTTTTACAGGCATTTTCAAGTCCTGGTATCAGTTTTTCAAAATCAGTTTCACTACCCAGAGAATTTGTTACTGCTAGATGGAAGAAATGATTCAAAATAAAACACAATGAGAAACAAAGGTATTACTGATTGTACCTGCCACAAAGACTTAACCAAGAACCTATACATAACACAAGAACAGAGTACAATATAGAAACTTAAAGAATATATATTTTTTGGCAGTCTTTGATTCAAAGTGCTCCTAGTAATCATTGCAGAATGGTTGGTGCCGTGTTTTTCTTTGCTTTCTTCAGACATCAGTCTTCTTTTATGGCAGGCTTGTTCATTTGCCAGATGCTGTAGTTTAGTGCTGTAGCAAGAGTGACCCACCCAAGATAGGGCAACATGAGTCCTGCTGCTGCTCTGTTAATTGGAAAGAATGTGTACACACATCCAGCAATGTTTAACCACAACAAGCAAATTTCACCAAAGGCCTGTGCATGAAAGAAAACCAGAACTGCTATCAGAATCTTACAATGACAAGAGAAATTTAATTTGGGATTCCTCAAGGCATCAAAATAAGTTATTATAATAATCCTAAAATCATTTTTTTATGTTGCCTGTCCAGCCCTGCCATAGGCACCTAACAATATCCCCTTGTTCAAAGGACCTAAAAGGGGTTTTGTAGGTCACTTTCTGTTTTTCCAAGTGACTCTGACTTATGGAACCATCACTTGCTTGTTTCTAATTTCCCCTTGAATCCCCGCAAGTAGAGAAATTCTCATGTAAACTATAATAATTATTTCCTTTACTTTCAGATTTCATCGCCCCCCACCTCAGTGACACTTGCAAGAGAAAACCAATCGAAGACAGCATTTTCACAGTGTCCGCATGCTAAACACTCTTGTTAATATGACGTGCCTTTATTCTTTAGTCAATAAGTAACAAAATGTACAAACAAATGTCAAGCATTCACAGTTTGAGTGTCTTCACTGTCAAATGCATACAGCATACATGCACTGATATTAGTTGCAACAAAATACATTGTCATGATTAAGGAAATCTCGATCTCTTCTTACCAGTCCCAACTTATGAGAACCAAAGAAAATAGGAGTCCAAAGCCAGTTCAAAGCCAGGTTTGTCCCGTACAATGCTAGGGCAGTTTTTGCATCACCATCAAACCCTCCACCATCTCGCCACACAAGGTATGATGCATAGCCCATTCCTGAGTACAGGCATGTCCACATTGGACCAAAAAGCCAGTTTGGTGGCCTCCAGGAGGGTTTCTTCAAGTCTGAAATGAGACATTAAATATTAGGTCTGTCTTCAACTCAAGTGTCATGTCAATAATAATGCTAACATTCTACACTATTCACTAATTACCTTTGTCAAACCAGTCTTTGATGTTAGATCTGGTGACAAATCCTCCAAGAAAGCCACCAACATTGGGCAGTAGGACTGACCCACCAATGATGACCCAGGTTTGTGGCATGGTTACATGTACACTTGTATCTGCTACACAAACAGACAATATTGTTATATAAAGCTGGAATTTTTCCTCAACAGCATACATTTGCATTGGCTACCTCAAGGTCACAAAGAAACTGTTTCCTTCTGAGAGTCTCAAAAGCGATAAATATCCACCAACATGTATTTTTCCACCAAGTGGAGTTAACTGTTGATTCACTCACTTATTAATCAAAATGAATTAGCACAATCGATACTCAACTTCCACGTGCAACAGCCCAGGGCTAGTGGATTTTGCTGTCACACGAGTCTAGATTCTATCTTTCACTTAATTTTTAATTAATTTTTAATTAATTAATCGAGCTGAGAAAAAAAATCTCTCTAGGCTGGTAACAATGACCATGGACTAATATATTCTAGGTCAAAAAAAGTCAGTTTTCCAGCTCATGCAAAAGTGGCTTTCTTTGCACTCTGCTAATCCTGACCAGTTAAATCTACATGTACCGCAATACAATCACAGTACTTTTGTATGTTACTCAGCAGTGAGCTGGGAAACTGAAATATTTTTAACCTGAGGTGTTTTCAGTTTCGCTGAATTAATAAAAACAGGGGTAATTGAAATTTTACTTTGAAGAGGCCATTTGGTACAACATACTATACAGCTAGACCACAGAATCAAAATTATGATCATGCTGGTGAAGCTTACAAGAAAAAAAAAACAGACTACTGTATGGTCCAAGAGACCTTTTTACCGATATGGCGGACATTTTGAATTCTATTGTTTCAAATAGCTATTATGGGATGCTCAGGGGGCAAATTAGTATGTGTTTGCCCCCAAAGCACCCCATCATAGCTATTTGAAACAGTATGATTTAAAATGGCCACTGTTTCTGTAAAAAGGTCTATTCAAACACTGTTGCCATTCCCCTGGGCACACCCCTGGATATTTGCCCATAGTTATTAACTTAGCCCACAAGTGCCACAGAACCCTAACAAAGAAAGAAAAAGCACAGTTTGCTGGGAAGGGCAGAGTTTGTCCTGAGAACATCCCTGGGAGGTGGTTCCTGTAGGAATTCCTTAACCAAGTCCACCAACATGATAGCACAACAGAAGTAACTAATGCCTGGGAATCTTGTGTACTATTGGGTATCCTGTGCGTGTTGACCTTTCCATAAACAGTAGGTGGGATTTGCAGGAACACGAAATTCAAAAGGTTTCATGTTTATGGATGAAACAATTAACGTCGAAATATGATGAAGCAAGAAACATATATTCCGAGCTGCAAATTCTTAAACATCAAAACATTAAACATCCCATATCGGTCACCGGACTGCAGCGAGGTCTCGCCCGTGTATTGCATAAGTACGGACATATTTCTCGATTTCTGTGAAAGATGAGCTAGTTTGATGGGTGCAAAAATCTCGCGATGGATTCAAATATACTTCAAATTTTCCACTGAACAAGAAACTAAAAAAATGAAATACCGTTTTGGTAAGGAAAAGACATAAAACTTACCAAGATATCCTGTTATTCCAAATATTCGGCACATCGACCGGAACACTGCGTGGATCTGGAAGCGAATCTTAACCTAGTCTCTCTCGGCCATCATCCTTTCCAGAAAAAACAAAACGCCCTTCACATTCTGCAAAATGGACGAGCGTTTTGAAGAAAGTTCTTGAAGTGAAATGATTCGATCGCCATATGTCCTTGTCACCTTCTCTGGTGATACGAATTGTTCCTGACGAAGGGGAAGCTGTAGATTGGACTGTTCGTCAGAATATTGTTTTTCGGGATGTGCTGGTATGTATGTGCGCTGGTGATGATGTTAATGTGAGCGTGCTGTAATTTGCTAAATCAATGAACTTTAAACTAATAAGCTTAATTTTGTAGGCTTCATGTAATCCTTGTTTTAAAGATATATTGGCGTAAAAGAAGGACGCGGAATAAAGTTGAATTAGTACTTCCTATCGTTATTATGTAGGGTCAGTTCTGTATATAGATAATTTAATAGCATTTCAAGTTAAACACCGGTTATCTGGACCGGAAAAATCTTCAATAGACTTTTTTAAAATTCTTTTTTCCATTAGCGGTAAAATTTTTTTCATGCAATGTAAAATGTCAGTATCAGTTGACTGTTACCCGTTTTATTCTCGAGGTAAAAGTTTACCGTATTCTTACGTAATTACAAATGTACACAATGTTTTTGAGTGATATTGTTAAATGAAATGGCAGTGATTTCCTTGTTCACAGTCAGCACAAAACTCTTGAACATAAACCAGCAACCTGAAAAATATATAAGCTTCATTTGTAAGCAGCTTAAGAACGTTCCCCACTTTCACTAACATTGCAAGTGATGAACTTTAAATCGTGTGAGTACATGTATGTTTTACATCACTGCCAATCGTACACTGTATGTACATTGTGATGACAGCCAATGGGTCGTGATAAAAGAAAGGAACAAAATGGATCAAAGACCACCAATGCCAACCCTTTGAAAATTGGTGAATCATAATATGTACTTCATATTTTATATGAAATATTACATGTATGTAGTTATGAGGACATCTTTCATACATATATTATGTACGTAAGTGCTGTTTGGTGTTAATGAGACTATGCCTGGCTGTTTATTTTACAGGAGGCAATTTCCCAGGTGATGCCTCATACTACAGCCACTGCATTTGAGTGTGAGTATTGAGGAACAATCTGCTTGCTTCTGGGTTTATGCATCAACTGTGTGTGAAACTGTCAGTTAATTGTCATTTGTTTTCCCTCAATGGCCAGGACACAGTGCAATTACATTTGCACAAGTGCTGTTTCCAGGCAAAGGTTTTTATTCACAATAGTAATCATGATTAATTTAAAGGCAACAAAAAACAATTAATATTATTATTACTGTTGTTGTTGTTGTTGTTGTTGTTGTTGTTATTATTATTATTATTATCGTCCTCACGTAATGTTTGCTTAGAGTCCTTAGGGCCGAGACCAGACCATGGTCCTGGGGCACTAAGAGATGGCCAGTTTTTAGCTTGATAGCACCCTCCTCAAAATGTGTGCTGTACCTAGCAAGGTTATCTTTTGTAGTTCACTGATGCTTATTTGGCTGGGAATTCTTCAAGATAAATTTCTAGTCCCTTTTTGATAGCTCCAAGTGCTCCAATGATAACTGGTATCGTTTCCGTTCTCATGCCCCACATTCGGCTTGTTTCGATTTCCAAGTCCTTATATTTGGATAGTTTTTCAGTGACTTTCACGGATGTGTTTCCGTCTGATGGTACTGCCATGTCAATCAATTTACAGGTTTTTGTTTTGTGGTCTTTAATCGCTAAATCGGGTCTGTTGGCTGTTATTTTCCTGTCTGTGTATATTGGCATGTCCCATAATATCATGACATCCTCGTTTTCTGTAACTGTTTCCGGCTCATGGTCATACCACTATTCTGATGTCTTTATATTATAGTTGCGACAGACTTTTCAATGTATATACGTGGCTGCTTTATTGTGCCGGTGGGTATATTCTGTTTTCGCAAGTTCAAGACACCCAGACACGATATGGTTGATTGTTTCGTTGTATTTGTTACACATCATGCATAGGGGGCTAGTACCGTCTTTGATAATGCTGGCGTGGTATGATCTGGTAGCTAGGCTTTGGTCTTGGGCTGCAATTATGAATCCTTCCGTTTCTGCCTGCAGTCCACTGCTTTTGAGCCACTGGTTGGTTTTGTGGAGGTCAACATCTGCTTCCTTTATTCTCTTTGGGTATCTTCCATGGAGGGCTTTGTCCTCCCACTGCTTTGTTAATTTTTCTTAGGTCTTATTTCGTGCCATTTGTTTGGTTCTCTTTGCATATTTGGTGGTTGTTTCTTCTGCTTGTTGTTGTTATTATTATTATTATTATTATTATCATTAATATTACTGTTATTGTTATTATTATTATTATTATTATTATTATTGATACAACATGAACTACAATAGGGCAATTAAAGAAGATACAAAAGAAATATACTTGTAATTGCTGCAATGTAGTTATATAGCATGTATAGGAGTTAATAGAGGGTGTGTTCTTATGGGATGATTTGTATCAAGATCTTTCATTCAAGATCACTTGGATCATGGTATATCAAAGGAATCGATGGATCCTTGCCCAGAGTAGATTCATTGGTTCCTTCTGATGCACCATGATCCAAATGATCTTGGATCATTGATCCTGATCCATGCTTCTATTTTCTTGATGATTTCTTCTCTGCCACCTTTCTATAGATGAAGATGAGGAAGGAGATAGAATCACTGTTAGAGGTGACGAGGAATTGCAGGCTATGATTAATGGGGTAAGGCACTCGTATGTTCAGTACTGAAGAGAGTCTAGTACTGTAAGTTATATTTAAAAGTAAATGTAAGTTTTATGTTTGTATGTAGGAACTTTAAGAATAAAGAGATCTACATTTTGTTATTGTTTTTGTTAATCAGGTCGACAAGAATGTATTAATATAAGATAAACACAATATTATTATTATCCTAGATCCAAGGGTATTTTCTGTGCTTATCTCCATTATACATTTTATACTAAGCTCTTGTGGAGCATGCATACATGTATATTATTTTATAAGGTTTTCAATTTAATTTATAATTATGATATGGGATTGATATACATGGACATGTGCAATTTATTAAAGAGGAGTTCACTTCAGTAACAAAAGTAAACTTGCATTTGCTGGTTTTGCATTACAGTACTACACTTCATTGAAAACCACTTTGGACCATAACTTATTATTTAATTTGTACTTTATTATATATATGTATTCATAGGATTATTTCTGTTATACATGTAGAACTTAATAGTTGAATGATATTTTTTCTTCAATTCTCTCTCTGGTAAAAGCACCTGTGGATGAATGCAGAAAGACTTAGAAGAGGAGTTTCACAAGAGCCATTAATTGTTTATCCAAAAGGTAGCGAAATGTAAATGCTTTATTTCTAAACCTGCTCTTTCAGACCTCATCCACTTACATGTAGTTTGTGTGTCTATTACTTTATTTTGATTTTGAGAGTGTACAATGTATCTGCAAGTTTTTACAGTGCATTCTCTATTTTCCACAGCTTGTAGAACTTCAAGAAGAAGGAATTTTTGTGGGCTCACTGTAAGTCCTTTTAAAACTGCTACTAACATCTTGTATTTGTTGTATTTATCACATTTTACCTGCAAATTAATTTATACCTCAAGTGACTAAGCAGTGCTAAATGTTCGTGTAGTGGTTTATCGCTTTTAAATAAGTTTGCTTCTAGTAATCTGTAGTATCATTAATCCTCAGCACATAATCTTGGCCGATGTGATGTTCATTAAAATAATTTTTCTAACAATTGATATGTAATACACACAGCTGATTTTAAGGTATAGTTTTAATGAATAGCAAGACACTAAATTATTTTGTAATTTAGCTTGCAAAATATGTGCACAAAATACAGTGTATCATGTCAATGTGATTTGATATTTACAACAAAATGATGACATATCAATGAAACCAACAAGATAATTTACTATGTAACCTTAAATATTTATTTACGTATATTTCCTCACCCAGAAAATAGGATAAGGGAAAGGGGAACCTGCTCATTGGAGTGGGGAGAAAGCAAGTTGAAATTTTTCCTCAGAGGAGGGGTGCTTAGTCAAGGTGGGAAACTTCATATTAGTGGGGTGGGGCACTTAGTCTATGACTTACTGTTGGATGCATATGTTTTATTAAACCAGGTTAACACAAAGGCAACTCCAGTAAACAATGCTGTTCCAACAAGGTGAATACATGTACTGGGACATACTTACTCTTTCATGTTTCCAATCTTCTTCTAAAGTATCAGACTAACGAGAAAATTATGTTGCCATTTCATGGAGGACCTTCAGCCATCACACACTATTGGCTGATAGTGTATGATAGCTTAGCCAATCAGATTGCAGAATTTGCAGTCTAAGTATACTAATAGGATTCTACTATTAAATAATGATATTGATAATTATGCTGTCAATCCTAGATTAATATTATTTAACCTCATTGAAAAGCTATCAATATTTATACAGATTTCTAATTTTGTAGCTTACAAAAGTCAGAGCATGGAGATATAAGGGTCATTTTAGGCAATGGCCAGGTAAGAGCTAATAGAATGTTAGCACAGAAATAATGGTCTAAAAATTTCTATTAAAAACAAGGCAAGCTGGTTTACACATATACATAGTTTTGTAAAGTGGATAGCTAGTAAGAACTCCTGAAGGCTTTTTATGTACTCACAGATACTAAATTTAATATGGGATGGTGTATAGCCTTAAAGAATAAATCATTTATTAATTATTCCTTATTAGTATATACCACACAAGTGAATAGTACTTTTCACGCATGCTGATTAGCTAGCTCGGAGGTGATTAGCCAAGTACTATTAAACTCCAAGCAGCCAAGGAGAAACAAAATGGATTAAACTGGTCTTTTTCTTTGAATATCGTGTCAGATCCAAAAAAAAAAAATAATAATTTAGTGAAAATCATCGAACTTTTGAAGTCGTTCGTTTCATTTCACTTCGTTTTCCTTCAATTGCTCACCTGACTTACCGTATCATGTGACTTTGTGAGCACAAGTGTGCATCGAACGGCGCGTGAATTTTTTTGTCTGACCTTTTGTCGCTATATTGTCACAAATAAAGTCACTCTTTGGTTCACTAGTTATTAAGCTTGTGTGGTACATACGAAAACAATTATTCACCTCAGTGTCGCGGCTTGGTAAATATCCACCACTATTCACCTCCACTTCAATGAATAATTGTTAATTATTAACAAATTAGTTCATAGGTAAGACAACAAGTAATATTGCGTATACTTCAGTCCTTTACATTATCTTATTACATGAACATTTAAGTTTAGGACTGTTAATATTCTGCATTTGTGCACTGTAGGTTTCCCACACAGACATTCAGCATTTAGACATTTTAGGACATGGAAATGGAGGAACAGTTTACAGGTTTGTTACTAAGAGTACTTTCTTTATTTAGGTATAATTAAGCAATCTTTAACTGCAATGATGTATTTGCAATCATTATTGTATAATTATGTACATGTATATATCATTAATTATAAGCTATATTGCAATCTACAATGCCACAAATGAAGATTGACAAAATAAAACCTGGAAGTGTTAAGTCCATGAAACTGTCTTCTGTTATAAATAATAAAAATAGATGTTAGGCCTTGTACTAGGTTTTATTTTCTGATCGGTTATTACCTTGTCAAAATGCTCCACAAGATGTTTGAGGTGGAATCTGTAGCTGAACGTTACATCTTGGACCTGAGTGGCATCTTTTCCATTTCCTCAGTAGTGATGATATTGATGATGTCATTTTCTGCTTTTTCACTGTTATTCATATACAGTAGTCAGTTTTTCCATAGATTTATTAAAATGAAAATTATGTGGTGGCTTGAAGATATGAATTATACTTTCTTGTGTTAAAATGATATTTTACTCCCTTGTTGTACTGTAATATAGTTATTACTAGGATTGTAAGATATTGATCTTCATATCTCCTCCACAAGTGCTTTACACTCAGGTCATTTATGTAAATTGATATATTGAACTGATCAGGACCTCGCAGACTTTAAACTTGATTAATATGAGGCACATGTACATGTATACTTGAAGAATTTGTCAGTTTATGTTTATTTATTTATTTATTATTTTTACTTCACCCAGGGCCTTGCATACAAGGACAAACCGAATTATTGCAGTTAAGGTGAGCTTTTCTGTCAGTTATACCATTCCATACTTAATTGGTTTGACTCTAGAATCTCAGCCACATGTGTCAATTTATTTTATCTTATTCTATATATTTTTTTATTACAATTTAATGACAAAAAATTCATAAAAAAAGCAGAAATGCCTGCCATAAGGACAGTCTGTAAAAGAGTCAGACAGATCAAGTACCTACATTATAAATAATTATATGAAAAGATATTAGATTTGCTATAGATTTGCAATATGAATTTTTTTGTGTGGGTGGTTCAATTCACTGATTCACAATCAATATAATCTTAGAAAGCAAAGTATGACTGCAGTGTAGTTCACTAACTGAAAAATGGTACATTTTCTCTAATATTCAAACGTTGGATGTTGTTGCTTCATGTATTTTTAGGTGATTCCTTTAGATGTAACTCCAGATGTACAAAAACAGATTATATCTGAATTGGAGATACTGTTTCAGGTAAAAATTGCAAATGAGTGTTTTTTTTATTCTTAAATAGACTGCAGTTTAAAGTTATGCATACATGTCAGTACAGTTCACAATGCCTATGCTGTTAGTGCTGTTATTAAATTATAAATAGGATATTACCATATGAGGAAGTAGCAGATCCCATTAAAATAGTGCTCAATACACATATAGTGTAGAGCTGAGTATATGAGTAATAACGAAGAGGCAAGATTTGCTGTTACTCCGAGTTTCGTGCTTACGCACTCATCAGACAGTATTTAATGATAAGCATTCCTATCAACTAGATATATATACACGGTATTAAACAATAGGCTAATTGCTGGACTAGTTGCATTACAATAAGTGATAGTTATACTGGAAAACAATAGGTGTGAAGACAGAAATTACGGGGACGAGTATAAACTGCGTGGGTGCAGTACAATATAAAGAAAGTGTCAAGCGTTCTTCAAGTAGAATTTGTTCTCGTGCCGGCATTTAGAAATAAGTTCTGATCTTTTGTTTAGTAGATTGTCGTTGCTATGTTTGATAATCATTAGTTTTTCTGTGAGGCAGAGGTCGCATCGTTTGGAAATGTTGTTGTAGGGTCTTGCACGGCTAATAATTGACCATTTGATGTTGAAGTCTTGTTTTTTGTCGTGTAGTTGCCAGATGTATTTAGAAAGCTCGGTGCTGTTGATGTGTTTTCTGTGCTTAAATGTGGATTTGTGCTGCGAGAATCTCTGTTTGAATGTTCCTTCTGTCAGTCCAATGTAGTTCTTGGTTGTGTTGTTAGTTGTAACTTGCCTGACTTCCAGTGTAATCTACAACGCACAAGTTACAACTAACAACACAACCAAGAACTACATTGGACTGACAGAAGGAACATTCAAACAGAGATTCTCGCAGCACAAATCCACATTTAAGCACAGAAAACACATCAACAGCACCGAGCTTTCTAAATACATCTGGCAACTACACGACAAAAAACAAGACTTCAACATCAAATGGTCAATTATTAGCCGTGCAAGACCCTACAACAACATTTCCAAACGATGCGACCTCTGCCTCACAGAAAAACTAATGATTATCAAACATAGCAACGACAATCTACTAAACAAAAGATCAGAACTTATTTCTAAATGCCGGCACGAGAACAAATTCTACTTGAAGAACGCTTGACACTTTCTTTATATTGTACTGCACCCACGCAGTTTATACTCGTCCCCGTAATTTCTGTCTTCACACCTATTGTTTTCCAGTATAACTATCACTTATTGTAATGCAACTAGTCCAGCAATTAGCCTATTGTTTAATACCGTGTATATATATCTAGTTGATAGGAATGCTTATCATTAAATACTGTCTGATGAGTGCGTAAGCACGAAACTCGGAGTAACAGCAAATCTTGCCTCTTCGTTATTACTCATATAAATAGGATATTATAAATTTATCTTATTTAGCAATCTAATAATTTACATTCTGTAATTTCCTGGTGCATTTCAGTGTTCCTCGACCTTTATTATTGAATTTTATGGAGCATTTTTTGTGGAAAATAGGTAAAGTTTGCCTCTTACAAACAACATTACTGTTATTCTAGATGGCCAGTTGTGTAAGGTTTTTTTAAAATGTTTCAGTAGATTGTAGTTTTTTCCTTCTCTTTTGTTTGTTTTTTGTTTGTTTGTTTTGTTTGTTTGTTTGTTTTTATTTGTTTTTGCTGTCGCTTAGCAGTTGAACTGTTTTCTGATGACTTGAGCAAGACTTGTACAAGGCTTGTACAACACATTATTAACACACAGTGTCTACCAAAATTAATGGGCACTTCAAGTTTCATGTTCAGAGAAAAATAAATATTAAGTTGATTTTCATGTAGTACAGTGTACTGTTGACACTGTCTATGGAAGCAAGTACCAAACTTAGCAGACTGCCATTCTGTCTGTTTGTTCAAAACTGTACTGACTGAGGACTGACAGAGGTTAATTAAATTTATAAATGATTCTTATTAACAACAAATTGCATGTTTTCTTTTCAATCTTTACTTAGAATATCAATTTGTACAGAATATATGGATGGTAAGAATTCAATTACTTCATAGACAGTGCAGTTATCAATAGTTATTTCATTATTAAGTTATTATTGTCTATCGTCACTGTTTGTTTTTCTTTCATGGTCTGACTAAGTGACTAATGATCATAGGCAGCTATGATACATGTAGCTGTAGTATGTTTAAACGGTTTCAGCTCTGTAGTAACTTGAAGTAAAATAATATTGACACTAACTGGCTCTTCGTATCACGCGTTGATTTTAACTTTGATATTAAAATAATATGTATTTAATCCTGACTAGTAGTTAATTGTCTCTTTGAGCTAAGTGGATCATCATTCTGCCCAGCCTTGTACTATCAAGTTGAAAGTTCGTTAGTGTCTTTTTAAAAGATTATATGTGTACTGTTTATGTACTGTTTATTCCACTGAATGTGAATGTCAGTCCATTACAGGCTATTCACTACTCCCATTAATTCAATACGTTGCACTTAGCAATTTTCTACTAACCTAGGTTCACTGGTTACATATTTACTAGGAATGAAAAAGAGAATTTCTGATGTGACCATTTTATCTCTGCTTAGGAGGTTCCCTAGACATGTTTGGCTGCATACCAGAACCAGTTTTAGGCAGAATTGCAGTTTCAGTAAGTGTTCAACATTAGCAGACCGTTCCTTATTGATATATTATTGCAAATTTCAGAAGTTTAATTGTCTAATGTTTCCATTGATGTGCAGCAAAGACATGAAGGAATTGTTGGATGAAGGGCAAAGTCAATCGTCATTAAACTGTTGTCAGTACTCTTTCTTCCTTTGTTCCTTCTGCTACATTCCAAATAACCACTAGCAAGCTTGGCAATAGAGAATGTTTACATTTTGTTTATTGATCAGTGCAGGGGTGTCGCATCTTTGAGAAACTTACGTACATGTATGCACTTCATTCATTCCCTCTAAAGGTGTCAGCCACATATGAAACAGACAAAGGAAAGGCATTTAAACTTAACAAATGGCACCCTGTCTGTTCCTTTGAATAATTACTCTAGAACTGTAGTCGTGGTGAACAATGTTTCTGTCTTTACAGGTAGTCAAAGGACTTCTTTATTTGTGGGAATTAAAAATAATGCATAGAGGTGAGCAAGGCCTTACACTCTTTGAATTTGTATTAGTAAAAAACTCATTCCTGAATTACGAATTTATTCAAAGTTTAAAAACTACCGTATTTTTTATTTGATAAATTGACATTTCAATAACTAAGAATTTTAATAGACGGTAGAACCTCGATTTAACGAACCTCTATATTACGAAGTTCTCGATATAACGAACGATTTTCTCGACCTCATTAGTAGTAAAATATATGGAAAACAACCTCGATACAACGAAACCTCGTTATAGCGAACACATTTTGCCAGTCCCTTGGCCCTTCGTTATATCGAGGTTTCACTGTAACTGAAAATGTTTGAAGTATTGCATCGCAGTTCTGCAAAGGACGAGGCTATGTAAGCCATGAACTATCTTATAAACTTGCACGGGACAGAGGTCAAACAGTCATCCATAGAATGAGACTTAAGGATTCATGGCTGACATGATCTTCACGATCCAATAGTTGCATAATTCATTTGTTCATTTATTGCACAAAGCTTTATCAGTTTTCCTAAGCTCATTCTTCTAATTTCCTTCATGTTCTCTCTTCACACCATTACTGTAGATGTGAAACCTTCCAACATTCTAGTGAGCACAAGAGGCCAAGTGAAATTATGCGACTTTGGTGTTAGTAGACAGGTATCTAATATATAACTGTGTCATTAATACTTTCAGAGAAGAATTCGACGAATTGATTTGGAATATACGGTCATGTATCATTACTTGTAATTTTATTTTCTTAGATTGTTCTTTTCTTCTCATTCAGCTGGTCAATTCAATTGCTACTACTTACGTTGGAACTCACGCATATATGGCGGTAAGATTCTAACACTTACTATTTTCTATATAGTTTTACGCTTAAATGTCTAATTTGCTTGGAGTTCGTCAACTGTCGTCAAAATGAAACAGAAATACTTGTTGGGTAGTAGGGACAACTGTGCTGGCTTTTAAGCTCTAGAATTATCAGCATCTTAACTTATTTCACGTCAAGTTAGAAGAATGCAATCATTACCGAGAGGAAGTTGTCTTTACGCAATTATTTCGATCAAATTCTCTAACTTGTACCGTAAGAAATATTGTAATGGAAACTTGCTGGTTGAGATGGTCACAAAGTATAGGTCACTGTGATCAATTTTAAGGAAACAGTCGAAGGTTGATATGTTGAAAATGTATTGGTCACTAACAAGTCCGGCTGATGAGGAAGTCTTGGGGCTGCTCTTTCAAGTTAGATACCTAACATAGATGATGAACTTCATGGTAACTTTTTATTGTTTTCACCAAAATGATGGCCTAATATAACCCGGGTTGGAGAGAGCTTTGTCAGTAAGATTTGTCAACTCATCAACTTTTTACTGTTGTTCTCTCTTGTTTCGTTTTCTTCCAGCCTGAGCGCATACTAGGAGATGAATACAGCATTCGATCAGAGCTGTGGAGTCTGGGAGTCTCTCTTTTAGAGGTGACAGAAAAAAAAAATTTTCACACTTATAATGGCGACATTGCGAATAAGAAAGGACCTGAAAACAAAATGATCAAAACTTGACCAAAACTCTAACACTGCAAGCAATCTATTAACACCAGTAGTTAAGCAAGTGGTAACAAGTCTGTTATCGGTTCTATAGTGGACAAGTCTCTTTCATGGACTTGATATTAACTAATAAAGTTATTTTACTGTAAGCACCTTAACAGAATGGTATATATTTTGGGAGCATTACTTTCAATACATGTACAGTGGAACCCCACTTTACGGTCACCTCGTTAATACGGTCAGCTTGTTATTACGGCCAGTCTTTTTTGTCCCGGTGAAATGCCCTTACAGTTTCTTATAATAAAACCCCGTTTATGCGGCCAACGGCCACATTTTGAAATCCCAACCTGTATAATCCTCTCCCATTATATCCCGTTTATACGGCCACTCAAACCAGTTATATTCATCTTTCCATTGTCAATATTGCGTGCACTGATTGAAGTTTCAACTTTTTAAAAATTTATACCAGTCCTGCATTTTGAATGGTTATTAAAGAACAGTTGTGCAGAAGTCAGGAGAATTGCAAGGATGTTAATTATTTTGGCGTGGAAATGTCTTCTGAACTGTAAAAAAAATAGTACTTGAAGTCTGTTTCTTTGATACGTAAAGTGTTGAATTTTTCTAGTCTTGTATCATCATTATAAGCGCTACCGTTTTGATGATCTAATTTTTTTTTATATACCACAGATGGCTCTGGGGAGATTTCCTTACCCAACGGTGAGATGTTTTCACTATGTTTCTTAGTTATACGAATGTCCATTTAGGGTTTAATTAACCTGATGACGCCCTTAATTGATCCCAAAAAACAGTTGGTGAGACGATTGGTTTTTAGTCTGCTCTCTTGGCGTGTCAATCTCATCCAATTGGAGAGATTCAAGAATTTTCCGTTGTCATTCCCGTCCTATCCTTCTTAGTCAAATAAACCCTCCATTATATACTCGGTGCGTCTAGAGCGACCTCAGGGAGGGTCCCGTCCGATAGGCGAGCACAAATGTGCCACTTGTGATATTATTGTCCTTTCGTCGCCGTCAGAAATCATTGGTAAGTTAAAAGGGGTGGATAGCTTTGTTAATAATGTACTGAAATACCCATGTTATTTTACAGGAAAGTCATGGAGGTGCTGAAACGTTTCTGGTAATTAAATTCTTAACAACATTGTTAGTAGAATCAGTTAGTTTTTAAGGATGGTCTTATAGGTTGCCATAAGCTGTTTCATTTTTGCAATGGTTCATTATGGCTGTTGGCATCGTTAAGACATTTCATTTTCCCTGTATGTTCTGGAAACAACTAGATTTTTTGCTCATTTCGTCGTCCGTATGTAAAGGAGCTATCCCTCATACGTAGTTTTTTGTTTTGTTTTACGTCTGCCCTACTTAAACAGTCTTCTGAACCTATGGTCTGTCGCACTACAATCTTTCTTCAGCTTCGGTTTAACTTAATTGTTTGGTGTTTGAATACCTTAGAACACTATAATTTTGAATTTGAAAGCAACTGTACGTCAAGCAGAAAAGGTCGTCGTGGCGACGTAGATCCTGTGCCGAACATAAAGATTAACCATGAAAATTTTGCTTTCCTTTGTTAGCCCATAGCGCTACTTCAGTGCATCGTACATGAGGTAAGCAAATCGTAGTAACTTGATCTTTTAAGATTCACGTACTACTAATTAATAAAGACCTTTGCCACGATATTTTAAGATTTTAATGTAGAACAGGTAATGAAAATCCAATGACACCTCAGAAAAGATCACCTTGAACGTTGTGAAATGACCAAGTTTAAAAGTCGTGTCGTTATAAAGAGCCAAGAAGTAGCTATGAGAATTTTACAGGTTTGTATGGGAGACGTGTACTGTTTGTCCTAGCCCTAAACAAGGCAGGGTTTGATTGTTCGCTTGTCTATTTTTTTCAAGAATCCGCCATGTTTACCCGAGGATAAATTCTCACCAGCGTTTGCGAATTTCGTATCTCAATGGTAAGGTTGTTGTTCCACATTATTACATAAACCTGCTAAAAGTTTACTTTTAATTATGTACCTAAGAATATTAGCGAGATTTCAAGGAGTTAAAACCCTGTCTGGCTGCGAGGAAACACACTGCACCTATCAGTGAATCTGCGGTGAGGGGGAGATTTGACATCAAATAGCGAATCTTTTGGCCATTTCTCTACTCCAGTTCTATACTTTACGCTTGTTAAAAAGAAGACTAAAACTGAGAACTCCATATTTAACAGAGGTGGCCAGTGATACGTGTTTATTTCCTGCCTTGCTGGGCGTTTCTTATTTACCGGCTGTGGATTATTCAATCTCAGTTCTTTTCTGTTTTATTATTATTTCTGTTGTTTTTTAAAGGAAGGTTTATTACGTTGATCTTTGACGAAAGGTTATTAGTAATAGCGTTTAAAGAGAATTAAAGAGAATTCTGTGAGCTTAGCTTTCAGTGAACTGTTGACGGACCGAAGGACGGACGGACTGACTGATCGAATTTTATATTATCTTGATAGTATGCAGAAAAACCCTTTAGTAAGACTGACTCCAGAAGCAGTTTTGGTAAGTGACAGTTTTTGACAATCTCACAATTACAGATGCAAGCTCCTGTGTTGTTCGTTCATCTACACTGCATTCTCCTACTCAGCGTATAATTTTTCTTTTTCCACCGTATAGACTCATCCTTTCATCGCGACAAATGATGATGGTAATATTGACATGATATCCATGTGGGTGTGTCGTCAACTGGAGCAGAGACAATCACGTGCACACAGCTTGGACTCGCCTAATTCAGAATCACCATGACTGTATTCATACTCAGAACCACAAAAGAGCGTTTTCACTGACGTGGTCAGCAGCCAGGTCGGCTAGAAGACTACGAGTAGTCCCTCTTTTGCTTAGTCCGTCGTGCGTGACACGAAAGAAAACCACGAGAAAAAAAATGGCCGCGCGAAATCCTGGGGGCCAGAAGTACGTGCGTCTCGCCCCCAGGATTTCACGCGGCCATTTTTTCCTCGCGGTTTATTTGCGGTCTCGCTCGGCGGACAAAGCGAAAGAGGGACTACTCGTAGCCTAGTTGGGTAGCAGCTCTCGTAAGGTCTCGCGTGAATGGCTTGATACCCTTTGAGAGGACAATAGAACAAACAACAGAAACAATGCCCATACTAGGCTCAAAACAATAGCCGCTAACAAGTAAGGAATTACAAGCTTTCGAGAACTGCTACACTTTTGCAGCAGCCATGCAAGAGTTCACCTCCCACAGGATTAGTTTGGGACACCAACATGGCCGCCGTTTGGGTTTCAATATTTTGGGACACCAATATGGTTGCTGTTACGTCATGTGAAAACACTCAATTGGGTGTTACTTGTGAATCTTTTTCTTCTAACCAAACAAGAATAAAGGACTGTAACTTCATTAACTGGCAACCAAAGAGAAGCTGATGCTTGTCGCAAATGTGTCAAAATATGACTATAGAAAAAAACAGCTGAGGAGGATTTTTTTCGAGTCCCCTCCCGATTTTTTATTTATATTCTGAAGTCAAATTTAGCCAACATGAACACGTACAGAATTATGTTTGTTGAATTAACTTAACCATTAGCAGGATGGAGTGAGTATTCATGGATCTACTGACCCAGCTCTCGCCAAAATCTGCCCGACTCTGTAAATAGTTTGTAATTAATAGTAGGCAATTATCAGTAAGAAATGTAGTATAATATAATTAATTAACTAATTAATTAGTTAAGTATCAAGTATAGGTAGTGCGAAACAGACGTGACGCTTTCAAATGCACAGAAGTGACTGTTAGAATACAAATGGCGATCACAAAAAGTGTGTTTCATTGTGTCTTTTTACCTTTTATGCCGTGTGCCAATTTTGATCTGCGTGTGTTCCTCGTCAGCTATCTCTCAGGCACTCGAGTAAATATTAATTGTTAAATGCAAGATGGCGAATCGTGAAAAGACTTTTCGTTCCGTAGGCCAAAAAAATGTGGCTCAATTGCTTTCCCCAACGTAATAGTAAACCAGTAACCAAAAGTCGCTTATCAAAACAACGCCGAAAAGTTGCGCAATTTTGTTCGCTGATGTTGAACCAAGAGACGATGATCTCTTGTTTGAACTAAGCACTATTAAGCAGATTTGTCCATTTCGATTTACACATGCAAACAGACATTGAGGGCCTAAGAGGTTAGAAGAAAAACCAAGAATGGGTTAATGTATAATTATGTTAGTTGTTGCTTCCTTGTCTTTTTGTCAACTCATTCAGAACTGTACCAAACTTGTGGTTGACCTTTTTCCCTAGCTCTTCTATTTCTTTAAGGCCTTCTATAGCTTCATTTATCTTCTTTCCAAGGGCGGCTTTTTTAGTTCCGTCCTCTGGAACTTTATTCTGAAGAAACGAACCACTCATCTGCAAGCATTCTTTATTCCAGTCGTTAAAGAAATCCTCGAATCTCCTGAAGTTTGCCCTCAAGCTGTCCAGCATATCATCCCGCGCACGTCTGAACCTTGCACCTGCATAGTCCAGCTTGTGATAGACGTCTGTGTTGTCGTATTCCTTTTTTGATGCTTTCTCCGTGGAATTTTTGGATGGCATGATATATGTCGACACTGGCGATGGAACCCAGTCGGCATTGTCTCGGGACCGCATCTAATAATGTAGCAAAAGGTTCTTTAATATGGGAATGAAAAAGTATCTTACAGGAGAGTCTGTATAGCAGTCCCGGAATCTCAGTCACCGGTTAAATGTTCGGTAAATTTCACTACTATTAGGACGTATCAGTAAATATTTCAGATTTTATATCAGTTATCAGTTAAAACGCGCGTCAATGCTGAGGTGACAGTTTAAATCTTGACCAGTGCTAAACAAGTTTCTGCCGTATCTGTGGTTCTCAGTCGTTCTTCCATATCCTGAGGAAAGCCGTTTGCTGGCGCGTTGAGTTTGCAACCTCGATATCAGGCTTTCTCTTTCCGTTGACTCCCTTGTCAACGACAATGGAGGCAAAGAAGAGAGACAGTCTGGAATCGAGGTCGCTGAGTTTGGTGGAAAATATGTCATCATGATGTCATACGAAGTGTGATAATTTGGGCTGGGAAAAAAAAGATGTTACTAACTTTGGCCGACACAGCAACTCCTTCGTGCCCCATGCTAACAAATGGAAACAACAGTGAGTCCTCCTGGAAAATCCTTATTGAAACTCTGGCTTGTGTAATGGGTTTCCCATTCAAAGTAAACGAGATGGGAACTTCTCCGTTTTCTGCCATTTCAAATAAGACGGTACAGCCAATCAAATCGCCTCGTTCAGCCATGGCATCTGAAATAAATCACACAGAGTGTGGGTTAAAGTAAACTGGAATCACGAATTTGCTCTTCGTCGAAACATAAAATTTCTACCAAGTTTGTTGTTTAATCACAGATGTTAAGTTTTATCATAAAACGAGAAGTCGTAACTTTTAATATATTTGAGCAAAATGTCTACTAGACCTTCAATTTCTATAATGGAGTCTGCTCTGTCAGCGTCAAGAATGTCGCCTTTGATGTGATATCCAACACAATCGTTTTGCCACCCTCGGCCTCGAATGAAATGAAATTTGTAATCCTTTCTTGCCACTCCAACCTCCAGACTTCTACGTTCCCCCGCTTCCAGAATAAGCACCTAAGGACACGGGCAATGGCACTGAATAGGACGCTAAATGCACTGTACATCAAGAAGCTTCAGGAAGCTTACAACCGCACGGTGAAATTTGAAGTGCAGTTTGCTATAAAAATTATGTAGAAGCTTAAGGAATCCATTGTGTTGAGATGTAAGATAGAAACATAATTTCTCACTCTTACCCGCTGCCACTTTACTTAACTGATATCAGGAGGTGTTTACATTAAACGTCTACGCCATTGCAAGTGTAATTGTTTACAGCCGTTAGAAAAATTCAAAAAAGTCTACTTTCACAAATAAAATTTTTCTTCACAGAGCCGAGATCCCTTTAAGGTCATTCCCCAGTATTGCATTGCGCATCCCTACTGCGCATAATTTCACGCGGGATTAGCGCGCGCGCATTAAAAAATTGGCGGATTTTTCTTTACGCGGATTTTTCTCGCAAACGAGTATGGTGACCTATCATTTTTTTCTGCTGTTTTGCATTGAGTAATAAATTTCTCTGTGTAAAATGAGTATGGACCAATTCTCAGTGTAGAAGAAAAAACAATCGTCGGAAACGTGAATTTAGCAAGCAATCGTGACTACAATCATGGTTCTATTATAAGGATTTATTGGGTATAAACAAGGTGCTGTTGTTGCCAAACAAACATGGGGACCCCTCATTTTTATTTCAAAATTTAAGTTCCTGTAATATAAACAATCAATAGGCAAAGTTTCACAAAAATCTCAGTGCAGGGTCTATTTCAGTGGAATGACCTTAAGAACAAAAGAAGGAAATGTAGCCAAAAACAGTAGTAAACGAACGCCGATGGCTTGTTATGTTATCGATTCAGTCCATACCTCAAATCGCGGGAGTTCTGGAGAGAATGGGACGAGATATCTGGCCCCATGATTACTTTGTGAAGATGTAGGATGATCCTTACATATCTGGCAAAACTCTGCTCCCTCGTACATAAGAAGACACTCTTCAATCCTTATGCCTTCGCTTTCCCACGCCTAAAAAGCAAACGCTTGTTTTAGCAGCAACCGTGGTACTTACACGAGGAAATAAGAATTATACAGGAAAAAATAAGAAAAAGTTCTTAATTCCCAACATTTCGTCAAGTCAACCCGAATTAATCTTCTATACACGATTACGAAACTTGTCCCAACAACAGTATTTCTGGAAGCACTCGTTATTATTTTGGCAACTACAAATACTTGCGGATCTTCCGAAAATAATTGTACTTGATCACCTTTGGACCGGTTGGTAAAGCGCACTGGCCACGCCCATGTGCAATAAAGGTGTTATAAGCAACCTGATTGGTGAGTGGACGTATCCGTTTCGTTTCCTGAAGCAGGTGATCCATTTTCCCCTTATCTGTTTCAAATCAAAGAAAAAATAGAGCCACGATTTATCATGACTAAAAATTTGATAAAAGTAACAGCGTAATTGGACATCATTCAAAGAACATTGTGATAAGCTAGACTATTGACTATGAAATAATGCTTTGCCACTCAATCGTGAAGAGTCGAATACCATTCATCCAGTAGATAACGCGTTTTGTCGGTGCATACACCACTCCTTATGTAATACTAACCTGTGAGAGGAAATGTGTACCCATAACTTACGAAGTAGTTAACTTGGAGACTTTTAACAGCCAAATCCAAAGATTCTTTCTGTAAGTTAAACAATTAGCAAGTTCAGAGTGTATCATGGTTGCCACAGACATTACTTTTTAAAATTCCCCGACTTTTCCCGGATGAATGAAATATTTCCCAGACCAAATAAATACAAAATGTCAGATACAGTTGCGGCTTCTACCTTCCCCTTTCAGCCGTCCTTTCCACCCATTCATTAGACTGATGAGTTTTCAAAAAATTTTCCTTCTTCTTTGTGGAAAAACATTGTTCAGATCGTTGAGATCAAAGTGACCCCAATTGTTTCTTCCAGCCTTTAATGGTATTGAATCGGCCGTGTAAAATTATTTAATTTTTCCTGACCTTTCTTCGTATAAACAATTTTCCCTGACATAAAATAAAATTCTCTGACTTTTTCCTGACCTTGAAAACCGTTTTTCCCCGGAACATTTCCTATGATAGAGCAACCCGCGTATGCGGGAGTACAAAAAACCCCAAACCAGTGTGAGGAACACGATCGAAATCAATTAAAATCCTTACGTTCAGTTGTAGCATCTTTTCATCCAGGCGTGATCTTTGAGTTCGCCCCACAAGGTTGCGCTTGAAAAGAAAAGAAAAATTTGCGTTAATATATGGAACTTATATATTTGATTTTCGTGGGAACGTGGTATAAAAAGCAATTATCGCCCAGCTCTACTCTTGCTATAGCACAAAAAATGTGTAAATTCACTGCACATCTCTCAATAGAACGGTTTTTTATTGAGTGTCGTAAAACCAAAGTAATCACTCTGGCCAACCATAAAGCAAACAGACAAAAGTAAAGACATGTAGCTGACGTAAAGGACGGGAAAATGTATACGAGCGAGTACCGATTGGTTTTGGCTTTACCTCTGAATTAAGCCAATCATCAATTACTTTTCGACACTCAAATGAAAGGCGCTCGCTTTGTGCATGTAATATTAGCCTGCCTAGTAGCCGTTAAACGGGAGAGGGGGAGGCAAAGCCTGCAACGCAGCCTAATGTAATCTGGGAGACTGTTTTATAGGTTGTCTGTAGATTCAGGACTTGTGGAGAGAAAACTTTGAATAATAAATACCTACTTCATATTTTGGTATGTTGTATATATTTTCTCGATGGCGCGGTGACATTTGAAGTGACCAGCTTCAGTGAGGGACAGGCAAATCCCGCAAGACCCCTCGAATATACAGCGATACTACACACTTTCGGATGGTTAGATTGTCTTACGCCTTATAATGATGGGCTGAACTTAAGTATGTAATTTGCAAACGGACTGTATTTTTCAACTGGTCCAAAATACGTATCGAAGTAGTCTTCCAACTTCCGTTAAATCTTACGTTTTCAAGGGATTTTCAAAAGGACTCTTTTGTGAATTCCGTCCTCACCGTTCTAAATGAAATCACCTCTCGTTTTGACATGGTTGTAAATCTGGCCCCTCTAGATTAGCAAGTGGTGTATCTGCGGGCCAGCCTGCGATCTTGCTCAATGAACCATTTTAATAAAGTTTGTTTTTATAGTTTGTAGTTGTGTTCCTTAACCAACCTTACTCAGTTCATTTCAGTCCAATTCCTTACTTACATTTCCATTCTTACGATCAAGACAGCAGCACAAGCATCGCCACAGCGAACGCAGGCGCAACAGTAGGCTTGAGATGAGATTAAAAGGAACAGGGATGGGATCATAGGTGCTGTACGTCTGTATTCTAATGGCTTTCTTGAATGACCACTCTTTCAATGAATTTTCCTTCAAAGCAGACAAATTGTGTAGAATGATAAGGCTTGTTACTTGCTGTTGTCGTCAACAATGACATAAATTGACAAGTTACTATTAACAAAACACGAAGATTCTGAGCACGGTTGCAAACTAACAATTCTCTGAGCAACACCCTATTTTTTTCAAAAAATAAATGTACTGTGGGCATTAATGTATACTGATTTGATTTGCTTTGCTCAGGTTACTGTTGTGGTTTTTGATGTTTTTGTCGATCCTGTTGATATCATTTGCTAAAGATATTCTTGTCTTGAACAAACAAACATGATCCAGCAAACTAAGAAAATAAACAACCAATGAAACAAAGAGAATGACGCCTTTGTCTGACTGAGACACTGGCAAAAGCTTCATGTTGAGGAGGAGCGAAGGGAAAAAAGCAAAGTATCTTACTTCCACTCGTGTATAAGTGTTGGACAACAGTGCTATCATCATGTTAATAAGAAGAATGACTCCCATGATAAGGAAAGCGCCATATAATGCATAACCCACAGTCACTGATGGCTTGTCAATCGACTCCAGTGGATCCAACTCAACAATTCCAAGCAAAGACCAAATGAGGTGTCTGGCTATCGTCCACCAACTATTTCAAAGTTAAAAACAAATTTCTACTATCTTTAAAAAAAAAAGACGTTTAATAGAATGGCTGACATTCTCGCGAGTATCTTTGTCGTGGAAAAAGGTATTCTTTATCGGGGTATTTAAGCTCGTGTCAGATTGTTCATGCAGGCGCCTGATCATGAACGCGCGAATAAAACATATTGTCTTCCCGTTGTTACTATAACATTTTCCCGCGTATGCCTGGGTTCGTTAATTTTATCACTTGCTGGATTACTAGGACTGGTGCCACAAAAAAGTCTCATACAGAAAACACGACACTTGAAACTCGCTAAATCCAGCCTTGCAACAAGGACATAACGCAGCCTTACTAGATGATTCTATCACGACAGTACTAGTTGGCTAATCAACTTCAGGACTATAGTATTATTAAAATACTAACTTAAATCGACTTAAACGTTTGGTGTATTCAAATGCCCTAGCTGCAAACCTATCTCATGCACAGCCACTCTTTGCTTCGTCATGCAACGTTTCATTACTTGTCGTTGAAATTTTATATCTACGCAACTTCCGTGGACTGTGCAGTAGCACAGGGCTTAGTAAACAATGGTGAATGTTGGTTAACCATACCAAGAAATTCCAACTGTACTGCAGGCACTGAAATGAAATATAAAGCCTCCATTAGCGATAGGGAACAAATTTTAAAACTTCTATATCTGCCTCGCTTTATTTTGTGACTCGATTGCAATTTTGAAGAAAACACATCCCAGAGTACTTCGTGAACTTAACACAGACAACTCAAAGAAATCTCACTTCTCAAATAGGTGATTACTTTCTCCAGAGTTTAAAAACATGGGAGTACAATGATTTTACTTAAACTTAAAGTTGTTACGATGGTAAAGGAGATCAAAACAACCAGCATTTCCTCGCGAGGAAACTATGTTTTACGGGGGTACTGAAAACAGTAAAGTCGTGGCGAAAACGGCAGAGTTTGTTAATTATCACTTACGGGTTTTTGTCATTGTCTTTTTTGACAAGGTAAGATTTTTCCGCAACATACACTTTAGTTATAGCGATTGAAAATGCTAATATAGCTGCTATAAACTGCCAGAATATCGTAGCAACGTCCTCCAGGATGTGGAACAATGCAATTTGAATGGAACCCACTCCTCTCGTCGTCTCCATCACATGGCCAAAGGTTCGGAAAGTGAGGAATATGGTGTTTAGGCCGTAAAGATAGCCCGTGATGACGAGGGTTCTGTTGTTTACCACTGAGTCAGACACAGCCCAAGTGATCATTCTCAATACAAAAATGACAAGGTATATGATGAGTGTGGTGAGGTCCAGTACGTTCCATCGATCACTGAAAGAAAGAATGTTACAAACTGACTGAATCAAATTACAAAGAGATCATTGCAGCAGGGTCTGCCACAAAATTACCCCACATTTTCATATTCTCCACAAGTATAGTCTTGTATAAGTATAGGTAATCATACGGTTTTTCTCGTTCAATTTGGAATTAATTGGCACGAGTGAGTTTTTCAAAAAGTTGAAATTGCACGAGCCGCTTCGGCTTAATAATATTAACATGAAAAAATTCGAGCGGAGTAAGTGCCGGAAGATCTTTCTTGAAGCCATTTTTTTTTTTTTTTTTCATTCGAGAAAACTTTTTTCAAAGTTTCCGCACAAAATTTTCGATTTCGTTATTATTTTACGTGATATCATTGGTTTAGAAAATCTCCTTTTGTCTTTCAGCCAATCATAATCCAGAATTACGATGTGTAATTTGCACTGGTGTTACACCTTTTTGCACTAGTGTTACACTTTTTGCACTGGTGTTATACTTGAACTGCACTACTCTCAGCCAATCAGAATCGAGTAATTTTTTCATGCATATTATTGGTTATGTAACAGTTTATATAATTTCTTGTCACTTCCTGCCCCTTAGAGTAATGCCATCACCACTGTTCTTCAACTTGTTGGAAACACAAGACAACGATAACTTGAGAGTTTTTTGCGTTGTTATTTCGATGGCCCATACATGATTCGGTAACAAACTTATAGTGACAAAGTGGCTCGTGGTCCAAAGAAAACCTTATGCTTTTTTTCCTCTCCGAACGCTAACGAGAATCTTGTAGCAGGTATAATACAACGGTCGTGGGACGCCATTTGTTGGTAATGAGATGAAAGTGTACGACGTCACTTACTTTCATCTCATTATCAACAAATGACGTCCTACGATCGTTGTACTATACCTACTATGTACAAGATTCTCGTTGTCGTTGTGAGAGGAAAAGAGTATTTAGATTTTCTTTGCGCCCACCAATAATCTTATTTGTAATGCGGTCAGTGTAAAACGCAGACTGAGGAATGCAGACTGCAGACCGGGGGTAAAATGCAGACTGAGGGTAAAATGAAGACTACAGACTTTTTAAGAGTTGCTATTTCCATTATTGAGAGCTAACGGCAAATAGGCCAACCGGAGTGTCATTCGTCTTATTTAGGTGTATGCTTAAAAAGTCTGTAGCCTCCAATTTGCTTTTTATCCCCGATCGCCTGTCTGCAGTCCGTAGTCTTCGTCTTACACAAACCGATTTGTTATGTATTTTACCTGAGATATTTACCAAATTTCTTCGAAAACGAGGATGTTTGTTTTGTTGGAACACTGCTTTTAGGAGGCTCAGATATTACTTCCACACTACCATCAGGAGCGTCTAGTTCCTTGTCTCGCTGAATTTCTGTTTTCTTTCGTTGCTGAAGAATTTTAATTCCACTTAACTGCTTACTTTCCATTTCTATTCGACCCATGTAAAAGACCCAAATGGCCCACTCCAGTCTGGTGAACGAAATGCTTGACGGCGCAAGACAGATGGCGAAATGGAGTCCAAGGTGGACCAGGAGGCTTAGCGTATCACGAACAAAGACAAAATAAGGAGTCGTAAAGTACTTGAGATAACTCCCTGCAATAAAATGACAATATATTCAGATATGATTGGTCAATAGTTTTTTTACGATTAACTTACAATATAATTCAACGTGGATACAAGGCAACTTGGGCAGAAAGTGCAAAATTGCTCAAAATTGCCTCCCATGCATGTTGGATTATATGATTATATATTAAGAAAAGGGAATCGTGAAAAGGGATACTAGTTACATACATACATACATACATACATACATACATACATACATACATACATACATACATACATACATACATACATACATACATACATACATACATACATACATACATACATATACTTTATTTAACCTCGAATTTACAGAGTAGCTTGTTAGCTAATATCTTCGAGAGAAATAAATATTAGAAAGAAAAAGTAAATAGATAAAATAAAATGAAATACAATTACAATTCTATATCCTGTATACTCTATATATATTTACACTGTGGAAAGGCCTCATATTTAAGGATCTTTTGCTTGAATTGACGAAAATCAGATGTCCTGTAAGTGTCCGGGAGGGAGTTCCATATTTACTAGCTAAGTATGAAAAAGAGTGCAGACCATAAGTAGTTGTTTTTGCTGTGGGAAGGTCTAGAATATAATTACCACGCAGATTATAGGATGAGGTACGTACAGTTAACATATCCCTTAAACTGGATAATAAGTAAAAAACAGACTCTTATATAATATAATCATGAAATTCTGTAGGCGTCTAATAAATAGCGTTTTTAAGTTAACTTTGCTGAGTAAAATGGCATATGGACAACTGTAGTCTTGTAGTAAAAACCTAAAAATATGCTTGTTAAGATTATCTAATTTGTCGGTGTTGCGCGAACCACAGAAGTGCCAAACAGAAGAACAGTAGTAAAAGTGTGACAAAATAAAGGCTTTATAGAGCTTGAATAATGTCTCCTTGTTAATAAGTTTTCCAAATCTAAGTATTACATTAAATTGATTGTTTATTTTCTTACAGATAACTGATACGTGTTTATCAAAAGAGAGCTTATTATCTATTGTCATCCCAAATATATCTATTGCATCATTTACCGGGAAGCAAAATTTGTGCTCAGTTTTCCCCAGAATTAAAGCTTGATGCTTTGTCTCATTAACAATCGTGCCATTGTTTTTGTACCACTGATTTGCGACATTAACTTCTTAACAAATACACTCTTCCAGTGCGAGTGGGTCCAGGTTGAACGAGTAAATCTGATGGTCGTCTGCGTACGCGTTTAGTTTAGCATATTCCACATGGTAAAACAAGTCATTAATAAATATATTAAATATATTTATAATATATAGTATGAATATATTTATATTAAATATATTGATACTACTCCAATGAAATAAACTATAATTAGTGCAAATTTTTTTTCCTGATAAATTTACTTACCGTACATGCCGCTTTTGTTGATGTAACCGTCTTGTTTTGTAAAAAGAAACAAAAAGGAAAAGAAGAATTACTAAGTATAAACAAATGAAAATAAGCACAATTATCACATGCTCCACAAGGCTAAATTCTGCAGATAACATTATCACGTGCTGAAATGAGCTGATACGCAAGGATATCTTGTTTTGTAAAAAGAAACAAAAAGGAAAAGAAGAATTACTAAGTATAAACAAATCAAAATAAGCACAATTATCACATGTTCCACAAGGCTAAATTCTGCAGATAACATTATCACGTGCTGAAATGAGCTGATACGCAAGGATATCCCAGCCAGGTTGTTCAAAGCACGATAACCCAGGATCAATATGAATTTCTGTCTTCATTTTTGTAACTAACTTTTAAGTGAGGATTTCTTGAAATATTATTTGCTCTTCACTTTTGAAATGAATAATCTCACAATGTACAAAACAATAGAAGTGAAAACACTTTTATATGAGAGAAATGAATATCCTAGAATATAACTTTTAAGGCTAGATTACTTTAACTTAGATAAGTGTTGATTGGCTTCGACTAGGCGTTATTCAATCAATGTTGGAATTACTGGTTTACCACAAAATAAGAAATGAATAAACTCACTTACTTTTTTTATCCCTCATCTTTTTCCTTACAAACTGATAACCGCCAAATACAATGAACAGTAATGGAAAAAGCACAGAATCAAACAGACACCAGATGTTCAAGAACGCCCATGTCCACCGCTCCCCACTTAACCAAGAACATTTCTTCATTCCTCCTAATTCACCATGCCATTTTTCAGTCATCAGGTTGTTTATAACTGGGTGAGCGAAAAACTGAAAGAAAACAAAAACAAAGCGACTACAATATGGGGCCCAGTTCTCCGCCACAAAAAACGTAAACTTGTATTTCTTACCTTGGAATAGCCGCAAGGACTTAAAATTTCACGCATAACTAGCTTCAGGATTCAGTTTATACATGTAAAGCTATCGACTGCTCAACGCTGTTTTCTCCCGAGTAATACTGAACGAAAATGGAGGCTTCGTTCGTGGGCCCAGTTATCGGCCAGCGGGCCGAGTTCTCGGCCACAAAAGAGTGCACGGGATTCCTCAGAACAAACAACGCTTTATTACCATTTTTTGTTGTTAAGGTTTGTGTTTTGATATTTCGATCACAAATTATCCTTAAGGAGCTTTGTTTCATGTTAGAAAAGGAGTTTTTTTGCACACCTAGTTTTTCTCTTAAGTGCAGTCAAGCGAGGCTAAAAAAGAGTTGGGTATCTAAAACGGGGTTAAGTCAGAGCTTATAGTTTTCAGCATGCCACCCCATCACAGCTTTATTTTTACAACTGACTTAACACGAATACTCCATACAAAACTATGAGCGTTTTTAGTGTTGAAGGCGAGCAGGGTGGCCGAGAATAGGCAAATACGCAAAAGCACTTAGGAAATATTGAGGAGTGAATTTAGGTCAAAGAATTAAACAGGCCAGGAAAAGTTTATATTTAACAGATAGCTTTATCACTTTACATCCGTTATGCCAAGAATTGGCTCATTTGGGCTTTCTAGACGGACAAAATATAGACTTGAATAAAACCATGTAATTCGAGTAGCCGTAAACAAACACGTTTTTGGGGAAACCAAATTCACCCACCTTCGCGTCACCTCGACCTGCTAACAGAAAAACTCGGCAGGACGAAACGAAACTCGGCAGAACGGAAGACAAGGAATCAAGCTACCTTAGGAAACAATTGCTTTTTATTCAGATTCATTTGTGGCGCGAAAAATAAACGCTGAACAAAAAGTGGCCGAGAACTGGGCCCGGCCGACAACTGGGCCCCACACCGTATTGTACCAGTGTCTGACCGTATTTGGCTTAGCATTTTCGGTGGTAGGCGAACGTTTCATTGCAAAAAATGGCTAAAAACTGCAGGTTCGGTAAGCTCTGCGGGAAAAATACAAGAAATGATGACAGACTATGGTCACTGTCATCCCAGGAACTACAAAAAGCCACAGAATGTCACAATTAACTCAACTACGTAGAGTTTGATACAAAACGTAATTGAAATATGGCTTGTAAACGTCATCAAAAGCGCCTGAATTGTGAAGAACGGAAAATTTGGCAAAAATTTGTTACCTTGCAATTATGTCTTGTCCTTTTATACTTCAGTGAACTTGGTCGATTTTGAGTTACACAATTCTGTTTGTAGTCTTGATGGTGACAGCTGCGCTTAACTTGACTAACAAAACAAGTATAATTTTCTGCAACGCTATCACTTCGGATTTTTCCGTAAACTTTCCTCGTTTGTCACAATTTTCTAGAATATGGCCGCCCTTAGAGAAGATTGTGCGAAGAATATTTCGGAAGTAAACTCCGTCTCTCTCGCCTCGACATATTTGTGCTTCATTCAACTGAAAACGTGAACACCGCGCCACAAATTTTCCCGCCCTTTTAAGCCATTATATCATTTAGATTACACTGAAATGTCCACATTATCTACGCAACTCGTTAGCTGCTAAATATCCTCGATCTCTCTTTGCATTTAAGCCAACAGTAGAATCCTCAAGTTCATGCACAAGCAATAAATGCTATTTTAGCGTTGTGATATATTCAGTGGAGGGAAAAAGAGACAGTAATTGATAAAATGGGAAAAATAAGTTGTTTTGAGAGTTTCTAATGAATGCTCAATGTTAAAAACCAGATCTGATGACAAGGAAGAACTGCGACTAAGAACATTTTTTAAAAGATCAGGACAATTATATTAAACAATTGGACTGAATTAATGGCAGGCACTTACTTTCATTTGCTTGAACTCTATCGCAGCATCCATGACGTCATCAATCGATGCCTTCAAGAAAACATCACGAATCCGTCCCCCTGTTTTCAGAGGATCAAAAAGGCAAGAAATGAACTCATCTAAAGAGCCAGACAGCTTAGTAAACTCTTCTTCGTCCGGCCCTTTCTTGTTTGCTAAACGGCAAAGTTCAAAATTCATCTGCAAAGAGATTCAATGGGCTTTAATACCAAAAGAAATGTTAGCATCGAACATACGGCTTGTGTTGTTTTTGTTGTTTTTTGGCTTGGTTTGCCCTTTAGAAAAAAGGGCGAATTTTATACAGTTTAGATAAAAACGTATAATTGTATTAACAAATTCTCATTACAGGAAAACATATTATTTGCAAAATCTTACCGTTGAGTTTATTCTTAAAATGTTCTTAACGTTTCGCAAATTTCAGCCTCGATATTCTTATTAAAGGTGTTTCTATATAAAAAGAGGGTGTAATGATGGTTAACTATGACAGACTTGAAAAGCCTACTTTGTCTCCTAACTCTGGCGAGAGGGCTTACGCTCGAACTTCAGTTTTTCGAATTCACACTGGTTAATTTAGTGCTTTTCAAATTCACCATGAACGTAGACCAATCATAATGTAACTGTTTACCTCCATTGCCATTAACAAAGCGTTTGTACTGCACTTCGTCAACGCTCTTGGTGTAAGTTGCGCACTGATCTTGTCAAAATTGCCTTCCTTTATCGTTTTCCTTAGGGAATCTTCAAAAGCTAGTCAGGAATAAAAACAAACAGAAACTAAACAAGGACTTCAGTTTTATGATGAGTAATCAGGTGGGCTCCGGGGTTACATCTAGTCGACTTTCGGTACCTTTCAGACGTCTTGTATAGTGTACTAACAGTGCTAATTTTCATTATACTGAGTTATTTGACCAATTCGTCCCATTTCATAGTTGATACGAATTATCATCGTTGTTGAGTTAGCTTGAGTAGTTGTTGCTCCTTGTGTCGCAGTTGTTGTATTACTACTAACCCTTTCTTTCATTCAGTTCTTCCTCAGATATTGTCTGTAACTCTATCCAGGCTGTATATTCCTCCATTACCTTTGATATCACTTAGATCTTGATTTTAACCTGCAAAATTTTACATCACATCAATTCATCTCTGCATGTTTTATTATGGATACCCGAATTTTATTGAAATTTTAAAAAACACTGGTTGACCGAATAAGATGACAGTCGTAGATTTAATCCGTTCTAATCTGTTCTATCAGTCAAGACATAGTGGCTACAATATTATAAGGACTTGTATGTACCCTGTTTATTCAACGTAAGAAGATGGAAGCCATTAATCCTGGTCAGCTGGGCATGAGGTCAAGCATTAGAGACGTGCATCAAATTTACAGGTCTAATTAACGGTGGTCAGCTCTGAAATCACCTAAGGGTTTAAAAAAAAGCATACATACCGTGAACTGTCACTTATAAGCCCTGGGCTTACCATGACAACTTCGTAAGGGCTTTTAGATGTGCTAATAAACGGAGGGGCATATATATATATATCCGCGCGGGCTTATAACCAGAATTAAAAAAACGTTGCGAAACGAGCTGTAACTGTGTTGATTGAAATAGGTTTTTCATTTACTAACTTTTTAATTAAGCTTTTAACATCAAAATAAACGAATTCAAAAAAAAAGTGGTGGGGGGGAGGGGGGGTCTTATAACCGGATGTATTTTTTGGTTTACAGGTAGATGGGCCTTTAACCTGGGGGAGACTTAGTTTACTGCAGTACGTAAACGTTCACCAAAAATTACGGAAGGAGTCGGAAAGGAGACTATCATATAATATTTTCAGTTTTTGTTATCAGGAGAATTTCTGTTATCTTAATAATGGGCCGGTTTTGAATAAGCATCATCCCGGGTTAAGCCGAAAACCCCTCCGGCCTCTATAGAAGTCGCGACGCATATTCATTTTGCTCATGCAAGGCATTTGCATAAGCTGTCCGGGGTTCTTTCGCTGGAGTGACTCGACGGACCATACTTATTGTCTGTTATTAGCTGTTTGCAAGAATCTGTTCTCATTTCGCTACCATTGATTGATATATTCCTGTTCAAATTTCCTTTTCTCTTTCTTTTTACTTTCATTGTGATCAAGGACAGTTAACAGCACGTTATTGTTGAATAAAAGATCGAAGAAGGTATGCCTGGATATATTAGATCATTTCAAGTCTATTTCAATTGAAACTGCTGGATATCTGAGCTGTAACAACAAGCAACAGATCAGAAATTCTACTCAACTCCGAAACTCGCTTTCACCAGTTATCTGGTTACGTAAAGTGATACTAATCAATCTGTTTGTGGTGAACTCAAAACTGAAATCACTTCGTTCTTATATTAGTAACTCCACAATGTCCACTGACACCATCAAATTAACAGCTCCGTTTGCAATTTGCTCAAAATCTGAAGGTTTTAAAACTGTAAAGGTATTAGATTTACTTAAATTATACCTGTAGTTTCATTGCTAGCTTCGTTCCGTGACGTCCAGTGTCCTCAAAGTGTTTCCACACAACGATGACTACAAGATAAAATATTCATTTTTTTAAATTACAGTACACTTAAGCCCTGAACAAAGGCATTAATACATTTAAGAACATGCACAGGGATTTGATTAGTTTGCATGATTCGCATAAATGAAAGTGTAGACAATCGAATTCATACGAAACGCATCACTATGAAAAGTTTTTGCAATAAGTTTAAGCATCGACCCATTTCAAACTAAGTAAGTATATCGCAAAGCTCACCAGCAACTGATAAATGGATCTAGAAAGGACTAATTTCTAAATGACTCCAGAAAAAATTTTGTTTCACATTCAACGCCGAAACACGTTCAATAGAAAGCTAGAGTCGAATCTTCCCTTACGGACACCTCAATAATACAACTAATACGAACACCTCTTTGTTTGCAGTCCGTACTACTGAGTTTTGACCGCAATTGGGAAATGCTAATAGTGGCAATAACGTTCGTCTTATCAGTTCGCTCCAAGAATCCACACAGACAAAGAATATTACTGTAAAGGTACCGCACCGTTAACAAGTTTTAAGAAGCTGGGCTAACCTAAGGCCTTGCTCAGTGCCGAGTAACAAGCGAGAGTACGCACGCGCACAAGATAGTACTACTTACGGTCTACTTACATGTTTTGACTGCCTGTTTTCCTTCGAGAAGGTAAACAGAGACCAAATATTTTTCTTTAACAAATGTGACCATCGCCGTCCAAAGTGACGACCCATAATAAATCAACGAAAGTTCCTTTTTGGCCATAAAAATATCATTGCAGCACTCACTGTGAATATGTACACAGAACAGATTAGGATTGAAAATGATAAATTAGATAAAACAAACTCAGAGGTTGGGTCCCTGCAAGTACTGCCTAATATACCATAGGATACCATGCCGTAAATACAAGAGAGATTCATTCTGGACAAAATTTTCTAATAGTTACGCAAAACGATTGAAATAACCACTCCTCCCCTCCCTCTCTCTCCCCCCGGTCCCAGGCTCATCTTTGAGTCACTTTCAATCGTTATTTCAATCCTCTTTGAGTCATGCACTCTTTGAGAGGCGAAGAGCGATCCGGCAGGGAGGAGTCTAGGAAAGAGGCGCACGTGTGCTCCCCAAACGTGAGCCTGCTCGCAAGCTACGACGCATACCTATATGGCTTACAAAGGGAGTAAACCCTCCCCCATGAAATAATCGGACCCCCAAAATACCATGGGATATCAGTTGGTATGGCTTCTATACAGAGCATCAGAAAGGTAAGTAAGTCCAAGAAAGGTGAAGCCGAAGATTGGATTTTATTTGGAGTGGCGAGATGGAAAAACCAAGCATTTAATTTCTACATTAAATATCTGGGAATCTGTTTCCTATAAACTGATCCAGTGTTAACTGGGACAAAACATCTACTCAGCTTGAGAACGAGGTCATATAAATGGTTGTTATGCTTATGCTTGTGGGTCGCTAGTGAGGACCGAGCTTTTATGGTGTTTTCTTATAACGTCACGGCATCCATATAGGTGTCCCAAAACAAAGAAACGGCAGCCATCAGTTGGTGTCCCAAACCAATCAATCCTGTGGGGGATGAACTCTTTTCTTATGTAAACACTTTCTCTTTTATCGCTCTATATACCATTTAATGTTGATTAAACTGTAGCTCAGTCAGCGAGTGAATTAGCAGAATCTTTAATTTATAATGCCACGTCCCATTCTTGAGCATTCTGCTGTTTCATTGATATGATTGCGCCGAAATGGCGACGCGTGCTACATAAATTAGCATACTTTTCCTCTAGAGACCCTCGTAATACCCATGGGTATTGAGCAGAGTATTTATACGCGTTCATGCCCCAAGAGGTCTGTTCAGAGTTCGCTTTTTGCCCCACCCACCTCCCCTCAGCGACATAAACCTCCATCCTGCTGCACTTCTTCGCATGCGCGGAAATTATTTTCGCCCATATCGTAGTATCTTCGCGTGTGCCATAGAGGGGCAGAATAACAATGAAATTTCCACTATTATTCAACAGCAGACAAAATCGTTTATGGCCAATCTCAGTGTTTCTCTTGATTCGCATAAATCCACTTTATTTGGCATGCAAACTTATTCATCCAGCCTTTTCTTTACTACATTGTTCACCGCTGTTCAACATGAAATATATTAACATTAATAACTTCAGTTGTACTAAGGCCTTTCCACCAAACAATTTCTCTGTCCATTCTACAATCTGGTCAGACTAAAGCAAGCGAACGTTTTTTCAGATTTTTATATGTTTTCTGATATATCGGTCGGAATAAAATGCTGATTCGTACTTCTTGTTATAATGGCGAATAAATCTAACTGAAATTGTAGAATATTCTTTGAAAATTAGTTGTCCTTCGGCCCGAATAATATATTTGATGTTCAACACCAAATCCGACATTTTCTATGTAAATATGTCGATAACTTGCGCGAAATATGGTTATCAGTCATTCTGCTTATCCAAATTATAGTCTGTGATTGATTGCTATTGCTGATCCCTGTGTGGTTCATCAAGAAAACGAAAACGGTACTTTATTCTCGCACCAAATCTTGGGCATGCGCCGAACCGCGAAAATCTCCCGTAAAGTTTCAGAAAAGCAAAACGATTTCTTTCTGAGAAAGAATGATGGCTTTTAAAGCACTAAATGAGCATATTTTGAGCAAACAGATAATGAATTGAAGTGAAGTTAGACAGTAAATAAACTTTCTTTGAACTTTGTTATCGGAGGGAAATAGTTATGAATACAGGCAAACTTCAAGGGAACAACGATGGAGATATTTTTGTTGGAAGGTCCTCGTCTGTGCACAGTCTTTTATTTACGGTTATGCACTATGAATGAACTACCTCTCAGAAGTAAACATGTTTAAGGCCAAAAAATCGAACAAAAACTTCTAAAAACAACTTTGTCCTGCTTCATAACCATTTATTTCCCTTTACTAAGCATGGATTAAATTTACTTCCATAAACTTATATTTTAAGAAATAACCGCCACATCTTAACAAAAACATGGTGCTTATTCAAAGCGCTTTCAATCCATAACGGTACATCTGGGTCAGTAGGCGGGGGCTGGGGAGCTACTGCCTTGAATAATTTAACCTGTATAGGTGTAACCATAGTTAATAGAGGGGAATGGTTATCAAACCCAACAAAGTTCTTTGTTGTATGTTTTTGTTCGCTTTTTTGGTCTTAACCGTGCACAAAACACAATAGTTGTTTACTCCGTACTGAGGAACTAACCAATAGAAAAGTGTTGGTTACGTAATTCATGCACGGTGTATGAGAGCACACACACACACAAAAAAGATTGTGCACGGTCGTGGACCTTCCAACATAAATTTTGGCATCTTTGTTTGCTCCGTTGATGTTTGCCCGGCTTCATAACCAGGCCCCTCTATTAACAATGGTGTAACGCGAAAGGACATGGTTTTTGTACCATTCTGCTCCGAAATAGAACAGAAAATTTGATCACTTAGGTTTGAATTAGGGCGTGTTTTACACTCTGGCCTGGTAATGGATTTGATGATTAGATCAAATCTCTATTTTCGTGCATTTCACGATTCCATTGGGTACGGGGGTACCCAAAACACGGGGATACCCAAATCACTGTGACACCGTGCATAGTTAATAGAGGGGACTGGTTATGAGGGACGGCAAACATCAAAGGAGCAAACAAAGATGCCAAAATTTATGTATTTATGTCTTTTGTTTTGCGCTCATACATGCATGAATTACGTAACCAACACGTTTCTATTGGTTAGTTCCTCAGTACGGAGTAAACAACTATTGTGTTCTGTGCACGGTCAAGGCCAAAAAAGCAAACAAAAACATACAACAAAGAACTTTGTCGGGTTTCATAACCATTCCCCTCTTACTATTAACTGTGGCCCGTGACACTGTTATTCCACCGTTGTTCTGTACCTTTGTTTGTCTTTATTCGTAAGATCCACTCTATTTGACAGGCAAAATTATTAATCCAGCCTTTTCATTACCACATTGTTCACTGCAGTTCAAAAGAATATATTAACAATGATACCTTCATTAATAAGCCTTACAAAAAAAGTCTTGGTTCAGTTGTACTGAGGCTGCTCCGCCAAGGGTTCTCTGTTCATTCTACAAACTAGTCATACCAAGGTAAGAGAAATGTTTTCTTAGGTTTTTATACATTGCCTTCAAAAAGTATAGGGGTGAAAATTTTATAGCTGATTCTTACATCATGTTTCCTGTTATACCAGATCTAACTGAAATTGTGCGACACTCTTTGAACATTACTTGCCCTTCATGGTTTCTCACAATTTTCTTTGGCTGTTGAAATTCATCTCTCGATCGATTCATCCTAGGACAATCTTACATGTAAAAAGATATCCACATTGCTAAAGGATGATAAAATTTCTAGCTATCACTGATTTGCAGTCATAGCTCATTCAACAGAATGTTGATATTTCCAAACACATTGTAAAGTGAAAAAAGCCGATTTCCCAACGTAAGTGTACGATGCCACTTTTTTTGGCGCCGAAACAACGCTAATTATGAATGGTTAAGTTGCGAAAAAGACGAAACCATTTCTTTTTGACAAATTAAGAATGATGTCTTTGTTAATCCCCAAATAATTATATTTTGAACAAAACCCAAAGTATAAGACAGTGAATGGACTTGATTTAAACTTGTTTCGAGTAATTTTTTTGCCTCGTTAGACTAAGAAATAACCACGCACCTTAACAACTCCATGGCGCTTATTGAAACCGCTGCGCTCTACAACGGGTGTAAGGAAATCGTTAATATAGTGATTATGAACGATTTCTTTCTGAGAGAGCATGATGCGTTTGCCGAGCACGGCCAAATAATTTTCGCCACGCCCTCGTATACCACGACTGATAACCGCCGCCCCTCAACAACAACATGTTCTTTTAAAAATAATTGTCACAAAGCTGTTTGACCTACTAAGGACGTATTTCTCTTGTGTTGCTAAAATTTCAATTCTTATTAGTTTACTGAAATAATTGTTTTTCCTTCCAGTCAACATGACGTGCATTTATAAGATTATTTTGGCGATGGTCGTTGTCCAATTGGCGTTGGTTCTGGCCAAATCACGCAAGCATGAATATGACGACGGACTGTATCACTCCGATGACAATATGGAAAATTTCGTCTACAAAAGAGCCGGGGTAAGACTGTTCCTTACAACTGCAAACTTTTCTTCGTTCCCAGTAAAATAAGACATTCTCACCCCTACGGGAACTAAAAGCGACCTCATTTGTCGCACTAACATAATTACATTGTTTGTCTGCGTGATCCTAACTTGGCAAGCAATGCACGATACAGTGTAACCACACATCGCACATTAAGCGCGCATGCTTAGTAACAAAATGAACAATTGCATGAATTTATTGATGCATGATCTTGGAAGGTTAGCCACTAGTACTGCCACTTCCACGGCCACTGCCACTACTACTGCTAGAGAGAATAGACACACAGTACCTTTACAATAAAGCTATAGTCGGGCCATTGCAAATTCAACGTTAAGACCATTGCATTATTAAAGGCGGCAAGGTTCCTCATAAGTTCCTCTGCCATTATTTCTGCCTAACCTCTAATGTTCTGTTAACAGAAAGCTGCACTGGCATCGCGCCTAAAAAACGGTAAGACTGTGGTTATCCAGGAATAACCGCAAAAGAATGCAAAAACAAAGGATGGTGCTTCGACGACAGCATTAGAGATGTTAACTGGTGTTTTCACAAAGGTTTGTCTTGGCCTGGAATGTCAGTTATCTCCCGCCCGAGGGTTAGGTTGAGGACGGGAGATGAATGACATTTCAGGCTAGGTTTGTCACGTCTCCTTAATTGATATAAACCAACCAGCACACTGCAATCTGTTCTGTTTATGTGACCATTTTCACTTCGCTATTATTTGGAGGTCTGATACTTGTGTGATCGTGTGCTTGTACTTTGTAGACCATTTTACAGCTGTCTGCTCGGTGACCTGGCTTTGAATGGTAACGAGGTTGGAAGTGACCTTGTTTTGATACAGGCCTCACAGCAAGGTCACCTCCAGTCTCGCTGCCATTCAAAGGCCAGGTCACCTAGCAGACAACTGTAAAATGGTCTTTTTAGTTGATCTTGTTTCAAAGACCATGTTTCTTCTGCCTCGTCCCAAGGCACCGTTATATTTCGTTTGGGAGGTGGAGCGCGGTCCTTGATGGTTGGCCTGGGAGCACGGAGATGAGTTAAATCTCGCTTCGTAGTGTACACAACTGTGATTGACTTTCCTATTTTTTCTGTCTTTCCTTTTAAAGAGGAATTCAAGTGTCACTCTTGCCGTGCCGATAGTACGGCGACCGGCGAGAAAAAAGAGAAAGTGTGCAAAGAGAAGCATCCCATCTGTATGACAACAACAGGAAGAGAATATCGCCTTCACTGCGCGGATATGGAGTATTACAATGTGGCAGAAAAATACTGTGAAACGATTGTGAGGTTACTTACTGTACCGAGTCATTGTGTAATTGATATCAATCAAGGACCCTGGCAAGCGCTTTTGGTAGATTAGATATTTTTCATAACTCGGCTTCTAGCTGCTTCTGATTGCCAGCGCCATTTGTAAACAGTAAACATTTACGTACGCAAAAAGAAAAGCAGAAAAGAAATCAAGACTTGCTGAAGATAACAGCCTTTTTTGTTGTCACGGCACTGCTTTTCGGGAAGGTCAGGATGCGGGAAGCGGGAAGCAAAGTGAACAAAGGAAGGAGTAGGTAGGTTTGGTAGCCGAAAGAACAGAGACCTTACAACTATTGGAGTCATCAGTTTTTTCCAAGCTATTTTTGGAATCTCTTTTTAAAGCGTGTTTTAGAGCGAAAACGAGTTTAACTCTCATGTTCAATTTCTTACAAATGAAGACCTTGTCTTTAATCATGGGTAAATTTACTCGCGAGTCGAGGACACCAGATACTGTGCCTGCTCGCAGTGAAATAGTGTTTTGATCCAACCTCGTACTCAGACTCTCCGTGACTAGCAGTCAAAATGCAGGACAGTTCTCATTGATAGTTCAAAAATATTGGACTTCCGTTTGAATAAGCCATATTCGTACTCTCGGCAATAATTAAACATAGGCACGCAAGGCGTGCGAGAGTTATTTTTTTGTGTGAAGTGTTGGAGATAGAAGCATTCATGGTACAGTAATGATTTGGTTAATTTGACAAGGTTTTTTTGGTTGCGATGTTACATCGGTCATGGTAAGATCGCTAAATAGTAAGCCATAAAATGTTTGACTGAACAAACTACAGTAATCTGACACGTCTCCAGATTAATGTAGATACCATATTATTTTCTAACAGGCAATTTGATTCGTTCTTTGATACAACCCGCACTGTGATTGGTGTGAACACGCGCATGCATAACTCCCTCACTCACCGATCACATAACCCTTCCAACCCCCAAGAGGAATTTTTGCTCAAAAATACTCAACTTAATTTAGAGACTTTTTCGCATTTTATACGAGTCGTAAGTTTACCTTTTTACACAACACAACACAACACAACTTCACCGAAAATAGAAAGAAAGAGAAAAAAACCTCTGACACGTTGAAAGTCTGATTTAATTAAATTGCACTTTAACTTGGTGCCACGCAGTCTTCAAAGAACATTTGAACAGTTTTCATACTTTTTACCTTTAAAAATATCGGACTGAAATGAATGTCATCAAATTAAACTATTAAACTGCTACTGCAGAGACGTAAAAATCTTCCGGAAATGAAAGCTTCTTTTTTGTTTAATATCCTGGAAACAATAGCCGATAACTTGTCAGCTCTAATTGAATTTACTCCCATATAAAAAACAAAAGTGTTAAGTTACCATTTGTTACTAAAGATAGCAAACATCTCGAGGGAAAGAGTGGTGACGATTCGTGAAAAACAAGAGTGTCAAATTACACTTTGTAACTAAAAAACAGAAATATCTTGTTATATTTGCATGCAACAAGAAGAAAACAATCGTTACCCGCACTTACTATTGTAAACGTTAGAACTGTTTCAAATCTAGTCTCGTACCCTCTAAAACATGTCCTAAGAACTAGACGCGACGATTCGTGACCTCTAATTGAATTTACTCCTCGTGAAAAACAAAAGTATCAAGTTACCTTTGTAACTAAAAATAAAAATATCTCGTTGCATTTGCATACTACTAACTCACGAACAGTTTCACACCTCAAGGCTCATCTCGTTCATTAACTAAAATCCTCAGCCTAACCCACAGAAAATGTCGAAGTAAACCCAATATATGAATACTTCCTCCTCTTTCATAAAAGAATGAATACGGCCGTTCTGAACTCTATCGGGATCAAATCTTCTCACATACCATTTACCTTTACAATAAGAAATTTGATTGGCTGTTTATAGTAGATCCAATCTGATTGGTGTGACATACATCTCTCACTCACTCACTCACTCACTCACTCACTCACTCACTCACTCACTCACTCACTCACTCACTCACTCACTCACCCATTGACCCGTCCATAACATACCCGACGCGCCGACTAAGAGGTATTTTTTTTACAAAAAAATAACTCAAAAATTTGTATCTGAAAAGACTGTCCGCATTAGCCTCAGTTACAAGCTAGTTCCAGTCCAATACCGAGAATACGAATATGATCTATTGCGCATGCCTACATGTAACTGAGAAACACGTAGTTGAGGATTCAGTCAGAGTTAATGCGGTCACTTCCACGACATTTGACTTATCTTGAGCTCGTTATCATTGTTATAGCACGATTAACAAACTACAGTTACGTAGTAACTCGAATGACTGCTGCTATAGATCTCCCTCTGACACTCGTTTCCAGATCTCTCGGAACAAAATCAACAGGCCGGAAACCAGTCGTTTGACGTACAGTTTACAACAGTACATAGGGTGAACACTGGGTACGATCCAATCTGTAGCAGTGTAGTTATATAAGAGTGTGATGGTTCTGTGAGAGTAAAGTCTTTCCAAAGAGCACAAAAACCGTGCCACTTAACCAGAGCCTAACGCAATAACCACTAAGCCAACACAACTTTACTTGAATCACTAAACCCCATTGTTTTCTTTTCGTGAAATGCAGTGTCACTAAGAGACTAAAGTCTGGTTTTCACTAGCGACGCAAGCACAAGCGCAAGCACAAGCGCAAGTACAAGCGTAAGCAATAAGGATGACCCAAGTGAAAACGAAATTCGACACTAACACAAACACAAGCAAAATCATCCGAACATTCCAAACTGTTTTGGCGCGAGGTAGTCTGGATCCAGTATTTTCATTGCCCAAACATAACCACGTGTGGGAAATATCCTTCTGCTTGCGCTACACCTGAGCTGTATTTCGTTTTCATTTGTTGCAGTACAAACGCAAGCGCAAGCACAAGAAAAGGAAAAAATTTGATCCTTGTGCTTGTGCTGGCGCTGGTGCTTATGCCGGCGTCAAGGCCGTTTTCACGGTGAAATAAGAATTGTGTTTGCGCTTGTGTTGGCGCTTATGGTTCCGTCCCTAGGGAAAACCAGGCTTAAAGAACGACAAGGAGAGCATTTCTACAACATTTATAACACTTATATTTGACAAATTGATATCTAATTTACAATTGCCTGTTAGATTCTCACACTATGTACGGATCACTACTATAATTAAATTAACCTTTCAAGTTTTCTTTTTACACACTTAGATACGTACAATGTTCAACAGCGACAGCGTGAATTTGCGTTCTGGTTAATAAGAACAAAAACAAATCTTAATTCTGTAGGGCACTTTATCCCCTTTGGATTCCTTTGGCTGATATTTCACCAAGTTCCAAGGTGGAACCTCTTTCATTCCAAATGTGCTCTGAGGAAGTCGTTGTAAGAAATCCTCCCCGTCATGTTTTTATCGTAAAATGAAAAGAGGTGGAAGAACTCCTCCTCGTTTAAGTCCATCTTGAATTTTCTCATCATCTGCCTGAACTCAGGAAGTGAACAAGTACCGGCGCCGCTTTTGTCCAGCGCCTGTGGAGAGAAGAAGACACGTTGACGCTTGAGTTAAAACATTTCATGATCATCGTGTCGAAATATAGGCTTCCTATCCTAGGTTTCCTATCCTAGGCTTCCTATCCTAGGCTTCCTACTAGGGAAATGACGACAACAACACCACCACACACAACAAAGAAGCCGAAGACGAAGACCAGAACAACAGTCATCAGACTGAGTAGACTGTTTATCGATAACTTTGTGATCCAATACTGATTCGAAATTTAGGGTTCCTGAACTTCCAACTTCCGAACCACCCGCCTCATAAAGGTACATTTTGACACAAGACTGAGAGGACCACAATCTAGCCGTAGACAGCAGTTTTATCCTTACTCGTCAACGTTGAGTATGGGAATCAACGCTGTTCAGGTATGTTTACAGCTCAGTCTCCAAACACATGTGGACACATGGGTCTCATTGTCTCCAAGCTTCTGGTACCCTTTCAGGATGACAGCTCAAAGCAACGGTCAAAACAGGTCAAACGTCGAAATTCACATAAGACGAACAAAACAGAGCGAAGGAAGTTCATGATAAGTTCGACGTTTGACTCCGACTGACTAAATTCGAATTAAGTTCAACGTTCTGACTCAACGATAGAGCTTTACCCGTTCGGATCGACTCAAATTGTAATTTAGTTCGTGTCATGTGAAATTCGACGGTTGACCTGGACCTAAGCCACAGAAGTACTGACACAACTCATAGTTCAACAGCTCTGCACCAGGTCATATTTTCACAGAGGCAACGGGAAGGGGGGGGGGACCGGGGGGGAGGGAGCCTCGCTTCCAAGGCTTTTTTTCTATTTAGAATGACAAAAACCCTGAGAACGTGGCTGCATACTAAGAAGGAACACAACGAGTCAAGGTACCAAGCCGAGCACGTGACATGAGATGCCAAGCCTTACCCTGAATGCTCTTCTCATTTCCTTCCAGTCGCGCCGGATTGGTGCCCGAATAGTGGCCATGAGCTCAATCAAACGCTCACTCATCAATCCTGGGCTCGTCTGAAACACAAATCAATCTGATAAACGACAAATTTGAATATAACACTAACAAAGAACATGAAATTAACATTCAGTCTGGTATCAAATGGCCAATTTTCTCCATTAACAAGAAACTGAAAGGTATACACACTCTCAGATGGGCATACGAACCGAACGCCTTAAAAGGTCGATTTCTGCTCTCAAGGGAGATTTCAAATCCTAAAAGTGATTGACTAAAGAGCAGCAAGGGGCAAACTCCATAATTAAGCTTAAGGGTAATATAGAACCATAAATAAGTGCGCGGTCATACATGAATTGGAAAGTTAAGCCTATAGCTATTGTAATGATAGAAATCGTGTATAGTATGTATTGGCACAAGAAAGGTAAGCATAATAGAGCGGTTTTCAATTGAAAGTCGTGAGACCAAAACCAAGGTAGTCACTCTAGCCAATCACAAAGGTGACCGACAATCCAGTGAGCCCATCATAACTCGAGGTAAACACATATTGTCGACCCGAAGCGAGGGAAAACGTATGCGAGAGTAAAATGGTTTTGGTTTGACTTTTGACTGGATGACAAAGTTGCGAGAGATTTTTAAGCCAATCGCTTAACGTAGTAATGCAAAACCAAAGTAAATGCGAATCTACTTTCGATCCTCAGGTGAAAACCGCTCTATTCTCACAACTTATCACACGTTTGATGGTTTCGATGGCGTCTTAACAAAAAAGATTTTTCAACATCACTCAGTCACCACAACTTACTGGCACTCTGGTTGGCTGCAGTTTGGGCCTGGCGAGAGAACTGCTATCTTGAGACTTCAGATTTAACACAAAATGTCGCATAAAATCTTTGTACACGATTCTGAAAATAGAAACGGAATGCACAGTTAATTCGATACATAAATAAAATAATGAAAGAAATAAAGCTCTGTATTTCACGGGAATCTCAAGGAGATTTTCATGTCTTCCTTCCGTTAATGTAAGAGCACAGTTCAATGAAGCTGAGCCACTGAACCTTGAAAGAAAAGTTTATTTCTTGAACTATTTTAAACTGCGCTCAATCTCATTAATAATGTATCAAGTCTAAAACTAAAAGCAAGTGTGATTCCTCAGAACAGAATTTAAACAGTGGAGAGAGTTTTCACATTTCACCTTTCCAAACACCTCAAATTTTGTAGAAAAATACTCAGCTGCGTGTTGCTTTTCTGTGTTGCCTTACGGTGTTTAGAAATGAGATAAGACAACCTCCCGTATCTAATATATTACTTTACATCCTACCCTCCTCTTTCTTCATTGCTGTGTTTCTTCCACAAGGATAACAACTCGCTTGGACCAAGATGAATATCATGCTTCCATAAAACATCTTTAAAAAGACAGACATTAATATTTATTTCACTGGAACGTAGTTTATATGAATGAAATCGACTGAACTGCCAATAGCATGATGTGATGTGAAGATGTGGTCAACGCGGTTGTGTTTTGCTGTCTAAGTAGATCTAAGTAGTAAACCTGTGCACATCAGCTTTATTTAAAAAAAGGAAACACTTCTCTAAAGATAGCAACGCAATTTCGTGCCACAAGATTTACACAAAACTAAGTCCCGAAGAAAAGGGTTTCAAGATTTTAAGCTTTTACGGAGGTAAATCGATACTAGGTTTGCAATATTTAACATTAAATTGTCTAAATTGTAGCAACACAGTCACACATGTAAGTTGTTTCGTGGTTGGCTATGGTATGGACTTCATCTGAAACTTCAAACAAACCTTTGAGTTGCTCAAAGTTGACCGTTCCTTTGTTCCCATTGTCAATGTTTCTAAAGGATTTCTGAATGTGCTGCCAGCGACGACAAATCTAAAAGTAAGATTGGATAAAAATCTGAGCAATTAAGTACGACCGAGATGTTTTATCGAGCAAATAACCCCTACAGTGAAATAACGACAAAAACACAAAAAACTGAATGCATATCATTGGTCGAGAGCATGTGCAAAAAGTACGTGTCAAACAAATGATCGCTGTAGAGTTTTTTCACATGACGTCACGGCGGCCATGTTGTTGTCCCAAACCAATCCTGTGGGAGCTGAACTCTTTTCTTATGTAAACACTTTGTTTTGTTCCAAATATTTGCATGTGTGCTGGTCACGTGACTAACAACGCTCTACAGTTTTTTCCAGCAGAGATCTGCCATGTCATACAACCAAAAAGGTTATTGGTTAATTCCAAAAGGCAACACATACATCAATTGCCAGCCACACGTTCCTACAAAAGTTTCCCACATTACGAGACGTACTTACCGCGTCTTTTATATTCCTCTCTACGTCACTGGCTGAGGGGGGCGGAGTCACGGTCTCAGGTGATGGAATCCTGACAGGCGAACGTACAGGGGACACTGCGGGCTCATACGACGCCTGAAACAGAAACACCAACGTCATAAAAGCAAAAATGCATAGCTGCGTTTGAAGTCATCCTCTTTTGGGGAAAACAATATACTACTTGATTTGATCAGTTCTTCTCCCTCCCTCTAACACCTCCCTTCCACCAGTCGATTTTCTTAGCTGACTCCTAAATGATCTTTTTGCAGAATGTCGCACTTAGACTACACTGCCCTATAACATAAATGACTAAATAACAACATTTATGCAGGCTAAGTTGAACTCTAATATAAACACAGAATATTCATGTGAATAAAGCCGACACAAGATTACCTTCCACTTGGATATAAAGATTTAACCAAGCTTAAAAGCGGAGCTCCTGATTAAAAGAAATTAACCTGGCTTGAGCCTGTGATCAGTCGAAAACCAGTAACTGGTCAGCGGTTAACTTAAAAACAAAACATGTGACCTCCATGAGGTGTAAACCTGAGCCACAGTACCCGGCAGCGCCTTTTAGCGACATTGTCCTTGTGCTTTCTCATAAAAATCTGATGTTGCTTTTTAACATAACTTCCAATCCACAGGAAATTTGTCTAGCAAAAGGCGTTACTCAACAGCAACTTACTGCGTCTGTTGATACTTACGCGCTAGTGAAAACCAGGTGATGGGGATTACTCGAGCTCTGGCAAGAGATCTTCCCTGATCTACTTTCTTACCTTTCTATCACGTGACTGTGGCGATGTTGCAGATGCTGCACGCGACACATCAGGCCGTGTGGAAAATATCTTAAGGAAATCCTTGTAATCTACGGTTCCATCCGGGTTCTTTGGAAGTTTATTCCAAATATAGTAAAACTGATCGCTGGTCATACGGAACGCATGCTCGTTAAGGATTTCATGGAGAGAGCTGGCGCTGACTGTACCGCTGTGATGTGTGTCCCCATCTGTGAACGCCTAACGAATTGTAAAAGAAATGTTTTCAAAAAATCGCAGCGAAAACGCATAATACGAAATTTAAAAGATCTGAAAGAAAATCACCTAGTTGGGGTTACATTCTTTAGACGAAATGACCCAATGAAGACACCAGCCTCCAAATAACGAATAAACATTTATACATCAAGGTGTTTTAGGAAATAGCCCAAAGAAAATACGCGAGCTGACTGGTTTAAAATCGTGTTTCTACTGAACAATAGATTATGAGCTCGAGATTTCTATCGCGTGATGGTTGACGAGGGCGCAGCCCGAGTCAACTATTACGCACAGAAATTGAGAGCGAATGATCTAATTGTTTTAGTATATTAATTTTCTACTTGTCGTTAACAACTCTATCTGAATCTTCTTCACAGACACCTCGAAAACACAAAGAAGTGGCCGTCATTTTGTTCACAACCACACACTGTTCGGCTACTCACCATCTACAATAGAATAGATAGTAAGTAGCGTAGCCAATCAGAGAAAGCCATTCGTGATAGAACACTAGTAGATTTGTACTAAAACCCGATAGACACGGTACGTGTTTCTATTTCTCAAATAAATATTCACCTTAGCAAGACTGTAAAATCTGGCCACTACAACTTCTCGGACTCTCTTTTCAACCTCAGCTTCACTCATTCCACGTGGTCGTCTCGTGACGTGGTCAGCGGTTTTTTGGCGTTTGTCAGATGAGGGATATAAATTCTCCAGCCACCTGCGACTGGCCTGGGAATAGAACAGAACATACAGGATTGCATTTTATTACACGACTAAGTTAGTTCAGAGGGCCAATAATTAAAATCAACCAATCAGGTTGCTCCTTTGCCGGTCCGATATTCTCTAACTATTGGACCGGAACGATCCCGCACGACCACTCACAACCTTTCCTGGTAGTTAGATGGCTTACGTTTCTGAAAGAATTTGCTTACAAATAAACTGCTCCTTTTCCTCTACCTCTCTTTCCCTTATATTTTGTTTAACATCCGTGATCGGACTAGACGTGAGTGCACGCCTACTCGGCTCCCAGTCAGAATTGCGTGTTTGAAATTTGCGTTGTTTTTTAAGTCCCTGATCGTTGCATTTTTCTAAACATTTTCAGTTCTGCGATAAATATCTTATTTACCAAACTAGCATCGGACCGTACCGGGAGGATATCGGCCCTCGGTCTTTTTTGTACAGACCTCGCGGCGCTCGGTCCGTATTATCAAGACCTCGGGCCGATGTTTTCCCAGTACGGCCTACGCGCTTGGTAAAACTTAGACTGGCTTGTGAATGAGAATTTATTTCGCGCCTTTTCAGTGTGTAAATCTCAGTATGTATATACTAAATAAGATATATATAACACCCGAGGTCCCGCTGGATTGGTAAACACAAAAATCGCATATCCATAGTAATACTATACCACGGAAATACGAAGCTACTGGGAGCAGATCTATTGTGATGTGAAATTAAAGTTAGCGTGCTTGGCAGTCCAATTGTTGCTCTTGCGACTTTGAACCTACTCCGTTCAGAGAAACAAAGTCATAGAAGTAAGGATTTTAACATCTTCCAGCGAATAGGGAATTATAACTTTCTAAAATGTTTCAAAGCGTTACCAGAATGGAAGTAAACAAAAATCTATGAAAACTAGTTTTTTCATTATTTCGCTGTCACTATACTCTGAAATTGAAAATTCATAGTAAAAGCAGTCACTGTTATTCTCACCTCGGCGTCAGATTTTTGAAAGCTATTCAGAAAATCATCATAGGAAATCAAGCCTCCTTCACCAACATTGACTTTCTTTAGCAGCGCCTGTAAAGGGGACAACAGATTAATAATACAATCCTTAAAGCAATCAACAGTCTGCTTCTTAAGTAAACAAAGGATTTGTTCTACTATACGTCCAACAATCAACAGTCCGGTTCGTAAGTAAACGTGACAACTACATGAATACAGCAGGATTAAAGGCTTTAATTGAACTAACAAGAGCCTGTCAGCAGTAGATTCAACAAATTAACACGACCTTCAATAAACCGGCTAAAAATGGGAATTTTAATCGGACTGCAAGGCGAAAACAGACACTAATTTAAGGGTAAACTGAAAATGTGTTACTTAAGGATTCCACTTGCTTGTTTTGCAACGATCTCTGAAAATTTTTATCAAATTTGGCCTAAATGCAAATTGCATGCGTTAATTGCCTTAAAAGAGCTTCGTCACGGTTTGCACATCTTGAAAAGTTTGGCGTAAGTTTTTCAATTTCGTCGTTTGCAATCCGTGTTAATCTTCTCCATCCTTGTTCCCTTATGGTTTATTATTATCTCTTTAATGTTTTTATATCTTAGTAAACTACTATTTTCAGGTTTCCTTCAATTTAAAGGTAATTTTGTATGTGGCCAAAATAACGCAAAATGCTGTGCCGAGCTCATTTATTCCAATCTGAATGATGTACTTGGTGCAAGAGGCACTGATACTCTGTAGCCGGCATTACGACTAGAACGGCTTTGTTCTAATCTATAGTTCTGTAATGTTACCTGAGTAAACGAGACAGTTACCTGAAATTGTTTTTCGGACATCACAAAGCAAAACGCATTAATTATTTGATGTAAGTCGTCTTTGCTGATCAGTCCCACTCCTTCTCGGTCAAACGCCGCAAAGGCCTAGAGATCAACGAAATTTTGTGAATGTAATGACACGAAAAGGTTGGCAATGTGCTTAACACGAAATAGCATTACAAACGGTACAATGGGCCATTTCCGAGTTGTCTTTTGCCTCTGTGTCAAAAGGAGTCTTCATGCGAAAGCATTCATAAGAAAATGTGTTCCTACTTCATGCAAATCAAAATCATTTTCACATAAAAGGTTTTTCCAAGAGGACTCGTTTTAAAACAGAGGCACAGAAATAGCCTATTACTTACCCTTTGGATAGTCTCAGGATTTTCGCCGATCTTGTTTCTCAGTCTGTTGATTGCGGCATCTGGTGACAGGGACTCGTGTCTCTCAAACACCACAGGCGTGACGACTTTGCCTGGCGTGTCCAGAGTAACACGACCATAACCAGCATGTCTGTTGTCCTGGAACGCGCTGAGAAATCTCTCATACGACAGTTTGTTCTTCTGGGACAGCCCACACCTGCGCAAGGCACGAGTGACAATAAAACATAAGTACGCCCTATAAAGAGAACTTGCGCTAGAAAGATATGTGATTGAGGTCGTGTTCTATTGGGATCAACTTTTTCTGGTTGGAGAAAACCTGTTTTCGGTTCGTTTGGTTGATCAACTTTTTCAACCGGCTTCAAACTCCGGGGGGGTACTTGGGGAATTTCTGGGCGGGGATGAGCCGCTGGGACCCTAGAACCCTTAGCCTATACCAGAGTTAGTTCAGCTGAATTTTGCTACCCTATACTAGAGTAAACTCCCCAAATCTCCCCATCTATCGACACTGTTGAGGCTGATTTGCCTACATTTAAACTTGCCGATTTGATTTTTTTATATTTTTGAATGGCAATTCCTGGTTTCCTTAGTCTAGATAAAATCTTCAACCAACTAGTCAGTTTTGTGAAAAATTATACCCTAGTCTTGACCCAAACGCTCTGATTTATATACCCTATCCTAGAGAAAACTGCTTGAAAAACATACCCTTCACAGCGGCACATACCTATATAGCCCATATATGGCAGTGACCCTCCAGGCTTCAAACCAGATTGAAACGCTTGAAAAAGCATTGGCAGCGATTTACGGCGTTTCAACCGAAAACGAATGGAAAAGTGTTCTGTGGAGAAACGTCAACCGTATAAAACCAAACCGGTTGCGGTTGAAACGGTTGATCTCCACAATACACGACCTAAGTATTTCGCTAAACTTTCGGTACAGACCTGTCCAGTAGAATATTAAGCTGCACGTCATCCAGAAAGTAGTGGAAGTCAAACAGAACCTTTTTCAGTTCGTTTCTTGATATGTAGCCGTCCCTGTTGGTGTCGACTGTCTCGAATGCCTTCCTTAAACTCTCGTATCCATCACGAAACCGATCCCTACATCAAAACAAAAATGATTTTGAGGCGTTGCTCCATCGGTGAAAACAACGGAACAGTTTTCAAACCGCTCTAATGAGACCTACCAACATTAACAGGGTTTTGTGCTTGCTGAGCTTTAATTGGTTCAAGAAACTGTACAACGTGCTGATTAATTAAAACCGACATTATTTCTCCGTAAAATAAAATAAATACGAGGCTCAAAAGGCTCTTAAAAGTGTCAAATAGTTACTTGTAAACTAAACGTTCCGGGCTTGGCCTTTTGGGCCTCGAATTTAATTTATTACATAGTGTCACGCATCTTTTGAATTTTTTGCTCATTCCTTCTTATTTCTGCGTAGTTTATATAGCTATAATCCGCCATAGTGATTGGGTCTACGTCTACATTCCCTTTGGTTTTGGTGTAATGACCGTCGTTAGAAAAACCCCTCAACTGACCAATTTAACGCAGAGAATAATTACCGGAGTAGAGAACACGTATGTTTGGAGGCAAAAAGCATCAACAAATTCTCACCTTAACTGCTGCTCCACTTCAAGCGCTGATAAGAACGAGGCAGCCTGTGCTTGATTCCACGTGGCGGCCACGTGCATGTCCTGGCAAAACGGGAAAAAATCTTCTACCTTAGAAAATTGTTATTTCAAGATTTCTTTTGCTTTAAAGGCCATTTTATACGTCACAAAACCTGATTAAACAGATCTTAACTCACCTGTTGTTTCTGGTACATACTCTCCATCACTTGCTGACTCTGTTCAGCAATCAGTGTACTTGGGCCATGAATATCACCAGGGGCAAGCTCCCCGCCTAACTTGGCTAAAAACTCGCGATGATCCACATAACCATTCTTGTCAGTGTCATACCTACAGAATGGATCACGCAATGAGCAACCAATACTTTATAGCCTGCTTTGGTTCATAGGCAGGAATTCTAGTATGAGAGCGGGGTGGGGGAGGAGAGGAGAGGGGAAAAAGAGGAGAAAAAGTGCATGAAGTGGGGGGAGGGGAAGGGAAGGGGGAAGGGAGGCGAGGGGAAAAAGAGAGTGAGCAAGGTTGGGAAGCATTTTTGGACAGTGTACAGTGCAAATGTGAACTAAGCGCTCTGGAAAATAGAGCCATTTACAAGCACTCTATACCCTTGGAGAAAAGAAAAGTGACTATTGATATGCCCATCCAGCTCCCCAAAAAATAACTTGTCGCCACCACATCAGAGCTGGCTGATAAGAAACTACTTAAATCACGTGTTTAAAAACCTAGCTGTTACTTACTTATCCCACAGTTTCTTGAATTCTTCTTTGTTGAGTGGGATTTGGAACTGGTAGAGCACTTTCTTAAGCTCTTTCTTGGTAACAATTCCATTTCCGTCGCGGTCGAAAGCCAAGAAAGCTTTTGACAAATCCTCATTCTGTTCCCAAGCTTTTCTTCTAATGATCTGGTCTGCCTGCTCGGCTGTCAGGTAATTCATATCCTGAGTTTCATTGAAGCTGAAGAAGGAAACCAATATCACACATGTTAAAATTGGATCAGGAACTTAGGAAAGGACGCCATGGTGTCATCGTGCCTCGTTTGTCAGAGCACTCCGATGAATGACTGAATGTCAACTGAGAACAGGAATGTTAATAACACAAAACAAGAGCAACGCTTAAAACACGACCAGTTTGAACCAGTTTTGGAAATTTATCACGTTAGACCAAACACCAACAACACAAGTCAATCTCGTAGGTTTTGTCACAATCAGTTTTGCAAACAGCGGTTTTCAATTGAGTATTAGGGTCGTAAAACCAAAACCAAGGTATTAATTCCAGCCAATCACAGCGGACACAGACAATATGTACAGTGAACCAATCAAAAACTCGAAGTATCTATTATTACATGTAGCTGACCTGAAGCGTGGGAAAAGGAGTGCGCGTGAGTCACAAAGCTGTTATTGCAGTTATCAGCGGCTTGACATACAAACGAGGCGCAAGGGTCAATTCTGCATTGTATTGACCCTTTCGCCTCGTTTGCATGCCATTTAAAACAAAAGAATGTTTGACCGCAGACTCAACTGCAATATCAGCTATTGGTTTTGGTTTAACTCTGATCGAATGAAAAAGCGGCGCCAGTTTTTTTAAGCCAATCGTGTGGCTTAGTTGATAAACAACAATTACTTTTCGATACTCCAATGAAAACCACTCTACCCTTGCAGAGAACGAACTGCGTTGGCTTTAAGTCAACTCTACAATCTGATTTGCCGCAAAAAATAGTTATGAACAGGAGACCCCCAAAAGCTCACGTCATGCAAATAACAGGCGACAAAATGGGAAAAACTTTCACTGGCTCATTCTTAATATGATATTCACAAGAAGTCCCTTTAGCTTGTTCTTGTTCTTAGCACAGCGTACCTGTGGGTAGAATACAGCCAAGGGTGTCCCTCTTCAACAGTCTCCACGTGCTCAAACCGTTTCAGGAATTCTCTGTAGTTCAGTTTGGCTCCTTTCTGTATACCGAGGTTTAACATGAGCTTATCAAACTCTTCGTCCGACAACAAGAACATGAACGAGTCCAGAATTCGCCTGAATTCTGGCCTAGTAATCAACCCATTGCGATCATAATCGATTTTCTGGAACGCTGCACGTAAATCCTGCATAAGAAAAAGGGAAAACGGGAACATTAAACATACAAAAAGTAGTTCTCCAAGAACAAACACTTCCCATATCAGTTGCTCCTTTCTCGAGTACCACATTTTGTGATATTTATGCAGATGGTGCTTCATAACTTTGGTAAATCACGGCATTAACTAAAGACTTCGATGATTTTTGTTTTCAATGTTGTATTCATATCTGTGCCTTCATTTGTTGCCGTTTTCTAACCTGAAAGCTTTCTCTGAGTTTAGTTCTCAGTCTGGCCTCCACGACACTTGCTTTCATGGACTCTTCCTGAGGCACTGGAAGGTTGTATCTGAGAAAAGAAATATTTGCGAGGTTAACTGAGGTTCACGCCGGTCGACCAAGGCACAAACTAAACAAAAGAGACAAGATAATAAACAAGAAAAACAAGACAAAAATCCTTGATACCTGTGACTGAGGTATTCGCTCACTCTCTCTCCCACACCAAACGAGCGACGATCCTGAAAGTTATCCAGGAATTCCATATAGGAGAGCTTCCCTTTGTGAAATCCCAGCCTAAAAACAAGCATACAATTAACTATTCTACTGCAATTTCGTCAATTAATCTAGGAACGCTGTCCATTAGTTCACGGGGCGGGGGTTAGACGAAAACAATTTAATCGGAAAGCCGGTCGAACCAGGCTAGTTCTTGCAGAAAGGATTAACGAGATCGTCCTCCTCAGATCTCGCTCGCCGGGCTCGCTCTGCTTCTGGTCCCAGATTGTTCTTGCCCGAAGCCTCCTTTACAGCTCACCAAGAAGCCATTTCACAGGCTGGTTAGGTGAGAGAGGTTCAGGATATAAATATGGAATTTTACAAAAGGTTACCTGGCACTCAGAATGCGAAACTGATCATCCGTCATGTATAAACCAAGACTGTCTAAAACCTGAGAAATTGAGAAATAAAACTAAACATATTTTTGTTCACGACTCTAACATATTTTAACAAAAAAAAAATACCACCTTTCCAACAGCAATTGTTAAACAGGGCAGTTGATCCGTTATGGCTCGTAAAAAACGACAACAACAACAACAAAGCTAATAAAGAGAGAAGTTTACATACCATTCTGAATTCCTTTCTTGAAATTTTCCCATCTCCATCGCCATCGAATTTGACAAATGTTTTTCTGAAGTCAGGCGACCTCTGAGCAATGTACTCCTGAAAAGAAGAAGCAATCTTAAGTTGACATTTTATTAAAAGTGGACGAGACATGTTCAACAGTTCAAAACTTGTGCAAGGAGGTTGTAAGTAAAGAGTTCACGTTTATCAGGTAATAAAACGCGCAAAGTGGCAAATATTGATTCTTTTGTATTGATGTAAAAACATCTACGGTCAAATTACTGTGATTTTTACGTTTTAGCCTCCATTACCTTGAGGATGTCCATACATTCATTGGCTGTTTTTTGACCTGTTAGGCTCAGCGCTCTTTCTTCCGCCAACTCTAATCTATAAACGCAACAATAAGTTGGAAAAGAAATTACAAACGAAGAAAAGTAAGCTAATCATACTTCTAAGCCTAAGTTGTGTGTTTTGCTTCACTCTTTAAACTTTTCTTCGTACTTCTTTGGCTACCCACCCCTCATCTCAAAGATAAGTGAACATTCCACCTTTTCGTCTCCCACACCCAAATGAATCGGCATACGAAATTGTGGAGTCACCCTTCCTCAATTCCTAAGATGAACAGGACATTTTTACCTCGTAGACTGGTCTTGTTTCATGAACTCCGCCTTGGCTTCACTTTCATCATGAATTCTTGTACTCAAACCATTAATATCACCTCCAACAATATCAACACCCTAAAAAGTTATCAAAAACACATTCCGATGTGAACTAAAAGTAGATCAATCCATCTGCAATGGCTTAAAAATACACTTCTTGCAATTAACGCACTTGGAACAAAACTCACAAGTCTACACTAGCTGCTCTGTATAACTTAATATACAAAGCTGTCTTGCAATGTACTCACCAGTTTGCTGAGAAATTCTTGAAAATCAACAGTTCCATCTGTATTTTCATCAACGCGACTCCACATTCTGAAAATCATGGAATATTATCGGTAAGAGGCTGAGGTTTACTTTTGGATTCTTGGACAAAACCCATTTAACAACTTATGTTTGTCCAACACTGACAATTTTTTTTGTGTGAAAATGTCTATAAAAGACTATGTACGTCATTAATTATTACTTTTGAAATATATGAATACTTACAAATCAAAATGATCATCGGAGACCGGAAGGCAGTATTTCTCAAGAAGGTGTTTCAGCTCATCACGTGATATGGACCCATCTCTGTCTCCATCAATACCAAGGTATGCTGAGGCAATTGCCTTCCAATTGTCTGTAATCTTTGCCTGCAAGATGTCTTCCACCTAAAATAAAACGATTTGATTTTGCAGAAAACGTTAATGTGTTAAAAGTTTCTTGTGCTCAAACCATTTACTCTTAACAATAAAAAAAATATAGAAACTTACAGTTGACCAGGCCATGACGGCAGGAGGAGAAACACTTTTTGGTGAATGGTCTGACACAAGCCAAGGATGTGCACCCTGAAAACAACAAGTTAACAGTCCAATTAACACTCATAGACAACCTGTTTATAAAAAAAAAGATCGTAATTGGGTGTCAAGTATTGCCTGAAATGTTCATTATCTCCCACCTGCAGCCCAATCTCTGGGTGAGAGACATGTCTCTAATGCCTGAGGATTAGGCTGAGGGCAGGAAGTGACAGATATTTCAGGCTATGTCATGTAGAGCTTATTTACAAGCTAGGTCTAAAAGACCAACTGTAACTTGCAGTTTTGACCAAAAAAACATCGAGACATTGAACAAACTGACAGGATACACTAAGTACAATAGACAATGCTAATAATTTGCAGACCAGATTCAGATACCTATTAATCAGAATGCCATTACTAATGAAACTGGTTTGTCAGTTCAAACTTAATTGTATTTCAGTTACAAGTTGGCACACTTCATAGAACATTAAATTTTAAAATATAATTGCTTATCCACTAACCTCAGTTTCTCTTTGCTCAAATCTGTCCAAGAAATCTAAGTAGGACACATAGCCTTTGCTGTATGGGTCAATCTTAGCCATCAATTCATGAAATTGCTTTTGGCTCATACGGAAGCAGAAGCTTTCCAGCACACGTCTGAAGTCCCGTTTGGTGACACGCCCATCTTTATTCTGCAATACAAAAGATATGCCTACATGAAATTAAACCTATTGTGGCAAGCCTTTAAATAATCAACAAAGGCGTTAACATCTTATGATGATCCTGGGACGTATTCTAAAGAAGCTTAAAATTCACATTTCACAGCCACTAAGCCTTTGCCTCTGCATAAAAAAAGAAAAAAACTTGGTCACACATAAGCAACTGGCATAATCAGTTCTCACTTACATCATCAAAAACAAGGAATGCTTGTTTGACAGATGAAAAACTGTTCATGATCTTGGAATGCAGGAGTTTCCAGATGTCATCAGTGGATGGCATTTCTTCTGCCTCACGAACTGGATTGTATCTGTAAAATAAAATAAAAAATGAATTCTTAATACATGTATGACATGTGCTTTTCTTTTTCATATTGTCTAATAAACTCAACTGATTATTGGACATGTTTTCAAAAAACACCTTGAATGTTTGGCAAAATAACATAGTTGCACTATAATTAGCCTAAATAGTGCTCCGATTATCCTAAATAGCTCTCTTGCTCTCAATAATTGTAAAGATTAACCCTAACAGGCACCTGTATCCCACATTTAATCTAACTTGTAGTACCACTTCGTCATTTCACCATTTTGTGTTTTTAAGCAAGCCCCTGTTAAATTAGACTTTCTGTTTAAAGTTTAACAAGTACTAGTGCAGAGAACTGATCGATGCAAAGTGATCAACATACTTGTGACTGGGCTTGATTGGAATAGTTTGGCCATTTGCTTTTGCTACTGGCATCTGGAACTTTTCAAGGAACTGTTCATAAGATATCTTGTGATTAGCACGGATACCACACCTGAAAATTTAGGTACAAAACTATTGTGAGCTGTAGGAAATTTCAAAACTTACTGATAACAAGCAGAAAACAACACTCCCTTTACATGACAAACAGGTAGCAGACACTAAAATGTTGAAAAGTGACTCACGCCACTTTTCAACAGCCAGTGCCAATCACTTTTCAACACTCATATGAAAAAAAAACTGTATGCATAACACATTAGAGCAGTTTTCAATTGTGCATTGAAACTATTCAGCCAATTACTTTGGTTTTGTTTTTGGTTTTACTTCGGTTTGAGATTGGCTGAGTAGTCTAATTGGTAAGTAATTGGTTTGGTTTAGTTTTACGACACTCAATTGAAAACCACTGCTTAAGACTAAATTATATTTTCTTCCTTGGCATACCATACTAGGATCAAGGGATCAGAGCAGTCAAATGTAAAAGAAAATTGAAATTACATTTGAAGTTACATTTGTGGCAAAGGCTTAGATGATGAATTTCAGTGATGTAGGTATTATTTTGATACCTATCCATTAGCTCCACAAACAGCTTGTCTGACATAGGAAAGGCAAAGTTAAACAGCACTCTTTTGAGTTCATCCAAGGTAACAAAACCATCTCCACGTCTGTCAAATGCTACAAATGCACGACTTATGTTTCCATGATTTTCAATCATCTACAATAGGAAATGTAAAATTTATGATTATTAGAAATTAATTAAATAAATTTTCACTTTATTGCTTGGCTTAATAGGATCTCAGTGGTCAGCTTTAGCTCTTGAAAACTTGGTTTCTATTAAATTTACTAGTTTCATCAATTTATTAATTATTTGCATATTTACTTAATACATGTAACTATGTGAATTCCACTGGATACAAATGTTTCCATGAAATTAGACATTCCTAGTGAAAATAAACATTTTGAAAGCAGGTGGATGTAACATTGAAAACGTCTAGAAAAACGGTACTAAGAACACATGTAGGTCACAGATTATCACCTTCTTTCTGAGTTTGTGCTCAAGTTCTGTTAATGTAAGAACTGGAGGACTCTGTTTTCTGTCTTGACTTGATCTTGGTCTGCTGTTAACTGCAGCTAGTTTCACGAACTGTTGACCTTCACCTTGGCCTGCGACAAGAGTTAGTAATAAGTGAAGAATGCATGTTTAAAATTGGAGTTGTTTACATGTATGACATTTAAAATGTGTAACTGGCAAGAATAGTACAGTTTGCTCAACTGGGAAACACTTTGTTTTCACATGTACATGCAAATACCAGTTCAAGCATTCTGTCAGTTTCCAACCATGCGCGTAATCATTCACATCCACAGAGGCTGTGTTCCTTTTTTTCAGCACCAAGAATAATTGTGACCTCTGGCTCACACAACAGGACCTGATTTTCTGAGCATGGGCAAAGCATTCATTTCGTGTTCTCAGCCAATCAGGTTTGTCAGATTTGTCCGTAAATTGTAGACTTTCAGTGTTGGACCCACCAAGAGCTTAGGATTCTTGGAACTGACCAAAGGAATGTGGCATCTGGGGATGTTGAGAATGGCACATAGCTAATCAGCTCAGTTGTAGTCTTTCAATTTGAAAGTACATGTACATTCTGACAGGTGGAACACACTAAATGTTGAATGCTTGGAATTTGTGTGTCTCTGTTCTTGTATATGCAAATGATTGACAGCCACCCTCTATTAACATGGGTACCACATATTCAAAAAATATCCACACAGAAGAAAGGTCAGAGGACAACATTCATACACTATACATGCATTTTTCCTGTATGGATTTTTCCTGTCAGTTGAAGGCAATAAAAACTGCCACAAACATGATACTACCACCACACAATAGCATTATGATTATGTGATAGGGAATTATCATGGAACAAGTTACACACTAGAAAACTAAATGCATTAATACAGTGCAGCTCAGAGGTAATAGTAAGAGAAACTCAAAGCTAATCAGGAGTAAAATTACACCTGTAATTAATCAATTACATAGTGCTACTGAACAAACATATTAGTACTCAATTGAAGCGTCAGGTTAAACATACTCATCAGAGTTCTGTGGTGGATGTTTGGAGATTTTTCTGGCGTTTGCCTACTGATTTCATGAATAATTTTCTTTCCTTCTAATGAGTAGACAAAAGGCATTTCCCCACTGTAGTGGTCTTGTAGCAAAATTTGTCGTAGAGGTGCATTTTTCTTGATACTTGGGAAGGTACAGGATCTTTTATGAATCCTTGTATTATACAGAGGATGTTTCCTGGGCATATAGAATGTAAAATTGTTTTTTAAATTGTCAACAGCATAGCCTTGATTTGGTCTTCTAAGCTGTACACTGAGTCTGAAAGGGGTTTCCATAGCCAAGTACATTGTGATATGACTCTACTGACAACCGATCAACTAAGATGTGTCACAATAAATGATGCCTGTAGATCTGCATACAGTTGTCAACTGACTGGTAGTTAAGATGGAAATTAAATTATTTAAGTTCAGTGTTGCTAAGGAGATTTGTTACTTTGAGATTTTGTTATGGCTTGCAACAAATCTGGAGAAATTAATATTTAATTCATTTACCTTTAATAAGAGGAGAAGTAATTTGTTTTCAAAATAATTGGATGCAATTTGCTAAATTCACAATGTAATGCCAAAACAATGTTACCGATGAACATGTATTTTATACCAAAAAGAAGTTCATTTCACAACATTTGTTTTTCACGTAGTGATTCACATTTCATCAAGTTACTAGCCTAACTAAAAGTTTCAGTTTCTTAAAATTATTTAATATATATCATGCTTAACAACAAGTCATGTTACATTATGCACCTGCATGTGTCAATGTTATGAATATTTAATCACAACAGTTACTGCTGCTGTGAATATTTAAAATATGGCTGGACCAAAGACTAGCTAGTACAAGAGGAATTAAATACTAAAATGTGTAATACTTTGTAATGAAAGCTGATCACATCAGTGTAACCAAAGAACAAAATTGATAAAGACAATGTGCAGTGTGTAGGAAAAGGATAAGAAAAGAGCTGATTTAAAGGTGTCATAAAAATTACAACTACATGTATAAGCCAAGGTAAATGAATTGAAAAATAATTAGTACTTGCAAAAATTGAGTAACTCCATATAAAAAAAGGTTTCTATAGAAATTTTGAACATCATAGATCTGTATAAAGCATTGGTGTTCTTGCTTTCGAATTAACCAAGTCTGAATCAATTAGAAAAACATTAAGAAATTTTCACCAACTGATACTATAGCTTCCATGTGGTAGCACATAATATCTATAATAATTGAGGTAAAAAAGATCAAAAAAAGACAATGTACTTCTGAAGTAGGTAATTTGTTTTACAGTTAAACTGTTATTATTTGTGATTTGCTTCTTTTAACCTATATATCTGTATATGTGAACTGTAAACTTACAGTCAGTGTTAGCATGTTATGTGTACAGTAAGTCTAATATTTATCAAAATTATATTACGAAGAACTATTTAGTACTATCCATAGTCCAAGTCATTCAAGTGGAGATAAAAATGTACGGTTAAGTCTGTACAAGAGCCAAGTGGCCCACCAGGCCGGAGCTTATCCCAGTTTCTGTAGCATGAAGCGACTAGGAGTATTTCTACTCTCCCCTGGATGGGATGCTAGTCCATCGCAGGGTTACCCCCAGCATTAAGTTCGCCGGTACCCATTTATACACCTGGGTGGAGAGGCTAGAGGCACTATGAGAGTAAAGTGACTTGCCCAACATCACAATACAATGTCCTCAGCCAGGGTTTGAACCCGGAGTGCTTGATCCGGAAATGAGTGCACTGACCATGAGGCCACCACGCTATTCAAGTGGAGATGAAAAGGATTAATGGTTAGTTTACTGGACTCTGGATCAAAAGATCCTAGTTCAATCCCTGGCCAGGGTCACAGTGTCGAATTCTTGGGGGAGACAGTTCATTCTCACAGCACCTCTCTCCTCCAAGGTGTATAAATTGGTACCTATCCAGCACATTAATACTAGGGCTGGGAGTTGAAATACTCTTAGTTGCTTAATGCTACAGAAACTGGGATAAGTTCTGGTGGTATAGGCCACTGGCCTGACATAGAATTACCTCAGTTTACCAGTAGTTCAAAGGATGGATAAGACTATCCATCAGATAAAACACTATCCAGTGGACACTATAGTTTGTTTTGTTGACTTTTATGCACTGGATAGCAATTTACCCTGTGGATAGCAATTTACCTGGAGTGGAGAACATTATTTACCCTTAATACAACATTAACTAGGCCTGGATCATTAATAAGTTATATTATTTTACCTCCTTTATTGACTTGATTCTTAGGCTTTGCGCTTACTCCGAGTCGCTTGAGGAAGTCCATATACTCAAGAGTGTGACCGTTACGTGTCATGTCATATTTACACCATAACCTAAAACAATAATGAACGGCAGCAAAATTAAATCATAGACAGATGATCATGAATTGTAAGTAAGCTTTCAACAGGCCTATGAAATGGAAAATTTGACAGGCTTGTAAACACAGCAAAAAAACTAAACTGAATGCTGACTAAAAAGCTCTAAATAATATGACTCCTGATTGAATCAGAATAACATGTAAAAATACATGATCCATATCCTAATTTATTATTTAATGTCTGTTGAGAAAATGAACCTATCTACTTATTCTGTAATACTGATAAACAACTGCGTAATGTTACCAAATTTTAACTTACTTGTTAAACTGTTCATCTGTTAGCCTGAAGCAGAAATTCTCTATGACTCGACGCAACTCATGCTTCTGAATCTGACCATCTCTGTTGTAATCAAAGAGTCTTAAAGCCTTCATCACACTTTGCAGCTGGCCTCCCATCTAAAAAGAAGAACATTGTAATACATGTACATGCGACATCGTCAAAAATTAGTCAATAGTTTTTCTACAGGCCTGCATGGGATTTGAACTTTGATCACAAGGCTGGGTTCACAATCAAATCCGTAAGTCACAACCTGACTAACACCATGCACAACACAACAGCTATTTGTTTCTACTTAAACTTGAAAAGCTGCCTAACAGTGATCATTGTGTTGCTCCCAAATGTACATAAACATCCATACCCCATGTACTTTTTAAATTATTTTTCATGGTTAGAAACCTCCTAGACCTAAAGAAATTCCAGGCTTCATACTTTATATGTTTTGGCTTTAAATGAGACCTCCTTCCCCCTCAGAATTTCCAATCACCCTCTCTGGGGTGGGTATAGATATTTCTGTACAATAAGTTTATTTACCTTTCTTCTTAATTGACTCTCAATCTCATCCATGCCCAGTACATCTCTTGGAGATTTGGTCTGGTTAAATCTGCATTACAATAAAACATTACTGTAAAAAGAAGTCAACTTCTTTTAATATTTAATAAACATTTGGATTGGATGTTAAGTATTAGAATTCTTCACTTTGCCACACTATGAAATCAATATCCCCATGGGAAGGTTTATTTGTTTTGTAGTAGGAGACAGAATGTTATGAATTATAAAAACAGAAATATTTATAAAATCTAGTTATCTAGCATCAAAGGCACAAACTGCATACATAGGACCAAAGCTGCAAAGCCTTTTGTACACACTGCATGTCTTCAAATAGGAAGATCGATAATATTCTAAGCATTCATTGGCTTCTCGCACTAGACTTAAAGAATGCAACAAGAACAAAAGTACAGTGTAGCTAGCGTTAAACCTACTTATGCAAACCACCAAGCAATCGCAAGCCATCTGGTGTTCCTCCTCTCTGGTGGTACCTTTCTAAGAACTCTAAATAGGAGATGGTTCCATCTCTGTTTGTACCAACCTAGTACAGTCACAAAGCAAAAATGTGATGTCAAATACCAACAACAACAACCACAATCTTTATTTTCCTTCATTTTAAAATTACGTGTATTTGGCCCGCGGATAGCAGGCGGGCCATTAATCGCTTATGCATATAACTAGATTAATTAAATAACAACAATAACAATCAATTTAAGATTTAAAAGATATAAAATACATCTTGGTAGCTAAAACAAAACTTTTAGAAGTTTTGAAATATTACCAGTTTCTGATGATTTTACAACTAATAGGAAGTCATTTGAGCAGAAACTGTCAACAAAACTTTTTGGGTAAATTAAGTTAGCTATCTAGTTTTTAAAAATGACCTACACATGTAGCAGACCAGCAGCATCACTCAAGCTACACATCAGAAAACATGTCATCATTGCCAAGGAGAAAGAACATTAAAGAAGTACAAGTTGGAAGGCTGGCCTGGGATGTTTGAAAGGTGGATAACACTATCCAACGGCTAAATCACTTCTAGTGGATAGCACAGTTTGTTTTGTCAAGTTGACACTTATCCATTGGATAGTGATTTATCCAGTGGATGGTCTTTAGTAAGGCAAAGGTGTGTACATGCACAAATGCGAGTGATGTTTTAAATTTTCACCTTTTTAATAAGTTTGTCAAACTGGTCCTCTGTGAGAGGGATACAGAATGACTCAAGAGCTCGTTTGAATTCACTCTGAGTAACAGTGTGAGTCTTCTCTGCATCAAATGTTTGGAAGGCCTGGAAAATTAAATGAAAATGATCATAAATTGCATTTTAGAATTTACAAACAGCAGACAATGATCAGTGTGCAATAGTTATCTTTATCTTATATTTTGCTTTTTTCACTTTCTCACTCTTAATCAGTGCAGTATATGTGGATTAGTAGTTTTACAAATTTACATGATTTGTACAATGCAATCCCTGAGGGACTAAGAACTTGACTTCAAAAATTAACTTGCTTCGTATGCTCAGACTACAGATTCCATACATGATATACATGTACACAGCCCATCTTATTTTGTAGTATATGTAGTCTACTGTGTGAGGTTCACACACAAAAAAGGAAAAGAAGGGGGAAAAACCAGAGCCAAGACACCATTTTTGAGGGATCAATCAAGGACTGACACCCATCCCTCTTCCATCCTTCTTCATCATACCCTTGTTTCCAATTAAAAAAAGTCGAAATATTTCAACATAACTGTCTCACAGTTTAACTGTATTACTATAATGTCTTACTTATAAATCAAACGAGGTTAATTACTAATTGCACTCTTAATGAAATCATCCATTGGAGATCCCCTTCGTTCGGAGAGATTCTTCTTAAACACTGAATTCTGATAATACCGATGAAGGTCACTAACCTGGCGTAATTCTGCAGCGTTCACTCGAATCTTCTCCCTCAGACGTGATTCGATCTCGATGAAACTCAAATTTGCGTCTGGAGACTTTGGCGAGCCTGCGAAACACGGAACAAGTTTCACACGATCATTGACGTTCAACAACGCAAAAGCCGTCGAAAAACAAGCATTCATGTTGCATTGCACACTAAGATCTATGAATCAATCAAGATTGAAGTTCGATGGTACACACAGCGAAGAAAATACAACTTTATGACATACAACAAACCTAATAAGCTCGCGCTTGTTAAATCTTCCAAACAAATCAGTGTTCTAATGGAATATTCGATTGGTGAATTGCATTCTGATCGCTCGTTGTTACAATGCTGCATTTGCAAACTTATTTTATCGGGAAAATGAAGAAACAAAACTGACAAAGAAAACACACACGCATAAAAAAAATCATTTTTATTTCCTTGGCAGGACCATTGAAAAAAAAAAAGAATCAAATCAAAATGAATTCGAATGATCTTTAGCGACAGCTCAGTTATTCAACAAACAAAAGAGCAACAGAGAAACATGCAAAGGTCAAAAAGCTACTCACCTAAACTCAAGTCAGAAGAATCTCGCCTTCCAGGAGTTATGATCAAAACACTCGACGAAACCCCTTTTGATCTACGTGGTGAAACAACTAGGTCACTTTCTCCACGAGAAACGTTGCGAGAAGACGGTCGTTCGAGTGTTCCAAATGCAGTTGACTTTCTGGAGGCTGGTCGAGGGGTTATTGTTAGCGCACGCGAAGACGGCCGCAGATCCGAAAAACCATAAACTGCAGGAACAACTGCAACCTTGGCCATCTTTTAAGACGAAATCTGTAAATATAACTGGCAATATAGATGTAAACCACTATGAAATTTGGCCAGGATTTTGCTTACATTCGATCGGCCATTTTGGCATTCGTGTTGTGTTGTTGCTATGTCGGACCGACTCCACTCGGCGTTGGCGCCGTTGCTAGGCAGTCAATTGGTTGCTCTTTTCCCGGGAAATATATTCTGTAATTAATTTCAGACACTTTAACTCTTTTTGCCTCCCCTTTTCGAATCTCTAGATTCTCCTTTTTTCTCATTGATTCTCGACCCGTCATCTCCTTATAATCCACAGAAAAGTTTCTTTTTCTTCTCTATCTGCGCATTCGAAATGTAAATTAAGGCCTCGTCCCTACGCCGGATCTGTAAATAGATCCAAAGAGTATTGTGGGAACTTTCATGCCTGAAGTGGAAAGATCAAGAAGAGTATAAAAGAGATTTTATTCCCTGATTTCTTCTGACTCAATGTTTGAGCCTTCCTCCCTCTCTCTGAGCTCTCTGAGTTTTCCACTTGTGCGACCAGACGAATCGGAAAAAAAAGATAATTACAAACGTCCGGGCAAAGGTATACTTTGTAAGGGTCAAAGTGATAGAAACGTGGATTTGGGAGAATCTAGCGGCAACTTGTTCTTAAAGGTATACTTTTGTAAAATAGCAGAAGGCTTGCAAACAACTTTTCTGCGCTGAAACTCATGAGGTCGACTGGTGGCAAGTCTGCGATCAGGCATTCTTTTTCCTCTAAAATATCTATCTATCTATCTATCTATCTATCTATCTATCTATCTATCTATCTATCTATCTATCTATCTATCTATCTATCTATCTATCTATCTATCTATCTATCTATCTATCTAAAAACAAAACAAAAACAAAAAACAAAACAAAACAAAGAGAACGCCTGATCTCAGGTTAGCTCGTAGTCTGTAGCAGTCTACAACCTTTTTAATGGTAGTTTACGGTCTTTTTTCGTTACCGCCAAATGCCACGCGTGTAACTTGTGACTTGTAACGTGGTCTACCAAAATTACGCTTGAACGTCTGAAAGCAGCGCGGACAATCTTGATTATCAAAAGAAGTTCTTTTCAGTTGAGGTTCGAATCAAATTATTTTCGTTATTCAGTTGACTTTTCGAAATTTGAATTTCTTTTTAATTATTTTTAAGCGGAACGCTTCAGCCATTTTGACTGTAAGGTGTGACAAGAAGCAGGGGAAGAGGATGGATATGAAACGGGGGAAGATATGAAAAAAATCTTTCAAACCCCGCCCTTTTCTCTTAGTCCACGCTACTATGCATTAACACCCCTGTTTGAAAAAGCGCCCTCACAGACCTGAAAATATTGTCTTTTTGGTCATAGTAGTGTCAACAACGTATGAATGTTTTCTCCTTTGTAGAATGAATTCCTTTCTTATGCAATTTAAATCCTCTGTTGTTTAAGAGCAGCGTTATGGATACTATAAAAAGGCTCTGTTATGGAACAGAAACCCAGTATGTTGAACTCTGAAGGGACAAAAATAGTTTCAGATTGCCCATCAGTAAATGACTGAACGAACAGTCGAAAGAACAAAAGACAAACAAATCCTACTAACTATAAAAGAATGAACAAACAAACAAATGAATGAACAAACTAACGAACAAAAGAACAAATGACTGCTGACTGATTGATGGACAGACGGACAGACAGATGGATGGATGGAAGGAAGGAAGGAAAGCATGCAAATCCAGTTTGAGGCAGTGCAGAGTTTAATTTGAGATAACTAAGTTCAAGATAGCAAGGTTCAACTATGTCAGGATTGAACACTCCACAAATACTTATGTATTGTTACTAACAGTGTAATAAAATATTAATTTATTAGAACCTTACTAGTAAACAGTCTAATCTATGTGTATAGGTCTACAGTTTCCTTGAAAATATGAATGTCCTCTTATTTTATTATATATTCCTACCAAAAATACAAAAAACAGCTTTTTAAATTTTTTTTTTTCAGTGAAAATACACTTCTTTTCTAAAAGATATTGACCTACCCTAATAGTGAATACAGAACAATAAGAAATTTGCCTGATGGTATCATATGACTACAACTGCCAGAATCCTTCACTTTTAAGTACTGTTTCTTATGCTAATTAGGGCCATTGTTATTTAAACCCCACTGCCTGGGACTTCAAAATTTCAATAACAAAAGAAAAAACAAAAGGGATTGTGGTAGTTGTATTTAAATGCCCCTATCACACAATATCTGCTATTCTACCTACCACAGCCAGTGTATGTCACTTTGTCTGAATGTTTAATTCATTTCGTGAGCAAAGCAAGTCTATATATGCTCCCTTAATGAGATGTGCCTCTTCAACTCCTAGCTTTGACATTAAGTCTCTTGCAATTTGTTCTCCTTCTTCTGCACTTTGGTTTTCTTTCATTACAACCTACAATGGAACAAGCTGAGTGTGAGTGGTATTTGGTGCCGTCATAGATATGCAATGCGTGCATAGGACCTGCAAGTTATGCCAACCCATTGCACACCAAATGCACTACTTCCAAACATCATCATTATGATAAAAATTCCATCATCTCTAGCTTGAATCATCAATATGCATATCTTTTATGTGATGAATTGAAGGGCTGCAGGCATAGCCACTTTATGTGGGGCGAACTACACCATTGCCAAATAACAAAAATTTATAGGTAACAGATTAACAAGAATGAATCAAAATAGAGGTTTAAAGAGGTGCAGGTTAACCGCTTTATGTTGACTTTTAGCTTCATTTGAATCAAAGTTCACCTACAAATTATACACAAATCTGAACAAAACAAACACACCAGAAGGCTAATAGACTAATGGTTGTTACATGCCTTTCGCTTTTTGATTCACTCTCTTCTGAAAAGACATCTGGAATTCAACCAGAAAACTGCTTCAATGATAATTTAGTCAACTCTACAGGGATCCACGAGTTAACTGCTATCACAGGTTATTCCTACTTGTGCACAGAAATTTAACCCCAAGCAGCATCAAATCCTAAAAGTCAGTCAGATGGATCTCTACAGGCGAATCTTTGCCGACGTCATTGTTTCCATTTTTCTTCATTAACATACACCTTTGCACATAGAAGGCATCATGCTAGACACGATTTTACTAGAAAAACTTAAAGAGCTTGTGAAACTTAGTAAGTGGTGAAACTTTTGGCTCTTTGGGTGTAATATTCGAGGAGAAATTGGCTTTCAAAATTTTTGTGTGGCAAAAGCGCTAATGAGCTCGTACATTCTTTGTAAAATTTTGAGCTTTTAAACCCTCGTCACACAAAAAGTATTCGATACATCATGCTCAAATTCCTTGGGACAGGGGGGTTAATTGTGCTGTGCCCTTTCAATATTCAGTATTAATCTCTTTGTAGCTCCATCAGAAACTGTATCGCATATGGTAATGAGGCAAATATTGTAAACAAAGATTCTCCTATAGAGGTATGGCTGAATCTGTCACACCTCTTGAGCCTAGCAAAGTTAATCCCTTTGCTGAAAGTAAATTTCAGAAACAAACCTCTAATTCCATGAAGCATCCTAAACCCTCTACCTCATCACAGTGCACTCTGGTCTGTCCCACAAGATATAGGAGACGCTTTTTCTTAACTATACCTGCGAATAAAAATATACTCATTTTATGAGAAAGAAGCAGAGATAATGATGTCAGTTCTAGTCCCTCACTCCAATGGAATCCCTACTGCCCATAGCACACAGTAATGACCAGAAAAATGAACTATCATTTATACATATAGTAACTCATCCCATCTGGGCTGGATTGCTAATCTATCACTTTGAAGCCCTTCCCTCACAAGTACTTAGAGATTATGGATGGGCCTGTTCAATTGCTTGCTCTTGAGACTTAAAAGAAAATACAACCCTAGGTGAACTGCAAAACATGGTCTGGTTTCTTGAAGACCACATCTAATTGCAACAATTTATCATGTGGTAATAACATTTATATATGACATATAACTTCAGTCTTAAGGTTATGGGTGTTTCAAATTTTACAGCTTCCTACATGACTATTTAACATAAATATTTATTGTTCTGCAGATTACTCATAAATGCATTTTCTTTGAAAAATTATGATTGCTGCTACGTCATTACCGGTACGTTATGTTACATTATGTTGCGTTACATTACGTTACCTTATGTTATATAAACAGTAGCCTTCACTTGGCGCGAAAATGCTCAGATATTTGTCCACCGACATTATCTTTTCCGAGAAGCGAACAGTTTTCCAAGAGCATAGCTGAAGGAAAACTGTGAGCTTTGAGGAACAGATAATGTCCGTGGACAAATATGCGAGCATATGCTCAAAGTCAAATGGAGGCTATTGTGTTTATTATCCTTGAAATATTTTGTGCAACACGCGCAGTTTGGAAAATTGGGTAATTTTCTCAGATATTCCCCAGTTTTAGCTGGGGAAGATTCGGTCATGTGACGCGTGTATACCAACTGCGCGCACGCAAAAATACTTGATGGCTTATAAGTCATGTTATGTTCATGCAGGTGTTGGAAGTGTACGTCTTTGATTCAGAGAACTATATTCAATTTCAGTTGACTTTCCACCTTTTTCACCCAGTGCACACATAAGAACGTTTGCCAGTTCATCAGGTTTATCTGTTGTAGCAACATGGTATTCCGACATCTTTGGACCTGCTTTGTCATCTCTTTCATAGGCAATGAGCTGAGAAGGCTTATTTTGAAGAAACCGTAGCTGAAAGATGCAGTGAAGTCAAATGATTGAAAGATGCATGACTTAATGCATTTCAGTCTTACTAAAAAGGGTCAAAAATAGATAGAATAATGACTGATACTGGCCAAATAAGTACTACAATCTGGGAGGAAGAATGGTCAGAAGAGAAGTGAGTCAAATGGGAGCTTCAGGTGAAAAACACCATCAAAATTAAAATTTGAAAAAAATCTAATTGATTTATGAATTAGGACGGCCACAAAGGAGTCCATTTAAAAATCAGCAATTGATATGATGTATCACTGTTCTATATTAACATATATATTTTTAATAGGTTATCATTTATTCCACATTCAGAATGGTATGCTAATGGCTGGACTTGACAGGTCTACTCTAACAAAACACAACCAAAAGTCTTCCCCTTAACACAAACTGGACACTTTGCAGGTACACTCTGTCAAATCAACAACTACATTAAGTTGCCACAATATAGGAAAGATAAATCATTAATCTCAAGTACCTTGAGCCTTCCATGGGGTACATTGAAAAATATGTCTTTCTGTTCAATGACCTCACCTAAATGAAATAATTATAAGCTGGAGCTTTATTTTAGCTTCATGTTTCTTGAGGCATGTTAATTCACTTCAATGCAATCATGCAATGCAATACAATGCAATGCAACTATTCAAACAATCAGTTGGTTACTCAGTCAGTCAATAATATTTATTATTTAATTATACATTGTATCATGTTTACATGGTCTTCCTAGGATACACCTTTTAAGAAACTTATCCTTGATGTTTCAATCAGTTATAAACTGCAATATCCCCTCCAGCTTTGAAAATTTATTTCTCTACACGGCACCACAAGCTTGTAGCTTTCAGTGTTTAAATAAAGTTTATTCCCTTTTGTAACTAGGCAGCCACCAGGCATTTGAAGGTGCCGGAACTTGTAACAGATAATATCTTTCATCTTGACAACAGATTTTAGTTGGTAGGCCTGAGTCAATGTATTCAACCTGCAGGCATGAGACTCGTGCCCAAGGCATGAGAATCAGTAGGAATAATACTAAGTGATCAAATGTCCCTTGCCCCAGGGGTGTACATGTACATGTACATGTACCTAGCAAAAATTATAAATAGAACAGAAAATCATCCTTTTTGTACTATCAAAAAATACTAGGGCTTTAAAAGTTTACAAGGAAATGTTTACTTAAGGAACTTAAGCTTAATTACACTACCTTGAAACACACCCTCCGCGTGCCCCTCTTTTCCTTTTGTACGTGATATGCACATATAATGTCAGATTTTGATGACGTGTCTTTATTTACGCATAACCTCTCCATAAATAATATGATCACTGCCGCAGAAACTCTAGACCAGTAGTGTATACAGAGCACAAATCTTAATTACAGGATGGTTTTAGCTCATTGTAACACAGACCTGCAAAAAGTGACAATGCCTCTTTTTTTGCAATATTTTACCTTTGATAGATTGTACTATAAACATCACGTTAAGCAAAAACATTACCTTCGGAAGCACTGATTTCTCTTGCCTTGTTCTTGAATGCTTCAAAATCTTTGACTATTGCTTTGATTTCCACGTTGGAAGGCATTTCTGCACGCGACGAAATCGACCTGAATGAAAATTTGGCGCCAATAAATTAGAGGGCAACCAACTCGTCATGTCATTTGCCTGAAATGTCTCCTTGGTTCCATTTAAGCTTTTTTGTGAAATATTGACATATAAAAAAACAAAACTGCACAAAAGAACGATAAAAAGCTTTCAGATGAGCAAACATTTGTCCTGATCTAGGTATTTCAAAAACATCGAGTTGAATAAAAAGCGTCAACATGTCTTACATGGCGTCATTTTACCCGCTGTAATCATTTACCGCGGAATACACTAGTCCCTAGTCTCTTTCGAATGCACGGAACTCTCGAAAATGGCGGCGACGTGAGGCAGGAACTCGTGAGTTTAGAAGTTGTATTCGACTTGACCACCATGAATCGACCATCAGTAGATCAAGTCAGGGCTGTAATTAGCGCCTTGTACAATGACTCCGATCCAGGTGGAAAAGAGAAGGCTTCACAGTGGCTTCAAGAACTTCAGCGTTCGGTATGTATCGCAACCTTACTCTTCTTAGGTTTACAAGAAGGGACGCGACGGACTGAATGTTGAAATACAGTGGGTAGTTTCCAGATGGACTTTTTTCAAGACTTAACTGCCTTGGCATTTTTCTTTTATTCCTAATTCTAAAGTTAATAGTTATTCTGTATGAGTCGAAGGTACATGTAATTCAATGAAGTTTAGTGATGAAAAATCTCGAATAATGCGTGTATTACATGCGAATCTCCCTCACTTCAAGCCAGTAACAAAATCTAGCCCCCAATAACTTTTTTTCATATTTCTCAAGTGAAGTATGCTTGGTAAGCTAGGAAACACGTAGAACTCGTAGTTGTCAAGCGTAACAGGAGACTTACTGTGAAATATCTTGAAAGAAAGAAATATAAAGAGTAGGCAATGCTGCCAGTTTCCAGTGGCAGTTGTACAGCTGTATGCACACCTGGATGGCATCCATACTCATGTAACTTTGTTGTTAGTCATCCCATTTCAATTTGTGTGTCTATTCTTGAGAGCTTTTTCTTTCAAGTTGATCATTTTCATATGCATGAATGTATTGTTTTAAGAAAGATCTACGATGTTTATAAGTCTTTGTATGGGTTAGCTAAATTCAAGAGGTGAGAAACCGCATATAATCTAAGGGACTCTGAGAATAAACTTAATGTTCCATTGCCACACACAAACTATTATGAAAACAGCTTTAGCTAGAGTGGCGCCATTCTTTGGAACAGTCTCCCTTGTGACTTAAGGGAAGCAGAGTCCCTGAGGCAGTTAAAACGCCTACTTAAAAGAGATATAACTATATATAAGGCATGTCATTCATGGAAAGCAGCTTTTTTTTTATTTAATTATTTTTTACTATTAGTTATTAGTAGTTTTAGCTGACAAATTTTTAACCGTTTAAGATTATCTATCTATCTTTCTATCTAGATAAAGTAACAATTCTCCACAAAATGTTGCATGATTTAATGTGGTCAGTAAGCATACAAAACTCTCTTGATTAAATGCTCTCCCTCCACTCCTCTCCTCCCCCTTCTTCACCCCTCACACAAGGTTTATTTCAAACTTGTCCCAACGGATGCAGTGTTAATTTGACTCCTTGCAGTTTATCTGAGCCTAGACAGTATTAACTAAACAACTATTTCTTACTTTTGACCGCCATATACTTGTATCTTGCCATTATACCTAATAGTTTCATACACAATTAAGTTAGCTCATGAGGCTGGTAACCAAAATCAACCAATCAGATTGCTCCATCGCAGGTGCAATATTCTGCATGACTATGGTGGCACTACAGTAATTGCTGTACATGCAGTAGTTTTCCACATGATTTCTTTATCTCTTTAGGTTTATGCCTGGGAAATAGCTGACCAGCTTTTGAGACTAAACATCAATGTAGAAACAAGTTATTTTGCTGCGCAGACTATGCGCACAAAGGTATGTAATACTCCAAAAACTTTTTAGCAGTGGTCAACATTCATTTTATTTTCATTAATTATATGTGAGGTCTTAACAACAGCAGTAACTCATTTGACGCCCCCCTCCCCCCTCCCCCTGCACATATCATTTTTATTTGGATTTCACTTAGGAATACAGCAGATTAGTGAGTACACCTGGAAAGGATTGTAACTTATACGACTATAATATTATTTAACTTACAGATTATGTTCTGTAAAAACCAAACATGTTTGTTGAGATATTGAAAGCAGCCAATGCAATGTGTATTCTCTTGAGGTCAATGTGCCATGTGCTTAGTGTTGAAAAACCCCCTGCAAACTTCACCCATGAAAAGGGTTGCCTATGACAATCAGGATTCTATCATTAACAATTAATTCTTATTAGGTGCTAAAAGATTTAGAGTTGATTAGGTAACTACAACTGGTGTAGTAACCATCAATGAAGACCATTGTGCATCTGCCAGTAAAAGAGCAGAAAGTGACAAAAACTGATGAATTATCATAGTTCAGACAGGCATATTTTAATATTCTTGTAGATTTAGTGACAATGTCAGCGATATATCAATTTTTTATGCTTATACATAGGTTCAATACTACTTTCATGAACTGCAACCTGCACAGTACCAGGTAAGACATAGTGTACATTATCAAAATGTCTACCATACATAACCATTTTGAGATTAAAGGAATATTAGTCAATACTATTATTTTTTAGAGCTAAGTAGTGATTATTTATCAGCACAGATATATAATACTAAGAGAGCAACAACAACAACAACAAAAACATTAACCCATTGACTCCCAGAATGTTTTGCCAAAAATGCATTTTTTGGACATTTTGGAGATTTTCAGGCTGAATATGGGCCAAATTAGCTCCAATCTACCCAAAAAGGCATTTGCAACATGACAGCATGCTTTTCTTTCCACTAGCATCACTTTTTACGACATGTTTGCTCGGGCATGCGCAGAAATCAAAATTTAGAGAAAGTGACCTAAGTCTTTGGGCTTTTCATTTTTTTTCATTTTTTTTTTCACCTTTCCTTTTTCTCCTTTTCTTATCTTTTTGATGCAGTGATTGACCTTCTACTGGGCTTGCTTCCAGTTTAAAAAAGTCTGAGAAAGCATCATTGTGACAGGCAATTTTTACCCTGCAGTAGCCACGTGTAGTGGCAGGAAATTTTGTTCCGAGTTTTTCACTCAAATTTCTGAGCATTTCCGTGCATATTTCAGGCTCCATTGAGCTGATCACTCTGATCTGGGTATCATTGGAAAGATCTTTTTCTCCTGCAGAAGTTGAGTATAGATGATGCCAATTTTGGTCAAAGCTGATGACGTCAGAAGTGGAACAAAGGCCAAGGCTCATCACGGGCAGTTACGGGTGGCACGGGAGTCAATGGGTTAAGCAGCTTTATTATATGGCTAGCTCTGTGAGCGGCCAAGATGAATCAAATCCTGCGCTGTGATTGGCTACCCGAGCAGGCAAGATGGAGCTATCTTGCCCACTCAGGACTACCTGCCGTGTCCCGCAATAAAAATTTCCACGAAAGTCATGTAACAAATCCTTTATTGACCAAGCTTGTTTAGTCAAGATGGCTGGATATTGGCCTCGTTCTTTTTTTGCGAGTTTATGGACCTCGACTCCATACCTCAGTCATAAACACGCAAAAAAAGAACTTGGGCAATATCCAGCCATCTTGACCTCACACTTGGTCAATAGCCCATACATCTATTCGATACAATGAGAGAAGCTGGGATATAGGAGAGCAATGAGAGAAACAAGAAAATTAGTCAGAAATAATTGGAAGTATTTTCTTTGCAAACTAAGTAATAACAATTCTTGTCTGACACAGGGTCTGAAATTTAAAGCAATAATACAATGCAAAAGCTTTTGACCGTATCTCACAGTGTTATTCAGCAAAGTGAGCTCTGCATTGTCACATGGCTTCATGTATATTCATTGCAGCTTTAAATTTCAGAACGTGTGACAAGAATTGTTATAATTTAAATCAACCCAATGAACATACAGAGTCTTGATTGTATTTTGCATGCTGGTCAGTAGTTTTTCAACTTATTGAGTATATGCTGGGTTTTGGTATTTCCATTTTAATCAAATGAATATTTAACTTTAATTGGATACAATGATCTGTACAGGTTATTACATCAGTGTTAATTATTTGTTTTAAAATGAAATTGGTACAGTAATGCTTTTCTCTTAAGTAGGCATAAGAGAAGTACTTTTTATAATTATGTTGTAATTCAATATTCCCCTTGGTACAATTTGATATTTTCCTTTGTGTCATATGCATTATACATATACATGTATTAGTTTTCACCAGACAAAGGAAAATATCAAATTTTATACCATGCCATAAAAAATACAGCCAATAAGAATACAGGAAAGCCATTGTATATTAATGGTATTACACCCTGGAACCTTCTCATCATGCACCACGCCTACATCCCACTGACTGTGTCGGCCACTGTATTTTCTATGGCATGGTATAAAATAGTTATGCAACACTCTCTCATGCTATCCCACTTGACACTTGTATTATCTTGATAAATGCACTCGCCTTAAAGGTCGTGTGTATATCTAGAATATTCAAGTCACTCGTGGCGTATTCTATGGTATACCACTCAAAAATGTTGTATAACTAGTATGTACCAAGGATAAACTTGAACCATAACATATACACTGACTGCTAAATACTTACCTGCTGAGCTAACAGGGGTTCTTCTCGCTCACACTGGAATTTCTTTATAGTACACAGTATAAATTATGTAGGTGTTAGGTGTAATCAACTCTCGTTTATGAAATATTTTATGACTGATTATTCTTGCAGTCCTTAAAAGTTTCACTTCTGGATCATCTCTTTACTCTTCATGGTGTCTCTCATGCAATTGTTACTCAGGTAAGCAACATTTGCACCTCTTTCTTAGATAGTAATCTCCTAGTTGTGGTTTTTCATTGCCTTTAACTTTGAACATTAAATCTGTTTGAAATTAGGGGATCTACCTGTGTAGCATTGAACTCCCAGTTCCTGTTACAATAGCTGGAAGTAGACCTTTCTTCCCAACTCACTTGTATTTGCTTGGTGTACACACTCACCTACTACGAAGAACATTGCATAGCTATTTTATACCAAGGCATAGAAAATACAGTGGCCAACACAATCAATGCACCATGCGCGCGGCGCATGATGGGAAGGTTAGGTGTAATGCTGTAGAATATACAACAGCTTTCCTGTATTCTGATTGGCTGTATTTTCTATGGCATGGTATAAATACAGTAAGTGAATCAAAAAGTAAAAGTTCTGAATAGCAAGCACTTTCTTCTCAACAGTTGTGTCTGACTCTTGCTGATCTTGCTGTTCAAATGCCGCAATGGAAGGAGGTTGTCAATGATCTCTCTCAGAGGTATTGTCAGTATTTTATGTACATGTACAGAACATAACATATATAAACTAAATGATTCATGGTCATGACACTTTTGATTACTCTCGCAATACCTCTCACCAGCCAGGAGTGTAATGGGTAATGCTGGTACATGGCAGGGGGGGGGGGGGGAGGGAGGAGGTGGTAACCCTGCATTGGACTACCATACCCACTAGGGAGAGATGGAGAAAACCCGCACCCCGAACCCTAAGCCCAGAAACCATGAAACCTGTGAAACTATGAAACCTAGGAAATCATGAAAGTATGAAATCTACATGTATGAAACTAAGAAACCTACGAAACCATCAAACCTATTAAACTAAGGAAACTAGGAAACCTATCCACTATGAAACCATTGAAACAATAAAACCTATAAAACCTTGAAACCTAAGAAACCGGGAAACTTATGAAACCAGGAAACCTACGAAACCATCAAAAAACCTATGAAACTAAAACAAACCTATGAAACCCCTGAAACCCCTGAGACCCCTGAGACCCCTGAGACCCCTGAAACCCCTGAAACCCCTGAAACCCCTGAGACCCCTGAAACCCCTGAGACCCCTGAAACCCCTGAAACCCCTGAGACCCCTGAAACCCCTGAGACCACTGAAACCCTGAAACCCCTGAGACCCCTGAAACCCCTGAAAACCCTGAGACCCCTGAGACCCCTGAGACCCCTGAGACCCCTGAGACCCCTGAGACCACTGAGACCCCTGAGACCACTGAGACCCCTGAAACCCCTAAAACCCCTGAAACCCCTGAAACCCCTGAAACCCTGAAACCCTGAAACCCCTGAAACCCTGAAACCCTGAAACCCTGAAACCCTGAAACCCCTGAAACCCCTGAAACCCCTGAAACCCCTGAAACCCCTGAAACTCCTGAAACCCCTGAAACCCCTGAAACCCTGAGACCCCTGAAACCCTGAAACCCCTGAAACCCCTGAAACTCCTGAAACCCCTGAAACTCCTGAAACCCTGAAACCCTGAAACCCTGAAACCCTGAAACCCCTGAAACCCCTGAAACCCCTGAAATCCTGAAACCCCTGAAACCCCTGAAACCCTGAAACCCCTGAAACTCCTGAAACCCTGAAACCCTGAAACCCTGAAACCCTGAAACCCTGAAACCCTGAAACCCTGAAACCCTGAAACCCTGAAACCCTGAAACCCCTGAAACCCCTGAAACCCCTGAGACCCCTGAAACCCCTGAAACCCTGAAACCCTGAAACCCCTGAAACCCTGAAACCCCTGAAACTCCTGAAACCCTGAAACCCTGAAACCCTGAGACCCCTGAAACCCCTGAAACCCCTGAAACCCTGATACCCCTGATACCCCTGAAACCCTGAAACCCTGAAACCCTGAAACCCTGAAACCCTGAAACCCTGAAACCCTGATACCCCTGAAACCCTGAAACCCCTGAAACCCCTGAAACCCTGAAACCCCTGAAACCCTGAAACCCCTGAAACCCCTGAAACTCCTGAAACCCCTGAAACTCCTGAAACCCTGAAACCCTGAAACCCTGAAACCCTGAAACCCCTGAAACCCCTGAAATCCTGAAACCCCTGAAACCCCTGAAACCCTGAAACCCCTGAAACTCCTGAAACCCTGAAACCCTGAAACCCTGAAACCCTGAAACCCCTGAAACTCCTGAAACCCCTGAAACCCCTGAAACCCCTGAAACCCCTGAAACTCCTGAAACCCCTGAAACCCCTGAAACCCTGAGACCCCTGAAACCCTGAAACCCCTGAAACCCCTGAAACTCCTGAAACCCCTGAAACTCCTGAAACCCTGAAACTCCTGAAACCCTGAAACCCTGAAACCCCTGAAACCCCTGAAACCCCTGAAATCCTGAAACCCCTGAAACCCCTGAAACCCTGAAACCCCTGAAACTCCTGAAACCCTGAAACCCTGAAACCCCTGAAACCCCTGAAACCCCTGAGACCCCTGAAACCCCTGAAACCCTGAAACCCTGAAACCCCTGAAACCCTGAAACCCCTGAAACTCCTGAAACCCTGAAACCCTGAAACCCTGAAACCCTGAAACCCCTGAAACTCCTGAAACCCCTGAAACCCCTGAAACCCCTGAAACCCCTGAAACTCCTGAAACCCCTGAAACCCCTGAAACCCTGAGACCCCTGAAACCCTGAAACCCCTGAAACCCCTGAAACTCCTGAAACCCCTGAAACTCCTGAAACCCTGAAACCCTGAAACCCTGAAACCCTGAAACCCTGAAACCCCTGAAACCCCTGAAACCCCTGAAATCCTGAAACCCCTGAAACCCCTGAAACCCTGAAACCCCTGAAACTCCTGAAACCCTGAAACCCTGAAACCCTGAAACCCTGAAACCCTGAAACCCCTGAAACCCCTGAAACCCCTGAAACCCTGAAACCCTGAAACCCCTGAAACCTTGGAAAATAATCCTGTTCAACCTCTGAAATTCTGAAATCCCTGAAACCCTGAAACCCCGAAACCCCTTGAAACCTTGAAACTTAATCCTGAAACCCCTGAAACCCAGAAAAACCCCTGTACCCATGAAATCCCTGAAACCCCTCAAACCCTGAAAATCTGAACCCCTGATACCCCTGATATACCCGGACACCCCTGATACCCCTGATACCCCAATACCGCGATACCCCGATACCACTGATACCCTAATACCCCTGATACCCTCGATACCCTGACACCATGATTCCCCTGATACCCCTGATACCCCTGATACCCCTGATACCCCTGATACCCCTGATACCCTGATAACCCTGATACCTTGATACCCCTGATACCCTGATAACCCTGATTGCCTGATTCCTTGATACCCTGATACTCCTGATACCCCTGATACCCTGATATCCCTGATACCCCTGATACCCCTGATACCCTGATAACCCTGATTGCCTGATTCCTTGATACCCTGATACTCCTGATATCCCTGATACCCCTGACACCCCTAACATCCCTGATACCCTGATTCCCGGATTCCACGGGTACCCCTGATACCCCTGATACCCCTGATACCTTGATTCCCAGATTCCACTGATACCCCTGATACCCCTGATACCCTGATACCTTGATACCCCTGATACCCTGATAACCCTGATAACCCTGATAACCCTGATACCCTGATACCCTGATACCCTGATACCCCTGATTGCCTGATTCCTTGATACCCCTGATACCCCTGATACCCTGATATCCCTGATACCCCTGATACCCCTGATACCCCTAACACCCCTGATACCCTGATTCCCGGATTCCATGGGTACCCCTGATACCCCTGATAACCCTGATACCCTGATTCCCAGATTCCACTGATACCCCTGATACCCCTGATACCCCTGATACCCTGATTCCCCTGATACCCCTGATACCCCTCATACCCCGATACCCCTGAAAACCCTGAAAATCCTGAAAATCCTGAAACAGCTGAAACCCCTGAAACCCATGAACTCTTGAAACTATGAAACCATGAAACGTATGAAACAAAAAAACCCAGTAAAATTACTCCTAGTTGCTTCACGCTGTTCAAACTGAGATAAGCACCAGCCTGATGGGCCACTTGGTTTATATACAGACTTTACCCCTGATACCTCTGATACCCCTGATACCCCTGATACCCTGATACCCTGATACCCTGATACCCTGATACCCTGATACCCTGATACCCTGATACCCTGATACCCTGATACCCTGATACCCTGATACCCTGATACCCTGATACCCTGATACCCTGATACCCTGATACCCTGATACCCTGATACCCTGATACCCTGATACCCTGATACCCTGATACCCTGATACCCTGATACCCCTGATACCCCTGAAACCTTGAAAATCCTGAAACCCCTGAAACCTTGAAACCATGAAACCATGAAACGTATGAAACTAAGAAACCTAGTGAAATTACTCCTAGTTGCTTCATGCTGCTCAAACTGAGATAAGCACCAGCCTGATGGGCCACTTGGCTTGTATACAGACTTTACCTTTCACCTTATGTATTCTTTTCAATTGGTTATTTTAGATTTGGCACAACAGTAGAGAGACTACCTGTGCTACTTGAGATTTTAACAGTTCTTCCTGAGGAGGTAAAACTCTGACTCTAGTTGATTGGTTTAATGTTATGTTATATTACCTTGTGGTTTAGTTTTAATAGGAAATTAGGGGCCAAAAAGGCATTATTTAAAATCTGATATAAAATTGTTGAACAGGAAAATGTCCCTTTTCCTCTGCATTAAAACGATTCAAGAACAAGCCATCAAGAGAGTTCCAGACAGGGGTTTGCATCTACAGTCAGTTTATTCACCATGATCTGTCTCAAACTTTAGGCAGACTGCAGTCATTCTTTGAAAGAGAGGAGAAAAAAAATATATGAAGGAGTCACATGAGTAACTGATGTAATTTTTTGACAAAAAAGTCAGAGAGAGCCCAAAAAAGTCCTTACCAAAATCTCAGAAGTGATATTCTTTATGTTGTCATAGTGTAGCAGCTATTGTTCTCTTGGAGCAAGGGGCAACTGTTTCTGTTGTTTGTTGTATTCTCTCAAAGGGTGAGACCTTGCCAGAGCTGCTACGTAACCCAAAATCGTCTACCCAAAAAAGGTCACTGCAAAATTTCTAACCCAAACAAGTCCTTAGCTCCCAAATTTCAAACTTAAAAAGAAGGCCTTTGCACCTCCTCATGACTGTTGACCCCCTGTGGTCATAGTCCTAGCTTTTTCATTTGCATGGTAGGAGTAATCACTTTTCTTTAGACCATTAACTTTGTACTTGCTAGGTGACACATTTTTCATTAGATCTCGTGTTTATTTTCATGTATGAGCTCATGGACAAGATTATTATTTATTTGAGACCCACTGCATGAATTAGAATTGCTTCCTTGCCTGGGTCCCTCCATGCACCCTTAAGAAATGTGTTGCTAATATATATATACATGTATAACAAACTGATGCTGACATATTGATGTTGTGATGTCTTGATACATGTAGGTTGGAAGTCACCACCTTAGAGTAGGAGCAAATAGGAGAGAGGAAGTTATACATGAACTCCGTGCCTCAGCTGCTACAGTTCTCAGTCTCCTTGTAAGTATTCTTGTGTTCATTGAGTGTAGCAGAGTGTAGAATTTTGGTGCAATGATTAAAAAACATGGGAATTGTTAATGCAATAAGTACAGTTGAATGTTGCTGTTTCCAACTCTCAGAGGAAACAAAAAGTGGTGTGAAATAGTGGGATTTTGGAATAACTGATAGTAAATGAGTGAAGGGCAAATCCAAGGGAAGTGGTTTTGAGTTTGAAATAATGGGGAATTCAAAATAGCCGAGTTTGAATTAGGGGTTCCAACTGTATCTCTCGTGCAATTTGGACAATACAACTTTGCCACATGTGACAACCTTACGGCAAGTGTGACACAAGTTATTTCTTGTTAGTCACACCTACAACCTGCTTGTGACCATTTTGTATGACACAGAACATTTTAGAGGTTTGAAAAAGTTTTAAAATGCTATCATGATATATGTAGCCTCGGGTGTTATTCCATCATGTGAACATTGTACAGTACTGTATGTGCTTCTTGCATGACATGAGCGGTGCACATCACAAGAGTTGTGTGTGGCAGAGTTTTGCCATGTAAATCATTCTCTACAAGTACTGCACCAATCTCAAACTTCCCTGGTCTAGCACGTTTGTTATGAAGACCTGAAAATTATATTTAAAAAGCATTAATAATAGTAAATATTCTGAAATATAAATGTCAGTGAATATGCATTTGTTTTTAATACTAACAGTAGCATTGTGCTTACTACAGACAGCATGTGTGAGCCAGTTTCCGAATGATTCAAATGTGAAAGTCAGGGTGGGTAAAGTTTCTATCATTAATTTTGTTATGTTCCATATCTTAACCCAATTTATGTCTCTAGCCGTGAAAAAGCAATTATTTTAATTTTAAAATATTAGATTTGCATTGTGCTAGAGTAGAGTTGCACTTCTTCCAGTTGGCTATTACATGTAAATGTAGATTTTCAAACCTTTTAAGCTTGTCAGGCAAGCAACAATTTTGTAACTTTTTCATTTACTTTGTTGACTAGCAGAGAAAGTGGCCTGCAAAGTAATTGATTAAGGAAGCTCTCAACAATTTTGTCAGAGTGTTCAGTATCTTACAGAGTGGATCATTATATGAGCAATATGTAAGCCAAAACTAATTGATGGTTCTGCCACCTACGTGTGATATGAATGAACTGAAATGGTTATAAACTTCTTTGTCTTAATTTCAAATCAGATAATAATAGTTTTGATAATGGGCTTTATAAGAGAACTGACGGAGCAAGTTTTTCCCAGACATCTGATTTGAAATTAAAACGAAGTTAACCATTTCAGTTCATTCATATTACACGTAGGTGACAGAACCATCAATTATTTTTGCACATTTTAAAACTTCCACAATGATTGTTTTCCAGATGTTTCGTTGTGCTGGTAGTTGGGTGACGCTAAGCGCATTTCCACCAGCTGAATTTGTACAGAGTGATCTGCTCAAGTCAACATTCAGCACACTGGTGAGTTCAGTAATGGTCATCATTAGGGGTTTCATTAACGTTTACAGCAGGAAGGGAACAGGTTTTCACAAGCACGCAAAACTTTAAATTGAACTGAACTTCTTAATAAGAAAAATGTTCTGCCCAATGGTCAAACCAGGAAGGAGAAATCATTCTCACAGCTGATCAATTTACCAGTTTCTAGCTTTGATTAAAACCCTCGAATTGTGACTAAATGTTTTAATAATTTAATAATACATTTTTTAAATTAGAGTTTTTCAATCCATAGCTCCGTTGATGAACAGAGACACTGACATGCTCAGGACATTTTGTAGTGTCTGTTTGTGCCATATGCCAGACATTGGTCTCTGGAGAATTTCAAATATAAATCCTAGCATAGACATGTACTTCAGCTACTCATGATAATCTGTGCCTTTGTCCCTTCTTTTCAGCATGAGGCAGATTCCAGTGATATGTTACATGAAGTAGCTGCAGACTTTGTTTGCAACTCACTTTATACATCTGAGGTGGGTGTTGAGTTTTTTATTTTAAATCAATATGGTTTAATTTCCTCTTTCAGTTGATGAAGTGAAGTTACGTGGTGTTGTGGTTGGCCTTTTCTCAGTTTTAATTTCACAGACAATAAATTAACTTTACTAAATTGATCACTTCATTGTATCCAGTTTTCTGAGCTCTCAAACTGAGGTCTATCAATCAGTTATGGTTAAAATAAGTGAAAATACAAGGTTTGAACCACAACATATGCAAGTTGTGTATGTGCACCATGTCCTTGGAACTTACTTGACCATAAAAATAGATTATTTTATAATGTTCCAAGTTAGAGCAGACTAGTTTAACTTAGTTACGGCCACAGGGAAGTGTTTCCTCATCTCCCAAACTCTCATTCCATTTACCAATACATGATTGCATAAGCGTGAGATTTTCATGAGGTGATACATGTAGTTAATGATGCTGAAGAAGAGTTAAAGAAACAGAACCTAAGTTCAGGCACTTTCTTACAGGGTGTTTACTAAAACCATTGTTGTACTAATAATTCCTTCATACTAATGAACTGGAACCTATTTGTTTGTTTGTTTGTTTGTTTGTTTGTGTCACAATTTCTGTCTTTTTATCTAGAACCTTGACAAACAGCGGCAGTTAGCTGAAGGACTCTTTAAATTTGTCATGGAGCTACCAACTGCTTATGAGAAAGCTGTACAAAGTGAGGACTTTGACAGGTAAATGGCTCAGTAAGGCAATGTGTAATTCTCTTTTATGTTGAGAACTCTGAATGTACATGTAATTTAACTGGATCATGTGTACTTAAGACATCCATGGTCAAGTGTCGATTGATACCCTTGATTGATAACCCCGATTGAACCTTGATCGACACTCAGTTGATACTCAGTCAACACTCCATCGACAGCTCAGTTGACACTCAATCAACATTCCATCAACATCACGGCCAACAGTCAGTGCAGAGTTAACTAATTTTCGATTGATGCATAGTGATATGAGTTGGTCGACGCTCAGCCAACTATCGACCAGCTGTTGATCGAGTGTCAATGGAGATGTTGATCACGTGTTGATTGAGTGTCAATCAAGATGTCAATCGCAGATTGATCGAGGTATTGATTGCCACTGGACTGTGGATGCCTTTCCAGTTAACCTTTGATTTGATTATTCTGGATATCACAACAACTTCCTGTCATTACAACTTGTTGTTTGCTTTACCCAATTGGTAATATTTTGGTGTAAATATTATTTTATCAAGATTAAGCTTGATATTTCCTTTATTTCCTTTTACAGAGCTCTTAACTTGTGCAGAGTTTTCACTGAAATGGGAGAGTCATTTTTACCTGTTATTGTTGAGTCTCCTGGAAGGGTAAGAGATCAATGCATTACCCAAGTTCAGTGATAAAAGTCTTTACACTGAATTATGCTGCTTTGTTTACCTTTTTTGTAGGATCTTGGGGACTTAAGAACACTCAGTATTATACTGGCTTGTGTGAAACACTATCAGTATGAGGTATGATTTACTGTAACCTTCTTAGTTTTTTAACTTTATTTTTTGCTCAGTTTTTTTTAACTTTATTTACCTCCAGATTTCAAATCCAGCACCCTTAAACAGTCAGTCATGCTGCTTAGTTTGTAGTTATCTGCTATGTACAGACTAACAGAGACCCCAGAATCAAAGGTTGATAGCTGCCTGTGAGGGCTTTAAGTAGGCGAATCAGATGCAACATGAATTGTGCAATCAGACTCCTCAGTTCCCTCAAAACTCTGAATAATCGTCAAGGCAATGCAGGAAATCTTGCATGCAAACAACTTGAGTCAGGCTTTGTAGCATTCTTAGATTGTGTTCTTACGTATTTGTATTCATGTCAGGTTGCAGAGGTTACATTCAACTTTTGGTATCGCCTGTCGGAGGCTTTATTCAAGGGTGAAGACGAAGCCAAGACAGCCCTTTTCAGACCGTATTTTGAAAGCCTGTTTGAAGCACTTTGTGTCCACTGCCGACTAGAAACTGATGCTGTACGTACCCTCCTGTGTTAAAGCTATGTTAAATTTACTTACTACTCTGCCACTGTATATAAGAGAATTTTATTACCTACATAAGGGTTAATAACTAAACTCGATCAGTCAGATTGTTCTGTTACAAGTCCAATATTTTCCTATTGGCTTAGATGGAGTTTTCACAGGTCTTTTTCAATCATGAAGTCCGATCAAAAATGTCTTATTAGGGACCGTTCATTTTTTATGAGGGAGGGGGGGCTGGTGGGATTTGGGAAGCACCATTTAAAAATCGCATGACCCCCCCCCCCTCAGCTTACCAATTTTTTCACGTGCCCCCCCCTTATAGCGGTCATTTTTTGGGATGACCCCCCCCCCAAAAAAAAAAATTGAACAAACAATATTTAGATTTCAACTTTTTTAATATTTCTCTATTATCCCCCTACTTCACGTTTTGTGCTCACTGTGAAGACAATATTTACAATCCCTATACTACAGAGAGCTGTTGTTTGAAAAACAAATCAAAAGAAAGAGAAGTCAATTTCGGATCTCCTAGTTGTGGCTCGCCCTGAGCGTGTGGCATTTGGCCTCTCATTGGCATCTCCCTCATCTGAATTGATGAATGCCGACAGTTTTAATGTAAAACAGATCAAATGTATAGAAGCTAAGTTGACGAAGGTCACGCAGGACATGGAAGCACTAGAAAATAAGAGCAATTATAACAGCGTATTCAAGGGCATACTCAAACAGCACATCAACAAAAGGAGAAGGAAAAAAGAAAACCGCAGAAAGTCAAATGAAAGAAAGAGGAAGCGGACTGAAAACAACGTCCAACGAGTTTATGGAATCTGTGTTGGAAACCCGCTAGGAAATGATCTTCCACAATGCCTTGTGTACCCTCCTAGAACGGCCGTCCCGGAAGAGTGTATTAAAGTTGAGGATGTTGCCACGTCGTTATTTAGAAGAGATGGGCCATACATCGCACAGCTCTTGGAAGGGAATTATTTCACCAATGCTGCAAGAAGCAGAATCACCACCAACCTTGAGCAGGAAGTCAGAGATTATGTTTACACCTTCATGTACCCTGAAGAGTACACTCTGACGGAAAGCATTGCTGCTTCTTGCAGCATCAGTGAAAGAGACTCCCACAGCAGTACAAGCCGCGACGAAGAACTCAACGACAGCGAAGATGAAGATGAGTGCCAGTGAAAGTTGCGTTCGAAAATAACAGTGTTAAATACTTCTTTTCAGTAGCTACAAATGCTTTTTGTCGCCAAACGTTTTTTTAAAGCAGAAGGAAAGTTTGTAATAAATTTGTATCCTGCCTTCTATGCTTATTCTATAGCAATTTTTTTGATATTCAAACATTATGCCATTTTAAAGTTTTACTAAAATATTTCACGTGACCCCCCCTTTTTCCCTTATTTTTTTGGGATGGCCCCCCCTCGAAAGCCATTTTTTTTTCGCATGGCCCCCCCCAAATCCCACCAGCCCCCCCCCCTAACTGATAAAAAATGAACGGTCCCTTAACCAAGCGTGCTTGAAACCATGCTAAGAGAATATTGGCCGTCAGTCTGTTTTGTAACTGACCTCATTTCAGTTCATTTTGTGTATATATATATAGCTTTCCTGTTTTTTGGCTTGTCAAATAGTCTTTCTGCATGGAAGTGTTTTAAAACTTTACCCACCTGGTGAGTTGAACAACAGTGTGTTTCATTTTGTAGCAAGGAATCCCAGATGACAGTGATGAATTTGGGGAGTTTCGTCTCAGGGTAGCAGATCTTATCAAGGATTGTGTGTTTATTGTAGGATCAGGAAATTGTTTCAGCCAGGTAAGAAAACTAGGAGAAAGCGGGTCCAAAATAGTGTGTTATGTGATCATTATATACATGTGTGTGTTCTGCATTACTAACCTCGAAACAACGAGACAAAAATAACACATCTATTAGAAAGAAGCGGACAGCAAAAGAGAAGACTCGAAATTGTGTCTCGTTAACTTAAAAGCTTACAAAATGGACAAGACATTTCTCAAGAACAGGACCATTTTCTGTTTCCTTGCCAAAAGATAATGTTTTTTTTTCGGTAATAATTTGTATAGTGAACAGTAATCACTCCGATTGTGTGATTGGAGAATAAAATTGCTGTTACTGTAGTATTAGTAAATAAGTCGTTCTTGTGTGGCAGACATACGTGTAAGAGAACATCAAGTGCAAGGTACGAAATGGTAAACCTGCATAGTGTACTTTGAAGATTTTAAATTTTTATTTTGTTTATTCAGTTTCATCATCGAACATAAATTCTAGAATTTTTACCACCTGGAAATATCTAAAATTTTCGATGAAAAGTTGTTGACAGGTTCGATTTTCTTTTCCTAGATGTACAACAGCATTGTTCAGCAAGGAAACACAATACCTTGGGAAGCATCAGAGGCCATTTTGTTTGTGATGTCAACAGTTGCTAGGAATGTACCACTGTAAGATGATTCAAATGGACTTGCTTCATTCATGAATTGCTGCTCGTACGGTTATCAGGGTTTTTTTTAACTGATAATAACGAGATCATGTCGTCATAACTCACTGCTTTCAGAGACGAACCAAGCCGTAGGCGAACTAGGCAATTCGTCAACTTGAAGTTGATAAAGCTAAATTACAGTTAGGGCACTGGGGTCCTGAACATTTGACATTTGTTTACATTGCGTTAGTGTCTATGGAATGAGGGCTCTTCGTATTCACAAGAGTATTTAGCGTTTCTACACTGTTAAGATACTAATCTTGTACATTATCTGAATAGCCTTCAGTCTTTTTTGACCAAAACAACGTGTGCAAAGTCAGGTGTTCATGGATAGAGTGTCTTTACTGTAACCGTTATAGCGAGCATGCGAGGCTCACATTTTGATAGCCTGCGAACAGGCTCTCGTTTGAAGGAGCACACGCTTCTCCCGCACCAGACTCCTCCCGCCGGATACTCGCACTTTGCCGCTCGCGCGTGGGACTCAAAGGTGATCCTGTTTGCAGGCTAACAGTTTGAACAACAGCACTTCATCAGTGCATAAAGTAGGAGAAGAATAAGTCGTAAACTGTCATGCATTGCAATCATTTACAACAATTTATTTTTAATTGACATTTTGGGCTTTGGGATGGAGGGTTAGTTTCCCTCCTCGACTTTTTTGTAGATAGCGATCATTACTAAATCTACTCGATTTCCAACGCAGAATTCCTGTTATCTGTACCGTAGAGTTGTTCCATCATCTAACTGATACTCAACCTCTCACAATTACTACGCCTTTTGCATCTTATTGTCATCGTTTCCTGTAGGGATTTTGAAATAGTTGGCCATGTCCTGCCAGTGGTTTTAAACTTACCATCAAGCTGCCATGTTGCTGTTAGACATACCAACATTAAAGTTGTGGGTGAACTAGCAGAGTGGATAGAAAAGCATCCAGACTATCTTGGTACGTGTGCCCTATACATGGTGTGGTTTGATTTGTTTTTGGCTCTTAATTTCACATAACGGTGTGTTAATTTTTTTTGCCCCACTCTAGTTTTAGGGAACTCGTGGAAAAGTCATTTTGGTGTCTCTCTGTTCTTCTCTAACTAGTATTTATAACCATTTAATCTCTGTACTGGCAAGCTAAGGATATTACTTGTTCTCAAAGATGACCTAACAGCACCCTATAGTTCAACAAGTCTGCAAATAACAGTCGGTCATAGGACAATTGTCCGGTAAATTTGAGGTTTTGACAGGTTAAAGCTTAGCCTGGTCGGACACTCTGACCGGGCATTTCTGCTAAAATGAAAAATATTTTAACTGGAAATTTGTGGCCGAATATGGGACAAGTTATTTTGTTATACTGCCACACAATACTACACAAAAATCTTTGTTATCGGTTTTGTTTTATTCCAATTCTGAGAACTTTATCACGCGCCGTCTCAAATGTTATGTCGAATTGTAAACACATCACATCAGCGCCACTATCCCTGCAAGTTAATTTACGCATTTTGCGGTGGCGTTGTGAAAGATCGTGAAGTCCCATTTAGTCTGAATTACGTTCATCTGAAAAACTACGAAAAACTGAGGTCTTATGTAATTACTCGTTGTTTGTTGCTACCAAGTGTTGTGGAATTAATTTTCAGTCGTAATACATTGACCCGATTATAATAGTGTGGAAATTGAATACAAGGCCCAGATACTCACGTTTCGTTTATCTGAATGCAATCGCTTTCAAAAACTTTAAAACCTCTAAAACGTGACTAAATACGTTTCTAGTCCGTATGATCAAAAATCAGTTTAATTTTTAACTCTTATAGTTTTTTTTTACGTCTGTCAGTGTGGTTGAAATATAGTTTCCGTACCACAGAAATGTTTTTGTGAAAAGCGTGAATGTACAGATTAGTCACGCTTTATAGTCACGACCACCTCCAATTCCACATTTTAAATAATTACGCAAATTTTTTATTCAATTGACCCCAAAAACATCCAGAGGAAACTTGCTTTCAGAAAAAGTCGAAGAATTCATTTCAGCCAATTTTCAAGTCTCTGAATGTTCACGCGGGGGATTGTTTCCTCGCTTTTCCCGTTTTCCTTAGACGTGTTGGGAAACTTGTTATGTTGGAAACGCTTGTGTGACTAGGGGTATAAACGTTTGTAAATTTGTCAATTTTCAACAGGTAAAATAATACCAGAAGTAATGTAAAGGTCCCCTCGCTGGTGCTAGTAGCGATTTTACACTCAGTTGACTTATAAGCTTTTCGAATTTACAACCAATATTTTGGCGAAGAGTCCACACTAAAATACCCAAATGTCTCAAATGTCTCTTTTTAATTTCTAACGACAAACAATTTTTTTTGTCCGACCAGACTGGCTTTTTGTCAGGTCAAAACTGGTCCTTGTCCTGACAAATGACCTGCCTATAGACAAAAATTATTTGCAGGCTTGGTTCAATATTAATTATCTGTTTCAATAACAATCGTGGTCCAAAAAATACTAAAGAATCGAAACATTTTCTTTTATGCTATATTTTTCTTTCACAGATCCTGTCCTACAATATTTGCTGTCTAGTATTCAAGATCCTAAACTGTCGTCAGTTTCAGCCTCAGCCATAGAAAGCCTTTGCTTGTCATGCTTTACACAGATGACAAAGTATTTTGACGTATTAGCTCAGGTAAAAAAAAAAACTGCCTTTAACTGATCCGTGAACTTCAGTTCTTTGTATTAACGTGTAGTTACCAACTTTTGGGATTCATGGTAGCTTGCTTGTTGAAAGATCAAACTTGTGAAATTCTCAGACTTTTCAAAAAAGATTCCAAGGATGAGATCTTAAGTAACACAAGAAAGACAGAAACTTCGTGTACCACGGTCTTAAGACAGCAAACACGTGATTTTTGGGTTCAAATGAAATCCCACTGAGGTCAAAGAATTTTTCATTACCTTGTCGTGCCCCCCCCCCCCCCCCCTTCCTTTCTCGAGCTAGGACTCGGAAGGAAATATTTGGGTTGATATTTCAAGCGCTCCAAATTAGTTGGAGTTAATTTTCTACTTTCCAGCTTCTGCTTAAGTTAGTCTCAATGGATCTTGACCTTCACTTTATCGTAGGTGGTGATTGCAGCTGATTCACTATCTATCTCTCATGATTCTTATATTGGACTCCTCAAAGGTGAGCTGTTTGATCTTAACTAGAAGATACAAGCCCAGCTTTTTGCTGCGGCTTTAACTGTAATTAAAGATTGATAATGTCAGGTGACGATGCGCTCAGTGGCCATATCCTAGAGATTAATTTTGCTACTTTGTTTTCTGTTTCGTTACAGGGGTGTGTAAGGTTCTGGAAGGAATTCACAATGACAAACTTTCCGAAGGCTTACATTCTATATGTAGGATTCACATAACGTCTCTTAAACAGGTTAGTCTGCCGTAACTATTCACAAAACTCGCTTCTATCGATAACCCTATGTAATCAGATGTTTTGGTCCAATGATGTTGAAACCAAAACCATTTGAAAAACACGGTAGAACTGCGTAATCACTTGGAGTCGAGTGGGGTACTGGGACTGAGTACGCTAATACAGACCTCCGTTTACTTAGACAAACTTGGACTAGCAAATTCTTTACGACACTTTGTTGACAGCATTCTTGTGTTTTAATTTTAATTTTTTTGTTTACAAGATTCTATCAGCACCTGTGAACTCGTATCCAGACCCTACCCTTTGGCTAGACAGACTAGCAGCTACATTTAGGTGAGCACGCGTGACTCTGCGGCTTTATACGAGTTACTAATCATGAATATACAAAGCCAACAACTAGGGAATCAATTAAATTTTCGCTCTGTTGCAGATATATTAATCCCAAAGTAGACAATGGAAAGGTACATCCAGCTCTGGTAGTTGTGGAGGAGGTAAGGAATTCTGGATTCTATAAATCAAGGTGGAATGAAACGCTGTAGCTGGTTTCACTGAGTTAAGTCAGTTCTACTTTTGTTGTTGTTGTTGTTGTTGTAGGTGTGGCCAATACTGTCTAGTATCTGTGACAAATATCGGGCTGACCTTAAGATCATTGAGAGATGTTGCAGGTAATTAACGAAAGAACCTTTTTACTCGCTTAGAACTTGTTGATATTTGTTTTTGTTAATGCTGTATGTTGTTGTTGTTATTGTGTTTATCATTGGCGTTGTAATTGTTTTTGGGCCTTTTATTTGGTCTTGCCCAGTTTGCTCAAAGATTAAATCACCACTTACAGTGGCCGAGTCAAGAATTACCCCACACATAACATGGATTGGTTATTGAAGTTCCCTCAGTATAGTCTACTGGTTAGGATATCCCCTCTTTGAACAATCTGGCCTGCAGTCATTTGTTACGAAATAAATTATTTTTGTTATACGTCTCTCACTGTTATATTTGCTCTTTGGTTTTCATATGTTTTCAGGTGTATTAGATTTGCAATTCGCTGCCTCGGCAAATCAGCCATAAACTTACTCTCGCCTTTGGTATCACAGGTAAAGTGAAATAGTTGCCGAGTTTATCTCAAATTCGTATCAAGTATTTCTCATCTTCCAAGGAAGAGTTAGATGGTAACTGTAATTAACTTTTGTTTTTAACCAGATGGTGGGTGTATACGGTACCAATCCCCACTCGTGCTTCCTGTACCTGGGCAGTATATTAGTTGATGAGTATGGTGACGAATCTGGATGTGTTCCCGGACTTATTGGCATGACAATGGTATGTTTCTGAAGATGACTCTCTTTATTCAGGTCAGAGGAACTTGAGAGAGTGCAATTAGCAAGAGTTAGTTGAACTCCCGCCATGTAGAATTGTCTAAGTCGTGGAGCTTTCAGTGATGTTGCTAAGTAACATGACGTAATCTGATTAAGTCATGCTGACGTAACATCTGTCACCGTGTTCGTGAGTGTACGTTCGGTAGTTCTTGTCTTGACATGAGTTCGGTGTTCCCAACCAATGCAATCTCTCTCTTGGAAACCTGAGCTCTTTTCTTATGCAGTTACTGCCTTTTGTGCGGGATCACCGATAATGGCCGCCTAGCATTCTATAGCATTTGCCGAACTACGGTTATCTTCATATGTAACAGAACATTCCGGACGGAAACAGTACACCGATAATAATAAAGCATCTCTTAAGATGGAGTTTTATGTTGTTTGTTTTGTGTCCATATTGTTGTGGTTTTCTTACAGTGCGTGGAGGTGTTGGCAAATTCGAAATAGATTTAAATTTCATCTAAACATACGTTTGTCTGCGATATTTCAGGCTTTCTGTGGGCCGGCATTTCAACTTTTGAGTCGAGAAAAAGGAATGATTGAACATCCTGACACTATAGATGATTTATTTAGGTTATGTGGCAGGTAAGGCAAAAAGTCGTTTGTCTGTTTTTGTGTGTACGTATTAAAATGCACGAAGCGCCTTGATAAACCCAGTCTTTAATATGTAATGGTTTCTAATCGGTTTAAAGGACCACCTCAAACCAGTGTTCTTTGCGCGACTCTGTTGTCGTTATCATCCGGGCAATCGGAATCACATGTCTATATGAAAGATATATATGAAAGAAAATCACACAGAAGTCCAGCTAGCCGGCCTCGCAACGAGAAAGACTGCAGGACGCAACAAAATTTCCTCTGATAGTTCAAGCTTACTGTACCTTAATTTTTGCACGTTAGACTAAAGCTAATACCTATCTTAGTTGCGGCCACCATTATACAGACCTTATAATCCCAACGAATTCCAGCTGTTGAAGGAGCTACGTCGCGGCTTGCGCATTTTGAAAAGTTGGCCTAAATTTTTCAAGTTCGTCGTTTGTAATCCGTGTCAATTTTCTCTATCCATGATAATCCTTGTTCCTTTATTGTTTATTATTATCCCTTTTGGTGTTTTTCTATCTTAGTAATCTCCTACTTTCAGGTTTCCTTCGGTTTAAAGGTAATTTTGTATGTGGCCAAAGTAACTCAAAATACTGTGACTGAGCTCCTTAAGCGTATAATTCTAGCTTTTAATCTTCGTGTATTTTGCGTTTGTTTCTACTTAGATGCCTTCAGAAATGTCCTTTGGCATTTCTCAAGTGTGAAGTTGCTGTCCCTGCTATCCACTGTGCTGTAGTTGCCAGTACTCTCGAACACAGAGACGCCAACTTGTCCGTGATGAAGTTTCTTAAAAGTCTTATTAACTGTGCTTCAGAGAAGGTGAAACTGGTATGCAGTAATGGACATGTTTCCGTAGCTTAACCCTCTCTTGAATAGTCTTGATCATGGTCTGGAATATTTCCTTGTTGTTTGGTTCAGTGGTCGTGTTATGCACTTCTGTCTTTGCCGATGGTTTCGAAAGCAAATATTTCCCATGATATTAGACAGAGAGGTTTTAAATTGTGTGTCCCAAACCGATACCAAAATGATCGCTTTGGCCAGTCACAGAGGACACAGGCTACCCCATGAACCAATTAAAACGCAACGAAACGCATCTGGGTGACGCGAAAACCGTCGGGTAATGTGTCTGAGCGAGTGACGTAAAGGGAAGGGGAAAGCAACCGGCGGTGTTGGGACTAACTAGCCCTGGCGTTGGAGCCCAAATTCGTTCTGGTTATCTACGAATCACGTTTTCCCCACGGACGGAACGATTATTGGGCCGGTTGGAGTGAGCTAACAATGTCGGCCTTGTCTTCATTTTAACAAAGTTGTAGTCTTCCCCAGTCCCCAGAAGTGTAAGCTGGCCTTTGATTCTTTCACCTTTAAATGCTGATAGGAGATGCCCTGTCATTCATCTTTGCTTTGCCTTTTTAGTCGCAGAATGATTTTCAAGAGAGGCTTACCTTAGTGCAGAAGATTCTTGCTGTTCACGGCCAAAACATTATCACAGGTAAAGGCTGTTTGGCGTTTTGTCATTTCGCTGTTGTTAGCAGTTCGTCAGTGTCATTTTGATATGTGTATTTCCAGGTCTGATTCAGGCGTGCGCTGGTGCCCTGCCATCTTACATGGTGTTGGATGTAGCTGAAGTTCTGTGGGAATTCCTTACATTCTGTCGAGAGGTAAGACTTCTTTTTAACTTTAGAGTGTCGTCTTGAGAGTGCCCCATTGTGTTGGTATATTTGTTTTAAAACCAACTTCACAGCATCCAGCGCCAGTTTTCTGTGAATGTTTTTTGCATGTTTAATTCGCTTTCTTTGTATATTGCGGTTACCAATCAGGCAAGCTAGTGCCTTTTCTTTCTTATCATCCAATTAAAACAAAGCACGGTCACTTACGCCACGTTGCTTAGCAACTTCGGTGACGTGGAAACCCGTTGGCTCAACCAAATTCATTCTCATCTAGTTTTCGTTCCCCGACTGTTAGCTGTCCTGTAGTAGCTATGTTACCTTAATCACTCTTCGTATGCGCGCACCCCTGGTGGAAATCTTTTTCCCCCGCGCAAAATCGTGTTAGCTTAAAATCCCAAACCTTAAAGCGTAAATTATGGGCTTAACCGATCCTTGACTGTTTCAATTTAGGCTAGTCAGCGGTATAATATATATCTTTATTCATGTAACACACAGGAGACGTCCAAGTGGGTGCAAGTTTCACTCCAGAATATTCAAACCCAATCTGTCCCTGGCAGTGTGATAGCTACTCCTCAACAACTTCAAGAGTTTCATAACGCTTTGATAGGGTGAGTAGCCTTTTATTGTGGATCAGGTAAAGAGCAGCTTTCAATTGGGTGTCGTGAACCAAAACCAAAGTATTCATCTTGCCAATCACAAAGCAGACAGACAATGCAATGAACCAATCAAAACTCGAAATAAATAGATAAATCTGGCCCCAAGCGCGGCAAAACGTGTACAACCGTGGCAAGATTGGTTTTGGTTTTACTTCTGATTGGATAAAAAAAAAAAGGTGGCGCGAGTTTTTCAAACCAATGGGCCATTTCCGAGTTACCTTTTGCCTCTGTGCTGAAACGAGTCTTCGTGCGACACCGGTCAAATGGAAATGTGTTCCGCCTACGGGTTCATTTTCATGCAAATGAAACCCATTTCAAGGTTTTGCACGAAGACTAGTTTTTAAACAGGCAGAAGATAACTTGGAAGAGGCTTATTGTGTAGCGTAGTAGCTTTTCAACGATAAAGTGAAAAAGGTTCTAACTGAGGCCAAGAATCTCACACGAAAATGAGTAATTTTGTCGTCAAAAAATCTGTACAAATCTCACTGTGTATTGTTCGTTTTTAGTTCTCCAAATCAAGATGCTGTTTGGAAAGCATCCAAGCGCTTTTCTCGCCTGTTCAGATGAGACAAGACGAGTCGATGTAACAAGGACAGCCACGCAATGGGAATGTTGTGCATAGTGACATCACAGTGCTGGGACAGAGTCAGTCAAAGACCGTCAGCGATTAGCGCCCAGCATAGGGCCTGGGAACCAGTCACGTTCAAAAGCAAGAAGTGTCGAGGAACATGTCAAGATTGTGCAAAAATTGAGAGAGAAGCACGATTTCAGAAGGACAGAACTGAATAGCAGTTGTATAATTATTTTAAATGCTCGGGAGGAATCTGAGCACATTGCTTCTTTGAAGCAAAGAAGCGGAACTTTATTTGGATTTTAATATTTGTCGCGTTCTGTTACTTGCCAAGGAAGAGAGATGTAGTAAAGAACGAATAGGAACATCCATTAGACTTGACAGATGACCAAAACTGATGGATCTGGCTTTTATGATAAGGTTGCCACGCATCTTTTACTATCTAAACGCAACAGAATCAGTTTTTTTTTTGTCTGTTGACATTTGGATTGTATTGTCTTAACGTAGCTTCTTAAATAAGTTATCTTTTAGTAAACTGGAATTTATATAATAACAGGTGTAACTTAATGTAATCTAACAGTTTTTTTTTCGGCTTTAATCCTGAACTCTTCCCCCTCCAACATAGACCATTCAGGAGATTTTAAAGAGTAATTTAAGTGTACTCTTTCGTTCCAATACTAACATATGACCAATAGTAATTAGTGAGGAAAAGTAATTTTTGAAACACGAGAGAGAGGTTTTCATCACATTTCTAACTGCGTGGCTGAGTATTTTTGAAGAACTTCGTCAGAGGTGTGTGAATATGTGTAAGACACTGTCTTGACTGTTCGATAAATCTAAATCTTACGAGAAAATGGAGCAATAAATTGTAGAAATCTATCCGAATCTTCTAACAATAGGGTCACCGAGGTCCAGCTTTATTCGGCAGGTTCGGCGAGATTCTCTTGACACAAGCTTAACAAAGTGTTGTATCGCGAAGGTTATCATAGTGAATGTTGTACTACTCAAGAGGAGTATATCGTAAAATTGCGGCCGTAAGCCCTGGGCTATTTGCTTTTTGATGCATTAACCTTATTTTATTAATTCGTTTGTAGTGTAAAATCACCAGAAAGTATTCTGTTAACAGAAAAAGTGCCTTCTCGCTTCCATAAGCCTACAATTCTTAATCTGCTGACCTGTAAGGAGTCCATCAAGAAAACGGGGCCTTCTTAAAAGGACTTTTTCCATGCAAACTTTTTAGTTTCCCCGAGACTAAGCAATTTTCCCAAGGACCAAGCAATATACTTATTTTCCACAAGGCGCTTATTAGCAACCTCTTACTGCGTCTGTGTTTGTTGCTTTCAGTCCTTGACAAGTTTTTATGGTTCAGCCTCGCTCGGCGTTTGCATGTTTCTCAAGCCCAGAGGCTTGAAAAAAACCCTTCCTAATACAAGAACTACCAAGAACTTAAAGTTGGAACAGATGTTGAACATTCTATGCTGAGTTGACTGTTTCCACTGAAAATGTTCCATGTAAATAATTCATTTTTGTTTGCGGTTTACCTCCAGGCTTTTTACCTATGTACATGCAGACTGGGAGCGTGGATAATAATATAAGCTACTGTAGGTACTACCAAATCTTTATTATGGTGCAACCTCTTTACCAGTGCAGATAGTAAACTTTTAAACTTTGGTGCATGTTCCTCGTCAGTCGATCGCGTTTTAGCGGTTCCTATAAGTATCCGAGTTTGCCTGAGTTTATATGTCTCTGTTTTCTGAAAATTATACTGTGCCATTTTCAATTAAACTCATCACAAATAGATGAGCTTGGGAGCTGGTGCCTTAAAGGTTAGCGGGGTGCCAGAGCCATAAGCCGCTAGGAGGTATCCATGGCAACCCTGGAAAGCAGGAACCACCCAATGAGTGTCCGCTAACCGGCACCGTTAGACTCTAAGAAATCCAGTGGAAACTACTAACCTGAAGAATACTTACCCTGACCAAGAACAAAACGGGAGGGAGGAGAGGGTGCAAGAATCTGCAATGATTCGCGAGCAAAGCAGTGCAACTGATCCGCAACAATCAGCAGAATACGTTACAACAATTATGCAATGAACCATAAACCCCTGCAAAACCCACAGGCCGCCCCACAGGTCATGTACTCCCAAACGGGGAAACCGCTGGCTGCATAAGCTCATATTTAACTTGCCTGAATGATATTAGCTGGATGGGTACGCTAGCTGGCTGCATTTGCTCGAGTTTAACCTTGCCTAAATGATATTTAGCCACATTAAAACAAGTGGCAATAACGACATAAAAAATAACGGCGACCAGAAGGGCCGCCAAGCGGAGCACCATAACTATAGGAACAGAACCACGTGCATGCATAGAATTAGAAAACAAACCTAAGAAAATACGCGCGCTGATTGGTTCAAAATCGTGTTTCTCTAACGCGATGGAAACACAGAACTAGCACGAGCTGTTGACGTAATGATGACGCCAGCAAAAATAATTTACATTTTGATGATCAAAGTAAAGCTGTTTTTCTTATTTTCCTCGCGGTATTTCTTAAAGAAATAGAAAACATGTTCTCCGTGTTTCTATCGAGTTTAAGTATAAATCTACTAACGTTCTATCACGAATGCTGTTCTCTGATTGGCTACGCTACCCACCATCTATTCTGTGATAGATAATGAGTAGCGTAGCAGTGTGCCCTTGTTGACAAAATGATGGCCGCTTCTTGGCGTTTTCGAAGTGTCTGTGAAGAGGATTTAGATAAAGTATTGAACGAATAGTAGATTTATACTAAAACAATTAGATTATTCGCTCTCGATTTCTGTGCGTGATAGTTCAACTATCACGCGATAGAAATCTCGAGTTCATAATCTAATTGTATAGTAGAAACACTCGTGAAAGTTTAGAAGAACTCCAAAAAGCTGTGGAAACACGAGCCGCAGGCGAGTGTTTCCACAGCATTTCTCGTTCTCTCAAACTTCTACTCGTGTTTCTATAACTCGATAGAAACACGGTACATTTTTCTATTTCTTAAATAGAAACCCATGCAACTGTGTTTTCATAATATAGTCAACCTGGTTAATGGTATGGATCGCGTGCGCCCAACGACGACGACAACGTCGCACAACGTGGCGGCAATCAGTTAATACCAAGTCATGCGGTCTTGGTTTACAGCATGTCTTTAATAATGGACATCCATGTTATGGTCAATTGACACCTGTCAAAACAAGCTATCCGCTGACCAGTATCAGGTGACATTATCACGGGCTCAGGTTAAAAGCTCTTGTGTGTGTTTTTTAAAGTTGACCGCTGATCAATGACTGGCTTTCGATAGAATCCGGGGCTCATGTCAGGTTTATTTGTTGTTATTAGGACGACGATCAAGGCCAGGTTGTTCGGAAGGTGGTTAACGCTAACCCAGGATTAAAAGTCAACCGAGCTATAATTTTTTCTTGCACAGAAATGTTCTTCACTGCTTTTAGGTCATGGGTTACGTTTCTAGTTTGACCTCATCCTCTTTTTAGAGAAGCTCAGTCACGGTATTTTCAGTTATTTTGGCCACATAAAAAATTACCTTTAAATGTTAGGAAACCTGAAAATAACAGCTTAATAAAATAGAAAAACACCAAAACACAATGATAAACCATAAAGAAACAAGGATTGTTAAGAACAGAGAAGATTAACACGGATTATAAACGACGAATTTGAACAATTAAGGTTAAATTTTTCAGTATGCGCAAACCGTAACTGAGCTCCCGTGAAAGAGACGGGAACCTAATATCGAGAGGTGAGGTTCCAGGCGACATTAGACTGCTTTGATGTAAAGAAAAAAACTAGCAAGGTACTAGGAAAAGCGCTATTAGACCTGAAATAGCTAGTGGACTTCGTCTCAATTGGGGGCCATATCAGACTAACACTGCCGATGTTTGACATAATTCTGTTTTTAACGCGTTGAACAGCTGGGATTCTACGATCAAGAGATGAAGTTTTAATTTACAATTTTATATCTTGGTATCCCCACAAAAACTACCAAGCAACTGCATGAAAAGTTATTAGACAAGAAAATTTACCCTTCGTTTCAAGATGACGGCCATATTAGACTCTCATGGCCGTTGTTTGGACTTAATCCTCTTTTCAACCTGTAAAAAAAAATGGAATTCTAATCAGGAGCCATAATCGAGGACGGAGACCGTAAGCGCGCGCCATTTCAAGTATTGGGGTTGTCCCCATGATATGGGACAATAATTCTATTTTTAGAACAGATTGCGCCATCACCTGTGGCACACGCGCGTACATGCTGCGAGGATTTTTGCGGATATCGCGCGGGGAAAATGGCGTCCGAAATTCCCGAAATGTTTCATATTTTTGCCCCACAACTCAACGCGTTTACGTCTGTTGGAATTTTGCTTAAGTATTTTCGTCGTAAGCTGCTCCAGTTTGAGTGAAGTAAGACTGTGTCGAATTTAGGTATGTTCCGCTGTAAGCTTATATATATCGCTGACCAAGTTGTGTTCCGACTGATGCTTCTTTTACATGAGCTGTACATTACTCCACTTTAAATTTCACATATGTTGAAGATTAACAGCTTTTCCATTACACAGCAAAAAACTAGCTGGATATATTTAGATATAGCAGAGCTTCAGGACTTCATAGTTTCCTAGCTCCTCTTGCCACACGCTTGCGAGGAATTTGTCAGTCTATCGCGACCGAAAAGTAAGACAAAATAATTGCTAGTTTGAGTTTCGCTTGAATTGTAAGCAATGCTTGATGTTTCATCAAGACTTAATAACTTTACGTCCGTAGATACTGCTCAGTTTTATTCGTGTAAAAATCCAGTAAATTCTCTGTTATCGATGAATGAGAGCGCCCGCCGATGCGTGTTTTGTACAGTCAGTAAACATGACAAATTGTACTTGCGCCGCACTTTCGTGTGAAAGCGTACATCGAACTCAAACAATAGCTCTATAGTTTTTAAATATGTTTAAGATTGATAAATGTTTGAGAACATATTAAAAGCTAAGCTGAAAATATGTGAATAAAGCAGAAACAATCAGCAAAGTTACGATGACGCTTTTTCTTTAATCAACTTGGAATAACGATTTCGATTTTGATGATCGAGTTATCAAAACTCCTTGCCTATTTTCATTTTCGCAGTGTAAAACTTCACTATGCTTATGTTGAACAAACACACATGATGTTAGTAGCCTTTTTTGCATTCGTGAAATTTGTTGCAGCATCTCAGCACAAAAGATAACGAAAGAAATCTTTGTCGAGATTTGTTGACAATTGAAAACACCGACTCGGACTTGAAAGTGCACGAGCTGCATGCACTATGCAAATGAGCTAATTGTACGCGTCAGACTTTCCTTTCAAAAACTTTTGCAAACTCACCAAACAAGCAGAGACAATAAGAAACCATCAAAACAGGTTTTAGTTATGATTAAACATTGTCTGAGAAACTCACAAATTAACTCGATACCAGAGTAGAGAGTTTTCTTGCTATATTCTTAAGCATACGCGTAAGCTTACAACTAGCGTGAGCAGATCTTATTATTCATTCCCAGCGCGAGATTGAAGTCTTGTTTTCGACCCTGAAAAACCCACTTTTTCCGTTAGCTCCGAGCATAAAACTACTTATAAGCGCCCTGGTTCGTATTCCCTGCCTTATTCCCTGCCATCGCTGTGAAAAATACGCAAGAGAATCTCTCAACTCTCACCATTTGATCACGCAACGTGACAACATCCACGCGAGAGCCCCTGACATGTGCGTGAATCCGCGCGGATATATGACGTCAGGATGGCGCAATTTGTTCTAAAAATAGAAAAATTGTCCCATATCATGGGTGCGCGCGAATCCCGAGACTTACGGTCTCCGTCCTCGATTATGGCTCCTGATTCTAATATAATTCTAATGGACCTGAAATGCTGGACATCGTCTCAAGATGGGGGCCATATCAGACTAACACTGCCGATGTTTGACATCATTCTTTTTTCCACCCGTTGAAGAGATGGGATTCTACCAACAAGAGATAAAGTTTTACGTTACAATTTTATATTTTCATATCCCCAAAAAAACTAGCAAAGAAACTATATAAAAAGTTATTAGACCAGAAAATTTACACTTCGTTTAAAGATGGCGGCCATGTTAAACTGTGATGGCCGCTGTTTGAACTTCATCCGACTTTCAACCCGTCAAAGAGATGGGATTCTAATATTAAGAGATGAACTTCCAGGCGAAGGTAGACTGCGTTTATGTAAAGCAAGGTACTAGGAAAAACGCTATTAGACCTGAAATGCTAGCTAATGCTGGACTTGCTCTCAAGACAGGGGCCACATCAGACTAACACTTCCGATGTTTGACATCATTCTGTTTTTCACCAGTTGAAGAGATGGGATTCTACCAACGACAGATGAAGTTTTACGTTACAATTCTATATCTTGATATCCCCTCAAAAACTACCAAGCTACTACGTAAAAAGTTATTAGGGCAGAAAATTTACACTTCGTTTCATGATGCGGCCATATTAGACTATCATGACCATTGTTTGGACTTCATCCCCTTTTCAACCCATGAAAGAGATGGGATTCTAATATCGAGCGATAAAGTTCCAGGCGGCAGTAGACTGCCTTCATGTAAAGACAAACACTAGCAAGGAACTCGGAAAAACGCTATTAGACCTGAAATGTTGGACTTCCTCTCAACAAGGGGGCCTTATCAAACTAACACTGCCCACGTTTGACATCACTGTGTTTTTCACCCGTTGAAGAGATGGGATTCTACCATTGAAAGATCAAGTTTTACGTTACAATTTTATATCTTAATATCCCCCAAAAAGTTACCAAGCTACTAAATAAAAAGTTATTAGACCTGAAAATTTACACTTCGTTTCAAGATGGAGGCCATATTAGACCATCATGGCCGTTTTTTGGACTTCATCCTCTTTTCAACCACTGAAAGAGATGGGATTCTAATATCGAGAAATAAAGTTTCAGGCCACATTAGAATACCTTGATTTAAAAACAAAAACTAGTGAGGTACTAGGAAAAACGCTGTTAGACCAGAAATGTTGGACTTCGCCCCAAGATGGGGCCCATATCAGCAAACACTAATGATGTTTGACATCATTCTGTTTTTCAACCATTGAAGAGATGGCACTCTACCATCGGGAGATGAAGTTTTACATTACAATTGTATATTATGATATCTGCACAAAAACTACCAAGCTACTACATAAAAAGTTATTAGACTACAAAATTGTGGCACAATGTTGCGCAATATAGCACAATAAAGCGCAATGTGGCACAATAAAGCACAATATAGCACAATGTGGCGCAATGTAGCACAATGTGGCACAATGTGGCACTTTGTGGCAAAACGTGGCACAATAAAGCATAATAGGGCGCATTGTGGCACAATGTGGCGCAATGTAGCACAATGTAGCACAATGTGGCACAATGTCGCAATCTAGCGCAATTTGACACATTATGGCACAATCTGGCGCAATGTGGCACAATCTAACAACAATGTAGCACAGTGTGGAACAATAAGGCGGCATGTGGCACAATGTGGCACAATATAGCACAATGTGGTGCAATGTAGCACAATGTAGCACAACGTGGCATAATGTGGTACAATAAAGCGCACATTGTGGCACATTGTGGCGCAATGTAGCGCAATACGGTACATTATGGCACAATGTGGCACAATGTGGTTCAATGTAACACAATGTGGCACATTGTGGCACAATGTCGCACATTGTGGCATAATGTGGCTCACTGCACAACAATGTGGCACATTAAGGCCCATTGTGGGGTAATCAGGCAAATCGTGACGCAATATGGCACAATTGGGCACAATTTGGCACAATGTAAAATATTCTGGCGCAATGTGGCACAATGTGCGCAATGTGGCACAAGAGGGCGCAATATGCTGCAATCTAGTACAATGTGGCGCAATCTGGCACAATCTGGAATAATGTGTCGCAATGTGGCACATTGTGGAGCAATATGACACAACGTGGCACAATGTGGCCTAATATGGCGCAATGTGGCACAATCTGGCATAATGTGGCGTAATCTGGCACAATATGGCGCAATATGGCACAATAAGGCGCAATGTTGCGTAATGTCGCACAATGTGGCACGATATCACGGAATGAGGCACTATGTGCAAAACTCTGGCGCAATACGGCAAAATGTGGCTCGATGTGGCACAATGTGCTATAATGTGATGCAATAGGGCACAATGTGCCGCAATGAGGCGCAATGTGGCACAATGTGGCGCAATTTAACTCAATGTGGCCCAGTGTGGCATAATGTCGCACAATGAAATGCAATGTGGCGGAATGTAACGCAATGTGGCGCAATGTGGCACAATGTGGCACGATGTGGCGCAATGTAACACAGTCTTCCATAACATGGCACAATGTGAAACAATGTGGCGCAATATGGCACAATGTGCCACTATGGGGCGCAATGTGTCACAACATGGCGCAATGTGGCACAATGTGGCGAAATGTGGCGCAATTTGGCACAATATGGCGCAATGTGGCATATTGTGGCACATTATGGCGTAATGTGGCGCAAAGTGACGCAATGTGGCGCAATGTGGCACAATATGGCAATATGTGAAACAATGTGGCGCACTATGACAGAATGTTGTACAATGTAAAACAATGTGGTGCAATCTGCCACAATGCGGCGCAATGTGCCATAATGTGGCGCAATGTGGCACAATGTGACTAAATGTGGCACAATGTGGCGCAATGTGGCGCAATGTGGCACAATGAGGCACAATGTTGCGCAATGTGGCGCAATGTGGCAGAATGAGGAACAATATGGCGCAATATAGCACAGTAATGTACAATGTGGCCTAATCTGGCGAAATGTGGCACAAGTTGGCGCAATCTAGCAATATCTGGAATAATGTGGCGCAATGTAACACAAGGTGGCGCAATGTGGCACAATGTGGCACAATAGTGCGTAATGTCAAACAAGGTGGCACAATGTCGCGCAATGTGGCACAATGGGCGCAATGTGGCAAAAGGTGGCGCAATCTGGCAAAATGTGGCATAACAAGGCGGAATGTGGCACAATGTAGCGTGACTTGGCACAATGTGGCGCAATGAGGCGCAATGTGGCATAATATGTAGCAATGTTGCGCAATGTGCTTAATGTGGCACAATGTGGCGGAATGTGGCACAATTTGGTGCAATGTGGCACAATGTGGCACATTGTGGCGCAGTGTGGCACAATCTCGCGGAATGAAACGCAGTTTGGCGCAATAAGACGCAATGTGGCAAAATGTGGCCTAATGTGGTGCAATTTGACGCAATGTGGCACAATCTGCCATAATGTGGCGCAATAAGGTACAATGTTGCAAAATATGGCACAATGTGCGACGATGGGGCGCAATCTCGCAGAACATGGCGCAATGTGGCACAATATGGCATAATGTGGCGCAGTGTCGTCCAATTTGGCGCAATGTGGCACAATGTGGCGCAATGTGGCAAAATGTGCCGCAATATGGCGCAATGTGGCCTAATGTGACACATTGTGGCACAATGTGGCACAATGCGGCAATATGTGGAACAATGTGGCGCAATGTTCAACAATGTAGTACAATGTGAAACACTGTACGCATTGTGGCACTATACGGCACAATGTGGCACAAGGAGTCGCAATGAGGCGCAGTGAGGAACAATATAGCGCGGTGTGGCGCGATGTGGCACAACGTGGTACAATGTGAAACAATGTGGCGCAATGTGGCACAATGTTGCGCAATATGGCATAATGTGGCGCAAGTGGCGAAATAGAGCGCAATATAGCACAATGTGGCGGAATGTTGTACAATGTGTTGCAGTATGGCGCTATTTTGCACAATATGGCACAATGTCGCACAATGTGGTGGTTCGTGGCGTAATGTAGTACAATGTGGCACAATAAGGCGCAATGTGGCGTAATGTCTTACAGTGTGGTACAATGTCGTTCAATGTGGCATAATGTGGCGCAGTATTTCACAATGTGGAATAATGTTGCGCAATATGGCACAATGTGGCGCAATGTGGCAGAATATGTGGAAATGTGGCGCAATATAACACAATGTGGCGCAATGTAAAGCAATGTAGTGTTAAGTGGCACAATGTGGCGAAATGTTGATCAATATCGTGCAATAGGGGGCAATGCAGCACAATGTGTCAATATGTGCAGCCATGTGGCGTAGTGTGGCACGATGTGGTACAATGTGGAACACTGTGACGCATTATGGCACAATATGGCACAATGTGGGACAATATGGCACAATGTGGCGCAGTGTGGAACAATGTAGCGCAATGTGGCGCGATATGACACAATGTGGCGCAATGGGGAACAATGTTGCACAATGTGGCGCAATGTTGCACAATTGGGCACAATATGGCGTAATATGGCGCAATGTGGCACAAGGTGGCGCAGTAGGGCAGAATCTGGCAGAATGTGGCGCAATGTGCCACAATGTGGCGCAATGTGGCACAATGTCGCCTAATGTGGCACAATGTGGCATAATGTGGCACGATGTGGCGCAATGTAGCGCAATGGTGCAACATGTGGCAGAATTCTGCGCAATGTGTTGTAATATGGCGCTACGTGGCACAATGTGGCACAATGTGACACAATATGGCGCGATTTGGCGTAATGTGGCACAATGTAGCGCAATGTGGCACAATAAGGCGCGATGTGGCGTAATTTCGCACAATGTGGCACAATCTTCCTCAATGTGGTACAATGTGCCATAATGTGGCGCAATGTTCTACAATGTGACTTAAAAGACGAATTGTGGCACAATGTGGCAAAATGTGGCAGAATATTGGGCAATGTGGCGCAATGTGGAACAATGTGGTGCAATGTGGCGCAATGTGGCGCAATGTGGGACAATGTCGTGCAATGTGGCGTAATGTCTCACAATGTGGAACAATCTTGCGCAGTGTGGCACAATGTGTCACAAGGTGGCGCAATATGGCACAATGTGGTACAATGTGGAACAATGAGGCGCATGATGGCACAATATGCACAATGTGGCACAATACGGCGCAATGTGGAGCAGTGTAGCACAATGTAGCGCAATGTGGCGTGGTGTGGCACAATGTGGCAAAATGTGGTACAATGTGACGCAGTGTGGCACAATGTTGCTCAATGTGGCCCAATGTGGCACTATGTGGCGCAATGTTGCACAATATGCGCAATCTTTCGCAATGTAGCATAATGTGGCGCAATGTGGAACAATCTGGCGCAATATGGCGCAATGAGGCACAATGTGGCGCAATATGTCACAATGGTGCACAATGTAGCCTAAAGTGGTGCAATGTGTCACAATCTGGCATAATGTTACGCAGTGCAACACAATGTGGCGCAATGTGGTAAAATGTGGGATAATGTTGCGCAACGTGACACGATGAAGGGCAATGTGATACAATGTGGCGCAATGTGGCGCAAAGGGGCACAATGTGGCGCAATGTGACGCAATGCGGCGGAATGTGGCACAATATTTAGCAAAGTGGCATAATGTGGCGGAATGTGGCAAAATGTTGCACACTTTGGCGCAATATTGCACATTATCGCGCTATGTCGCGCAATGTGGCGCAATGTTGGACAATGTGGCGCAATGTGGCACAATGTGGCACAAGTAAGGCGAATGTGGCGCAATGTAGCGTAACATCGCACAATGTGGCACAATAGGGCGCAATGTGGCACAATGTGGCGCAATGTGGCATAATGTAGCGCAATAAAGCAGCATGTGGGGCAATGTGGCTTAATGTGGCACAATGTGGCGCAATGTAACGTAACATCGCACAATGTGGCGCAATGTGGCATAATGTGGCGCAATAAAGCAGCATGTGGGGCAATGTGGCTTAATGTGGCACAATGTCGCAAAATGTGGCGCAATTTGGCACAATATGGCGAAATGTGGCACATTTGGAAGCAATGTGGCAGAAGATGGTGCGATGTGGAATTATTTTGCACAATGTAGCGCAATGTTCCACAACGTGGCGCAATAAGGCACAATGTAGTACATTGAGGCCCATTGTGGCGCAATATGGCACGATGTGAAGCAATCTGGCATACTGTGGTTTAATGTAGCATAATGTGGGACATTATGGCACAATTTGGCCCAATATGCCTCATTTCGCCACAATGTGGTATAATGTGCGCAATGTGGCAGAATGTGGCGCAATGTGGTACACTGTGGCGCAATGTGGCACAATGTTGCATAATCTGGCGATATCTGGCAAAATGTGGCACAATGTGGATTATTGTGAGAGAATAATGCACAATGTGGCGCAATCTAGCGCAATGGCGCAGAATGTGCATAGTCTCGCGATTTGTGGCACAATGTGGCGAAAAAGGGCGAAATGTGGCACAATTTGGCAAAATGTGGCGCAATGTGGCGCAATGTGGCACAATGTGACACAATGTGGCGCAATATGGCACAATGTTGCACAATGTGGCACAATGTGACCTAATTTAGCGTAATGTTGGATATTGTAGCGCAATGTCTCACAATGTGGCCCAATAAGGCGCATTGTTGTACAATGTGGCGCACCGTGGCAAAATGTGGCGCAATGTGGCGCATTGAGGCACAATGTGGCGCAATGCGACACAATTTGGCACAATGTGGCACAATGTGGCTTAGTATGGCGCAATGTGGCGCAATGTGGCACAAAGTGGCTTAATGTGGCACAATGTGGCCTAATGTGGCACAATGTTGCACTATGTGGCGCAATGTGACACAATGTGACACAAAAGGGCGCAATGTGCACAATGTGGCACGAGGTGGCACAATGTGGCGATATATGGCAGAATGTGGCGCAATGTGGCTTAATGTTTCACAATGTGGCACATTGGGACGTAATGTGCAGAATATGGCGCAATGTGGAACAATGTGCGCAATTTGGCGCAATGTAATATATTGAGGCCAATTGTTGCGCAATAAGGGAAATATGGCGCAATCTGGCACACATTGGTTTAAATTAGCACAATATGACACATTGCGGCTTAATTTGGCGCAATATGCCTTATTTCGACAGAATGTGGCGCAATGTTGCACAATGTGGAATAATGTGAGCAATGTGGCAGAATGTGGCGCAATGTGACACAGTGTGGCGCAATGTGACACAGTGTGGCGCAAGTTGGCACAATGTGGCACAATATGGCGCAATTTGGCGTAACGTTGCATAATGTAGCGCATTGTGTTACAATATTGCGCAATGTGGCACAATATGGCGCAATGGGGCGCAATGTGGCACAATGTGGCTTAATGTGGCACATTGTGGCAGAAGCGGGCGCAGTGTGGCACAATGTGGCAGAATGTGGCTCAGTATGGTACAATAAGGCGCAATGGGGCACAATGTGGCGCATTATAGCGCAATGTGGCAGAATGTGGCGCAATATGGCAGAATAAGGCGCAATCCGGCGATATATGGCACAATGTGGTGCAATGTGGCGCTAGTGTGGCGCAGTGTGGGAAAATGTGGCGATATTTGGCACAATGTGGCACAATGTGGCGAAATGTTGCGCAATGAGGTTTAATGTGGCACATTGTGGCACAATGTGGCACAATGTGGCGATATGGAGCACGATGTTGCGCAATGTGGCACAATCTGGTGCAATGTGGCGCAATGTGGCACAATGTGGCGCGATGTGGAAAAATGTGGCGCAATGTGACACAATGTGCAGAATAGTTCGTATAGTTTGATCGACCGGGTGAGTGTAGTTCTGAAAAGAACTGTTCTTGGTGACTGAGGTTTCGACAACCTGAGCGGAAGTGATCTTCAGAGTCATCTTCAGCGTCAGAGTTATCACACTATAGGAACTACTGATACTCCTGAATTCAAACCATGTGCAATGTGCACAATGTGGCGCAATGTTACTCAATGTTGCGAAATGTGGGACAATGTGGCGCAATGTGGCACAATGTCGCAGATGTGGCGCAATGGGTCGCAATGTGGCCCAATGTGGCGCAATGTGTCAGAATGAGGCGCAACGTCGCGCAATGCTGCGCAATGTGGCGCAATGTGGCACAATCTAGCACAATGTGGCGCAATGTTGCTCAGTGTGGCGAAATGTGGCACAATCTAGCGCAATGTGGCGCAATGTGGCACAGTGTCGCACAATGTGGCGCAGTGGGTCACAATGTGGCACAATCTAGCACAATGTGGCGCAATGTTGCTCAATGTGGCGAAATGTGGCGCAATGTGGCACAATGTCAAACAATGTGGCGCAGTGGGTCGCAGTTTGGCGCAATGTGGCGCAATCTAGCAGAATGTGGCGCAATGTTGCTCAATGTGGCGAAATGTGGCACAATGTGGCGCAATGTGGCACAATGTCGCACAATGTGGCGCAGTGGGTCGCCATGTGGCGGAATGTGGCACAATCTAGGACAATGTGGCGCAATGTTGCTCAATGTAGCAAAATGTGGCACAATGTGGGGCAGTGTGGCGCAATGTGGCACAATGTCGAACAATGTGGCGCAGTGGGTCGCAATGTGGCGCAATGTGGTACAATCTAGCACAATGTGGCGCAATGTTGCTCAATGTGGCAAAATGTGGCACAATGTGGGGCAGTGTGGCGCAATGTGGCACAATGTCGCACAAAGTGGCGCAGTGGGTCGCAATGTGGCGCAATGTGGTACAATCTAGCACAATGTGGCGCAATGTGGCACAATGTGGCACAATGTTGTACATTGTGGCACGATGTGGAACAATATGGCACAACTCGGCACAAATGTGACACAATGTGGCGCAATGTGGCACAATGTTGCACAATGTGGGCAGCGTGGCACAATTCGGCACAATGTGGTTCAATGTGGCAGAATGTGGCAGAATGTGGCCCAATATTTAATGTACAATTGTACGAATCGTACGCCTTGATATCCCCACAAAATCCATCAAGCTACAATGTAGCACAACGTGGCATAATGTGCTACAATAAAGCATAATAGGGCGCAATGTGACACAATGTAGCACAACCTGGCACAATGTGCTACAGTAAAGTATAATAGGGCGCAAAGTGACACAATGTGGCGCAATCTGGCACAATGTAGCACAACGTGGCACAATGTGCTACAATAAAGCATAATAGGGCGCAAAGTGACACAATGTGGCGCAATCTGGCACAATGTAGCACAACGTGGCACAATGTGCTACAATAAAGTATAATAGGGCGCAAAGTGACACAATGTGGCGCAATGTGACACAATGTAGCACAACGTGGCACAATGTGCTAAAATAAAGCATAATAGGGCGCAAAGTGACACAATGTGGCGCAATGTGGCATAATGTGTTACAATAAAGCATAATAGGGCGCAAAGTGACACAATGTGGCGCAATGTGACACAATGTAGCACAACGTGGCACAATGTGCTACAATAAAGCATAATAGGGCGCAAAGTGACACAATGTGGCGCAATGTGGCACAATGTGCTACAATAAAGCATAATAGGGCGCAAAGTGACACAATCTGGCGCAATGTGACACAATGTAGCACAACGTGGCACAATGTGCTACAATAAAGCATAATAGGGCGCAAAGTGACACAATGTGGCGCAATCTGGCACAATGTAGCACAACGTGGCACAATGTGCTACAATAAAGTATAATAGGGCGCAAAGTGACACAATGTGGCGCAATGTGGCACAATGTAGCACTACGTGGCATAATGTGCTAAAATAAAGCATAATAGGGCGCAAAGTGACACAATCTGGCGCAATCTGGCACAATGTAGCACAACGTGGCACAATGTGCTACAATAAAGTATAATAGGGCGCAAAGTGACACAATGTGGCGCAATCTGGCACAATGTAGCACAACGTGGCACAATGTGCTACAATAAAGTATAATAGGGCGCAAAGTGACACAATGTGGCGCAATGTGACACAATGTAGCACAACGTGGCACAATGTGCTACAATAAAGCATAATAGGGCGCAAAGTGACACAATGTGGCGCAATGTGGCACAATGTGCTACGATAAAGCATAATAGGGCGCAAAGTGACACAGTGTGGCGCAATGTGACACAATGTAGCACAACGTGGCACAATGTGCTACAATAAAGTATAATAGGGCGCAAAGTGACACAATGTGGCGCAATCTGGCACAATGTAGCACAACGTGGCACAATGTGCTACAATAAAGTATAATAGGGCGCAAAGTGACACAATGTGGCGCAATGTGGCACAATGTAGCACTACGTGGCATAATGTGCTAAAATAAAGCATAATAGGGCGCAAAGTGACACAATGTGGCGCAATCTGGCACAATGTAGCACAACGTGGCACAATGTGCTACAATAAAGTATAATAGGGCGCAAAGTGACACAATGTGGCGCAATCTGGCACAATTTAGCACAACGTGCACAACGTGGCCTAATGTGGTGCAATGTGGCACAATATGGTGCAATGTGTCCCAATCTGGCACAATGTTACGCAGTGCAACACAATGTGACGCAATGTGGCACAAGGTGGCGCAATGTGGCAAAATGTGGGATAATGTTTCGAAATGTGACACAATGAGGGGCAATGTGGTACAATGTGGTGCAATGTGGCGCAAAATGGCACAATGTGGCGCAATATGACGCAATGTGGCGCAATGTGGCGGGATGAGGCGCAATGTGGCACACTGGCGCAATATGGCACGTTATCGCGCTATGTCGCGCAATGTGGCGCAATGTTGGACAATGTGGCGCAATGTGGCACAATGTGGCGCAATAGGGTGCAATGTGGCACAATGTGGCACAATGTTGCACAATGTGGCGCACTGTGGCAAAATGTGACGCAGTGTGGCGCATTGAGGCACAATGTGGCACAATGTGGCGCAATGTGAGACATTATAGCACTATCGGGCGCAATGTGGCACAATGTGGTACAATGTGGGACAATGTGGCTTAGTATGGCGCAATATGGCGCAATGTGGCACAAAGTGGCCTAATGTGGCACAATGTGGCACCATGTGGCCTAATGTGGCACAATGTGGCACTATGTGGCGCAATGTCGCACAATGTGGTTTAATGTGGTACAATGTGGCACAATGTGGCGTAATGTCGCACAATGTGACATAATGTGGCGCAATGTGACTTAATGTGACACAAAAAGGCGCAATGTGGCACAATGTGGCGATATACGGCAGAATGTGGCGCAATGTGGCTTAATTTTGCACAATGTGGCACATTGGGACGCAATGTGCAGAATATGGCGCAATGTGGAACAATGTGGCGTAATTTGGCGCAATGTAATGTATTGAGGCCCATTTTTGCGCAATATGGGAAAATGTGGCGCAATCTGGCACACATTGGTTTAATGTAGCACAATATGGGATATTGTGGCTTAATTTGGCGCAATATGCCTCATTTCGGCGCAATGTGGCGCAATGTTGGACAATGTGGATGAATGTGGCGCACTGTGGCACAGTGTGGCGCAATGTGGCACAGTGTGGCAAATGTGGCACAATGTGGCGCAGTTTGGTGTAACGTTGCATAATGTAGCGCATTGTGCCACAATATGGCGCAATGTGGCACAATGGACCGCAATGTAGCACAATGTGGCGTAATGTGGCGCAATGTTGCAGAATGTGGCGCACTGTGGCTTAATGTGGCACATTGTGGCACAAGCGGGCGCAATGTGTTACAATGTAGCACAGTGTGGCTCAGTATGGTGCAATATGGCGCAATGTGGCACAAGGTGGCGCAATGTTGGACAATGTGGCGCAATTTGGCAGGATGTGCCGCAATATGGCACAATAAGGCACAATCTGGCGATATATGGCACAATATAGTACAATGTGGCGAAATATTGCGCAATGAGGTGCAATGTGCCACATTGTGGGACAATGTGCCACAATGTGGCGATATGGAGCACGGTGTTGCGCAATGTTGCACAATATGGCGCAATGTGGCGCAATGTGGGACAATGTGGCGCGATGTGGGAAAATGTGGCGCAATGTGGCACAATGTGCAGAATAGTTCGTATAGTTTGATCGTCCGGGTGAGTGTAGTGCTGAAAAGAACTGTTGTTAATTGGTGACTGACGTTTCGACAACCTGAGCGGAAGTCATCTTCAGAGTCATCTTCAGAGTCAGAGTTATCACACTATAGGAAGTACTGATACTCCTGGGTTCAAACCATTTACAATGTGCACAATGTAGCGCAATGTTGCTCAATGTTGTGAAATGTGAGACAATGTGGTGCAATGTGACGCAATGTGGCACAATTGGTCGCAATGTGGTGCAACGTGGCGTAATGTGTCAGAATGAGGCGCAACGTCGCGCAATGCTTCGCGATGTGGCGCAATCTGGCACAATCTGGCACAATGTGGCGCAATGCTACTCAATGTGGCGAAATGTAGCACAATGTGGCGCAATGGGTCGCAATGTGTATAATGTGGCGCAATGTGGCACAATGAGGCGCAATGTTGCTTAATATGGCGCAATGTGGCGCAATGTGGTGCAATGTGGCGCAATGGGGCGCAATATGGCGCAATGTGAAACAATGTGGCACAATGTGGCGCAATGTTGGACATTGTGGCGCAATGTGGCACTAGGAGGCGAAATGTGGCGCAATGTGGTGCAATGTGTTACAATATGGCGCAATGTGGTACAATGTGGCATAATGTGGCTAAATGTACACCATGTGGCACATTGTGGCCCATTTTGGGGTAGTCTGGCTTATTTCGGCGCAATATGGCACAATGTGGCGTAATTTGGCTTAATGTAACACAGTGTAGCTAATGTTGCAAAATTGGGCACATTGTGCGACAATGTGCTGCAATCTGGCACATTTTGGCACGATTAGTCTCACTGTGGCACCATGTGGCGCAAAGTGGCACAATGTGGCACATTGTAGCACAATTTGGCGCAAGGTAAAGCAATATGCACAATGTGGCAGAAAGTTGCAGAATGTGTCACAATGTAGAACAATGTGGCACATTGAGGCACATTCTGGCACAACGTGGCGTAATATGGCACAATGTTCCACATTGCGAGACAAGGTGGCGCCTTGTGGCACAATGTGGCAAAATATGGTGCAATGTGCCCTAATATGGCACAATGTCGCACAATGTGGCACATTTTGTCACAATTTGGCGCAATTTGACACAATGTGCTGCAATTTGGTACGATTTGGCGCAATGTCCGGCAATATGGCACAACGTCGTACAATGTGGCGCAATGTGGCACAATGTGGCACAATGTTGTGTATTGTGGCACGATGTGGAACAATATGGCACAACTCGGCACAATGTGACACAATGTGGCGCAATGTGGGACAATGTTGCACAATGTGGGGCAACGTGGCACAATTCGGCACAATGTGGCACAATGTGGCGCAATGTGGCACAGTGTGGCACAATGTGGCACAATGTTTAATGTACAATATCCCCACAAAATCCACCAAGCTACTGCAGTAAACGTCATTAGACGAGAAAATTTACACTTCGTTGCAAGATGGCGGCCACATTAGACTATCATGGTTGTTTTTTTGGACTTCATCCTCTTTTTAACCCGTCAAAGAGATGGGATTTTTATACTGACAGATGAAGTTTCAGGCGACAGTAGACTGCTTTGGTGTAAAGAAAAAAAAAACTAGCAAGGTACGAGGAAAAACACTATGAGCTCTGAAATGTTGGCCTTCGTCTCAGGATGGGGGCCATAGCAGACTACAACTGCCGATGTTTGACATCATTCTGTTTTTTACCCGTTGAAGAGATAATATTCTACCATCGAGAGATGAAGTTTTACGTCACAATCGTATATCTTGATATCCACACAAAAACTACCAAGCTACTGCATAAAAAGTTATAAGAGCAGAAAATTTACACTTCTAAGACAGTAAGGTGACCATTGAAATACTAGAGCCCAGGCTATTCACGACAACTAGACTCCCAATCCAGGACTGGACTTGTTACTCACAAATGACAGATCTGTATAAAGAATATCTAAAAATCAGGAAACCAAAAACAAATCGTTTTAACGGTCCTCTTGCTTTAATAACATAGCGGTACACATTCTTTAGATGGTTTATCAAATGAACTCGTTTTAAAACAGACCCAAAGACAATGACTACTCTGGTTTTATTGTCTGACGACATAGAATGGAGCATCCGGCAATTCATTGGCAAAGTAAATAGTTAACCCTCTTGAAAGTATCGAAAGCCACCAATTAATCACCTGACCAAACTTTACAAAAAGTGAGTCCTTTTGTGACAAATTTGGGAAATCTATCCAAAGCAAGCTCAATAACGCCAGGAATTCCGCATAAATTCGATTTTATTTTTTTTCTATTAAATTTACATATGCAAAGAAATCAAAAGCTTACGGTGACATTTGGCGCGTGCAAATCGTATTTTTACATTAACTGTCTAATTCCTCGCGCGCTGATTGGCTCATTTTTATCATCAATAAGAGTACAGACGGATAAAATGTTAATTTATGCAAACTTTCAAGTTCAACTCTCAGCTGTCAAACTGTCAACTTTTTAATCAATGAGATTTTATGGACTTTTTTAAGTAGCCAATCAAAAAGTGAGAAAATCTATTGACGATGTTCGCGTCTTTTTGAATAAAATTCACTTATCTTTGTTTACGGCAAGTTTACGGCGTCTTTTCCCCTCGTTTATTCCCGGCATTTAACCATTTTAGGGTCTTGTTATTGTAAAAAACAAATTGACATCAGTTTTTTTATGCGTCTGTCCTCTTATTGATGATAAATTTCGTCATAACATTGTCAAGTTTACTGCGGAACCACTCGCCTACGTCTCGTGGTTCCACAGCCACTTTGACAATGTTATGACGCAATTTATCATCAATAAGAGGACAGACGCATAAAAAACTGACGTCAATTTGTTAATCATACCATTAAATTGTTTATGCTGAAATGAAGGAAAAGCTGATCGCACGAAGGAACCTAAATGTATATTATATTGCCCAAATCTACCTCATTGCCGAACTAAAATTGAAATACCAGCATTTACGGTGCAGCTAAACTAACCGGGATCACTTGGACAAAACTGACCAATCAGATAACAGGACACAAACAGTGAATTCCAACTTAAGTCGTTTGAACCAATCAGTGTGGAAGAAACAAAACAAAGTAAAACAACAACAAAGCTCTCGCCTATGACGATTAGTGATTTGTCCACCCCTACAAGGTAATTGGATTTTCAAGAAGCGATGGTTTTCCTCAATTGTGAGACTCGCGCGAAAAAATCTTTTTACCTGTCTTTGTCAAGATGAAAGTAAAAACGATTGAAGGCAGAACTACTGCCCTAATCGCAGTTAAGATTGTCTTGGGCGCATAGAGCCGTGCAGACACCCCATGGCTGTATCTCATTTAGGTGGCCGATGTGTTTTTCCGTCGAAGAACCCCATCATGTTTGCTCATTAAATACCGATTACAATCACGGCACTAGTATTCCCTTCCAGGGGTGGGCTGAGGGTGCACAGCGACGTTTATTCCGGGAAGGCGCCACCTAAGGTCCAAACCCCTAGTCTTTTGTAACCCAGTTTTTCGTAAAAAATGGCAATCCTCTCACGTAACGCTAAACAATTACAATTGAAAATGAACCTCTTTTCTAAATATCATACATGGGTAGCCCCTTTCGACGGCTGGCAACAGTTTCCAACATTTTCCAGTAGTTGAACTTTGACGGATCAATACTTCTACTCTTTACCAAGTGATACTGCAATATACGTAACACATAAACGCCCAATCATTGATGAACAAGTTGTGGTCATCTGCAATGGCATGACGCCAGTGCAATAAACTTTCAACGCGCTCCTTCACGTACGCCATACCCTTGCCTCCACTCCTGTATACTCCATGCCCCATGTTATACACTCAATTCTGAACTCTGAATCCGAATAAGTATCACAGAATTTAATGGACCATTTTGAAGATGCTACGCAGTATCAACAATTTTTCGTATTTTTAATGTAAACAAAAAACCACATCAGTAAATCATGTCGATTTATAGCCTGCGCTGCAGGCGTATTGCGGGTCCCACTTCTCCAACCCCCAAACGCCTGTTATGCAGGCTAGCCGATTTAGTAAATATGCGAAAGTTTCATAAGTATCCGTTTCAAACTCATGAAAATATGGGACTCTAAACTTGCCAACTTTTACAAAGAAATGTACATTAGATTTTCCTCGTAAATCGAGCGGTGAGGCTTAATATTTGTTTGAATGAAAACAAACAAACAAACAAATCGGAAAAAGCGTCACATGATCAAAAAGGTCTATTATATCTGATCTGTATCACTCAATTACCTAGCACCAGACACATGTACGCATTGCCAACCTATTTTTATTGTCATATCCTGAGCCAGTTGAATGTCTCCGTAAATTTTAAATTACAAATCTAATAGGCAGAGGCACACCAATTTCATATTCCTACGCAATATAAAATACAGAATCTAAAATAAATTATAAATAATTTATGTTCAGGACTTAAAATACATATTTACATTTTTTTACAGTTTCAATTTTTGGACAAATGAATGAGTTATAAGCAGAATTAATATTTTTTAACTTATTAAGCCCGTGTGTTGAGTGTGCATGCTCCACGCAGGAATGCCTGGACTAAAAACAGCCTATCTGACAGCCATGCAAGCTACCATAGCGGAGGAAGTTGCCGTCCCAGTGCATGCACTCGAAGGCAGCACTTCCGGTCGAAGGCAACACTTTCGGTTGGACGCACGACCTTCGGTCGAACACACGACTTCCGCCGGACGTCTATTGCTTGTAAGCATGTTTGTGTGGTCCTATAAGGAGAATTCCTAGTTTTTCATTCAGGTTTCACTCGACGTTGGTTAATCCTCTGTGGGTATATTAACATCGACTCCAAACTGTCGGGAAAACTGTCTCAACTGTCGCTCATACAACACATTCCTTTCCACAGATTTCTGATAATTGTACTTCAAGTCTTCAATCTCTTCAAAGAATGCAGGATCAAAGGCTCCGAGTTCCTTTCGTAACTGCAATAAATGGTAAAAAACAATTCCTACGTCAAGACATACACTACTAAAACGCGTTTAAATGGAAGACTATTACTGGCGGGGAGGGTGTGTAGAGGAACGGGCCTCCTTCACCCCCTCCCATTTTCCCGCTTCTCTTCGCGTCCCTTTCACCCAAAGTAATTAAACCAGAGCTTCATAAAAAAAGAAGCATGTGGATCAAAGTATAATCGACGCAACACTTGGCTGCATGGGACACTTTGCTCCGCCCCGCCCTGTATAATGGCGTACTGTATGATCTTTTCCTAATTTTCTCGTGCGCAGTCAATGCTTCCAGCTATAAACTGATTCTTCCAATGTAAAAAAATATCACGACTCTCTCAAGAAAGGTGTACCTTTGTGACTTCGTGTGACATTCTATCCCGCTCTAGTTCCACAGTTTTTAACCTTGTTCTACAAGAAAAATCCAAATAGACATTAGTAAACCCAAGAAACAAAGTAGAAGCAAACAGTGTTGGAGAAAAAAATTCTCTAAAAGTACCAATTAACTGAGAAAAATTTGCTAGAATTCACCCTGTACGCGCGTTTTCTGTTTTAGGCTCAATTTCCCCCACTCTCTCAGGACCAGTCGTGTTCCTCATCGAGAAGGGACTTTTCAAGAGGGGTGGGGGGAGGGTGAGCGCGGGTTTATTTCCCAAAACAGCGGCTGGTAACCGCGCCTACTACTGTTTTACCTTTGTTTCTCTCTCTTTTATTCCTCACTCCTTACTTCACTTTTCGGGCATGGATAGAGTGTTAATAAACTTACCTAAGTTCCACATCATCAGACATCATTCTGTCATAATTTCGTAACTTTTCAAGAACTTCTTCATTTTCCTAATATGGAATATAATTAAACCCTTAACAAATTTCATTTCTAAGAGTGAGGAAACCTTACTGTGAATGTTTAAAATTTTCAAGGGATGCCAGAATGTTCGAAGGATAAACTGTCTTTAAGTAACCTGTGAAATAACACAGTTTAGGACACGGCGCGAAATCGAAATTTAAATACTAAGATTAAGACAAGTTACCGTTATCAGCAAATGTAACGAGTTTTACATTTTAGTTGGACTGGGTACTCATCGTCAAACTTTTTCTCCTGTCCGCTCAAAAATGCAGCCTTCTAGACAACAGAAGGTATCTTGCTGCGTCTTCTTATTAGGTTAATTTAACCCAGGTTAATTTTTGGTCACCGCTCACATATATGTTTTATTTTCTTACGGCTTCATGTTTCTTATTTCTTTCTTTTTTTTTTTTTTTTACTATTTTCATTACTTTACCGTATAAAATGTATCTAAATGCCCCATATGGCGTAACTAAAGAATTGAATTGAATTGAATTAAGGCTTATCGTGTTCTACGGGTACTGGCTCATATCTCGTAATGTCGTACTCGTTTAATCTTCCTTTGTAGGCACCTGAAATTGGCATTAGGACTGGAAGTTTGGGTGACGTCAGAGATTGCAACGGGATTCCCATATGGACAAACTTGAAATTGAAGAGTGCTGATTTACGACATCAGACTCAACTGAAGAGAGTTTTTTCTTGAGTTCATCCGGCAATGCCAGGCCAGCAGAGCATTTTAAAGTGTATCATTTTCTCAGGATTTACCAGCAGACAACATACCAAGTCACGTGGTAGATCACCAGCCTGACCCATTTTTCTCAGCTGTCGCACCTCGTGTAACATCTCTTCTTTCTCCGACTCAAGAGTTGCTAACCTTAACCTGAGTAACAACAAGTTTACCATCAGCTTAAATTACTATACAGTCAATCCCAAAGAAAAAAAAATAAGTACAAACAGCTGAAATCAACTTGAAAGTAAAATGGAGGCCGAATTTCCAGAGGCTTATGCAAATAAGGAACAGTTTTCTTGCCTTGTTTGTTGAAGTTCTTTGACTACATCACTATCGGTCTTAATATTTGTGGGAAATCTCTTCAAGATTGCAACCTGCAAACAAGAAAATTTGACCTTTACGCACTATAAATGAGAAACAATACGGATAAAATCAGTAAACGATAAAGGTTGCTTCCACAGTGTTGAAGCCTCAGAAAAAAAGCCACCAAATCCACTCTAAAGCCCTGTCAAAACGGGAAATGTTTGGTGACCAAACACGATCAAACATGTTGATGTTGTACAGAGTGGCCAAACGGTATCAAACATGTTTGACCACCGTTCAAACAAACAAAATGTTTGACAATGTTTGATCAAATGTTTGTTGTCGTTCAAATTTTATCAAACACGATTAAACATGATCAAACAAGGTGTCCAAACGGGAAAATGTTTGGTCACCAGACCAATGTTTGATCGCTAAACATTACCCCTTTTGGACAGGGCTTAGGGATAGGACCCTGATAGTACGAGCTTACATAATAAGAAACGAACTCGTCAAAGTGACCATTTGTAAGATGACCAGACGGCGTTCAGTTTGTTCACGCCTGGTATCATAAATTCCCGCGATTCTTTGGCCAAATCAAATAAAATGGATTGTTAAATATAACTCACTCGAAGTTGCTGAACACAGAACAAACCTCTAACTACAGACATCTTGCAAAGATAATTTGTTGCTATTTTTCAACAATTATAACCGACTCATATTTGAGAAAAAAAAACTTATAAAATGTTATAAATGTTGTTGCGGGTAATAGTCATGGAAGACCACAAATGCTCATAAAATGGGGGTTACTGTACATGGCATTATGACTACCACGCTTAACTAGCCCCATTCAGCCAATGACAACGTGTTAGCCTTTTGGCACAAAGTAAATTTACGGTCGTAATTTCTTGTCGTCCGTAGAGGGCTAGATGTTTTCTGATCTGCTGTGCATCAAACTAGTGCTATTTATTGTACAACGTCTTAATGTTTTTTTTCTTCTCAAAATTAATAACCTACCTTTTCCTCTAGCTCTTGTTGTTTCTTCATCAATTCGGTTTCTCTGTTAGCAGCAGCTTTTAAATACGTTTTGATATCTTTCAAAAGATTTGTCTAAATAAGATAAACGAGCGTCAGTTATCCCGTGATGAAAATCGAAGCAAATATATCACAGATGAAACCATTGATCATTTAAGGTTATTCCCCAGTATTGCATTGCGCATCCCTACTGCGCATGATTTCACGCGTGATTAGCGCGCGCATTAAAAAATGGCGGCTTTTTCTTTACAGCTGGACCTCGCCATAGAGGTAAATCGTCATTTTCTCGCAAACGAGTATGGTGACCTATCATTTTTTTCTGTTGTTTTAAATTGAGTAATAAATTTCTCTGTGTAAAATAAATATGGACCAATTCTCAGTGTAGAACAAAAAGCAATCGTCGGAAACGTGAATTTAGCAAGCAATCGTGACTACAATCATGGTTCTATTATAAGGATTTATATGGGTGTAAACAAGGTGCTGTTGCTCCTAAACGAACATGGGGACCCCTCATTTTTATTTCAAAATTTAAGTTCCTATAATATAAACAATCAATAGGCAAAGTCTCACAAAAATCTCAGTGCAGGTTCTATTTCAGTGGAATGACCTTAATCCAATGTTTAAAGGAACTTAGTCACGGTGTTTTGTCTTTCTTTTTTGGTCACTTACAAAATTACCTGTAAATGGAAGGAAACCTGAAAACAGTAGTTTACTAAGATAGAAAAACACCAAAGAAATAATAATAAACCATAAAGGAACAAGGGTGGTTAAGGATGGAAAAGATTGACACGAATTACAAACGACGAACTTGAGACATTTAGGCTAAACTTTTCAAGATGCGCAAAGCGTGACGTAGCACCTATAAATGTTGCCCCTAACGTCTAATTAAAAGATGGTTAAGTTATGAAGCACACTTAAGGACCCTTACCTTTTTCTCCAATTCTGCTTCCAGTTTTTGCATCTTTTCCTCGTATATCTTTGGTAACACGACTGATTTCCATTCCTTACTGTCAAGCCCTTCCAAGTTTGAATCGGACAGTTTCTGCTGTAGCTTTAAAAAAGTGAACGACAAAGTGTTTAAAAAGCTGTTTGAAAGTCTCTTCTCCCACCGTCACTTTACCTAATTAACGTATCTGAGATTTTTACCTCTCATCGTGAGATATATATAAAAAATTAAAGTTCTTGCGTTCCAACGGGACATTTTTTAAAGTGACGTTTCAAATAGTTTTACTATTCGTCTTCAGGCTTATCTTGCACAAGTGATAAGTTATGCTAACCGTTAGTTACCTGTTCTAATTCTTTCACCAGCTCTTCTTTTCTTTGTTCCAGATTAGCGTTTGCTGTTTTTAGTTTTTCTACCTCCTCCATTTCCTAAGAAGAAAAAAACAAATCAAGTGGAATAACACACAGGCTGAAAAGGCGTACCATGTTTAAGTAATCATAAACGCACGACTGATGACTGCAATGATTCTTACCTTTTTCAAATCTTTGAGTAGTTTTTCGTTTTCAGTCATCAGTTTGGCTGTGTTGCCTTGACCGCTAGCTCCGCGCATGGACTGGGTCTTGTCACTGGTCTTTGCTTTCTCTAATTCATGCTGGTATAAACAAGAACATTATATTCAAGTAAGGATTGAATCTGGAGACTAAAGAAATGAGCACAAAACATGGCTCAGGGAGGCAGGTCTTGTGAGTGTATAGCTCTACTCAATTACTCGTCCTCTTCTTATGGACGTGTTTACTTATGAGAGGTTACAATCGCAATGTTCATTTGTTTGCTTGGCTGTGAAAAGCAAGGGGATGTCCGATAAAAGAGAGTGTGTTGTCGGAGTTTCCGCTAAGACAAATAAGGATTCATTACCTGTTTTCTGAAAGTAACAAAAGCAATCATTAGAATATAATTTTGTTCAGAATATCTGCATCGGGCTTCCTCTCTTTCTTGTGTTTGACTTGCGAATGGGCCATTTCCGAGTTACCTTGTGCCTCTGTTTCACAACGAGTCTTGATGCAAAACCTTTCTAATGAAAATGAGTTTGATTTGCATGAAAATGAACCTGTAGACGGAACACAATTCCATATGAATGGTTTCACACAGACTCGTTTTGACACAGAGGCAAAAGGCAACATTGACCTACATTGGCCTACATTGACATTTGAATGGCATCTATAATAAACGTCGGACAACAAACGCTAATAACAGCTACAGTAAGCGACGAACCTTGAGTCGTTTGTTTTCTTTTAACACCTCGCCATACTGAGGTCCTCCTGCTCCAACAGTTTTCTTTAAGTGATCATTCTCTCCTTGAAGTCTTTCCACCACTCGCCTCATGGCTGCTATCACTCGCTCCAGGTCCTCTACACTCTGACCACCCATACCAGTACCCAGGCTCTTCTGATGAGATAAAATGGCAGTACCAAGAGGTTTCAGAAATGTTCTCACACAAGAGTTTGAGAAAACTGCCTTCATTTACACCATCATTTTCCAGCTTTGTATTACATTAAACCTGACGATACATTCCAGTAGAAATTGATCGTCAAGACTAGTAAATTCAAGAGTCGCCAACGAACCATGAAAGTGAAGCCCGTGAAATTATCCAGAGAGTCGCGAACTTCAGTTAGTTACAACAGGAGAAAGATATGCGACTATCCATTATTCTCTTAAGCAAGTTGCGATAAACGGTTTTTCCCCTCGTCAGCCCTCTGTTAGCAAAACGTTCCAAAAAGACATGGTGACTAAAGACCAAGAGTTTAAAATTTTCGCTCCTGCGTCTTATCACTTATGCACCAAATTTACAACGCGAGTGGTTAGAGAGTATAAGGCTTGGAGTTTCTTGAAGTGTTTGGCAGCGTTGTATTCCTGTCTCTCGCTTGTGCAATCCCCAGCCTTTTGGCTCCTCACACTGGCGCTAGATCAAAGCGACAAGGATGTTGCCGCTTTCCCATGGGGACGGGATGCAGGTCTATCGCAAGGTAACCAGCATGAAATTCGTCGGTACCCAATTGGGTGGTGGGAGACATTGTGAGTGTAAAAACATAACACAATGACTCCGACCAGGGTTCGAAGCCAGACAGCGTAATATGTTTTCCAGAGTACCATCTCGCTATCGCGCTTCTATAAAGTTCTCTTATTAGCTAAACACTCTTTAAATACGTTATGCGAATCCGAATAACTCACTTTTCGAGCTTTTTCTCTCTTTTTGCTTGCTTCCAGTTCCGCTTTTAAAATTTCCACGTACTCTTGCAAGTCTTCCACACGGGCCTGAAATAATAACCAGAGTACATTTACGCACCCAGACATAACACTTAAAGGGAGCAAAAAAAGGTTTGATACTGCCTATTAACTGAACAACATACAAGATTCTCATAGCATGCAGAGAAATGACGTGGATGTGGTTATTTCAAAATCCTACATTTTTGCCTTCCCACACGAAGTCAACAAAGCTTCCATTTTGAAAAGAGTTGTTGAAAACATACTTCGTCGGTAAAAATGACGCTCGGTTTAAATGGTTACGGCCGTCCGTTTTTTTACCTTGAGGCGAGGGTTTTCCTTTCTAGCTTGCTCGTAGTCGAAACGTAACTCCATATTTTCCTGCAAGTAAGAGAAATAAGTGATTGTTTCTTTTTTGGCAGATACATATTGGATTTCTGCTCTTGCAATCGATAACTTGTAGATGAAAAGCCTAAATGAATAACTGGCAATAACTGACTTCGTCACAGGCCTTCAATCTCCTATTGTTAAACTCATGTGACAAGATTCTTTTTCATGAATTCAATGAAAAAGGAGTATTATTTTTATTCCATTGTTGCATTGTTTAGTTTTGGCAGGAAGGAAGCTGGTAACAACCACAATGAAATATCTCTTGTAACACCGTCGGTTTTGACCAAAATTACACTGTGACAAGTATCATTAGAAAGTTGTCTTGTAAACTGAAACAAGAAGAGAAGTTGTAATTGAACGGACATTCAAAATACTGCCATTAAAAATTAAAAATAAACCTCGACGAACCTCCTTAGCTTCCAAGAGCTGTTTCTGAAGGGATTGGTTTCTCTGGTATAATTCACGATACATGTCAGCGTCTGCATGATCCACTGAACGCTGTTGTTGAAAAGAAGAGAGAGAGAGAGAGAGAGAGAGAGAGTTCACCGTGAGAGAGCTCAGTCGAGGGTTCATAGACAGCCAGCAAAAGTCAACTTGTTTCACAAGTAAAAGCAAAAAATCCTCCTTCGCGTTTTATTCCCTGTCGGTCTTTTTTTACGTCACTAAGCTGAACGTCAAAATTAATTAGAGAAAGTTACAAAGTTCAGTGAACAGACCTTCCCTTACCTAATAACAAGATTATCAGGTTTAGATATCATTTAGAGCAATCGCTAAGTGTGGTAATGCAAAACCAAAGCAATGCGAATTACTTTTGACACTCAAGTGAAAACTGCTTTGAACAAGGGAAAATGTGATACAGTTCTCAGTAATACCTGTTCAGCCGTGCGGCCAGCAAGGTCTCGCTCTAAACCTTCAATATACTCCATTAGTTGTTTGTTCCGAACCTCCAACGCTTCCATTTGTCTGTCATGACCAAGAACTTTCTGTCGCCTTAACATCTGATTCTGACTCGACAAAACAGTGCAAAGTCAACAACAACATGATCAGAGTAAATTTCCAATAATAGAGAGGAAGAACTAAGAAAGTAACTCATGATTTCCTTGCTAAGGTTGTTGTCCATTTGTGTGCTGGTTACTGCGAAAAATTCGCATCTTGAAACCGGATTGAACATTTTTAAGCACATAGCCAACTTGAATTTGCTTTCACAAGAACGACCGAGGAATAACTCTAGAGAGTTACATTGCCTCACATAGGACAGGTTAAATGGCAAAATCAAGCCAACTCCAGCTATCACCAACAATCAAATGGAAACTCCTCTTTTTATGAGGAAGTTGTTGTTAACAACTTTGCTTCATGGGCTGTTTGAAAAACCTAGTTGTTGTAGATAGAAACAACATACAACCAGAAGTATATTTATTTTAAGTTGTAATAACTTTGATACCTCTTCTTCCAGCTTGTAGATGTTCTGTTTAAGGTCCTGTACAACTTCGTTTGTGACCATAGGCGGACCACCAACCACTGATTTGGCAGAACTGTAACCAACAACGACATCAGTGCAATGAAAAAAACAAACTTGTATCACATGTGAAGCGTTCACTGAAATTCGTTTCATTGAAATAGTACCTTTTTAACCTGTTGTGGAGCCCGGCCTTATCCTTCTCAGCCCTACTGACCGCATCTCGTAACATGGTGATGGTCTTTTCTGCTTTCTCCAGCTCGCGTGTTTTCTCTGCTAGTTTTCCTCGCAGCGTTTCCACTTTCTGTTGCCATTTCTTGTTATCTTCCCATCGAGCCACGCCCTCAGTAACCACAGCCGCCTGCAAAATGAACAGGTTCAGATTTAGCTTTGCAAACAATTTAACGGTCCGCGCGGTGGCATCATGGTTAGTGCGCCCGTCTCCGGATCGAGCGGTCCGGGTTCGAGCCCTGGCCGGGGACATTGCGTTGTGTTCTTGGGCAAGACACTTTACTCTCACAGACTGTGCCTCTCTCCACCCAGGTGTATAAATGGGTACCGGCGAACTTAATGCTGGGGGTAATGCTGCGATGGACTAGCATCCCATCCAGGGGGGGAGTAGAAATACTCCTAGTCGCTTCATGCTACAGAAACCGGGATAAGCTCCGGCCTGATGGGCCACTTGGCTCGCATGCAGACTTTACCTTTGTTTTTACTATCTGTCACATGTGGACTAGGAAAGTACAACAGAACCACAGAGCTGTGTTCCTTTGACTGAACCACTCTTAGTACTAATTGCACGTTTTTGCTTTGAATTCTCATTGGTCAACTCCATTATTTGAGTTGGTTGTGACTGTTAAAAAAAGAAGCACTATATACAAGAAGATCTCATGGTCGCCAAACAATACGAACACTACAGGACCACAAAGAGTCTCCGTATCAACGAGGCGAGTGACTTGGGGACCAAAACCATGACCTCCACACTGAAAACTCAAGTGGGCGACCGCAAAGCGGAGTTCAACCGTAACAAAACAACGTAAAACTTGTCACGCAGGACCTGTAAACTCAGTGTTATTACACTTACTCTGTCTTGCGAGATCATCTCCTCAACAACAGGTTTTTCGGTACCAGTCCCTTCTTCACCACCCTCCACAGTCTTCTGTTTCTGTTGCTTTAGTTTTTCTTGAAGCGTTTTCACCTTCTCTCGTAGTTTTTCTAATTCAGAACGTTCTTGAGCAAGCTGGTGACAGCGATAAAATACCAAATTAAACCTTCCAAGAAATATCAAATTATACCTTCTATTAAAGTTTTATTTAAGTTTCCAACTCGAGTATCTTCTAGCTACAATTTTCTTCAAAAAGAGCCTAGATCAAGAGTCAACTTCGCCTACAGTTTAAGTCTCTGAGAGGTAAAAAAAAAAATTACAGAATTATGCTGTTGCATACAGTTTGTATCCAAGACGTTTTTAGGTGATCCATTACCGTATTCCTTTCAGATCTTAATTCCTGCTCTTTTTTCTCAAGCTCCTCTTGAACTGTCTCCAACTCTTTCAGTTCACTGCCAAGTTTCAACAATGCAGAGTCCTTTTTAGAAAGATCCTAGAAAAGGAATAAATTGAAAACTTAACACTAAATCAAGACATTTTTTTGTCAATTTGACAAAGTTAAGTCGCTGTGGAATGCTTAGCGCCTAGAAGGAAATAGTCCGCAAAATAGCATGGAAACAGGAATGACTAGAACTCTTACACCCGTGACCAGTCTCCCTAATCTCGTCATTTCTTTTATCGTATATCACTAACGGCTGATGTTCTTCAGCTTTATTGGGTGACTACAAATCCTATACATTTGGGGAGCGGTTATAACTAGTGAAACCGGACAAGGCCCATTGTTATTGCCCTTCTTTCCTTCACAGTGTTGTTGTTGTTGTTCGTTCTTTGGCCCCGTACACAACGTGCCATACACGTTATGAAAAGCTAGAAATGCTACAATCCGCAGGACAGAAAATTACTACTAATCACAAACTGTTCAGGACGGACAAAGAGTAAAGTAAGGCTAAGAAGTCTGATACTTCATTCTCTTTGCCCTTTACTCTTAAATAATATGATTGTACCTGCTTTAATCTGTCCTTTTCTTCTAACAACGATGATTCCTTATCTCTCTGTTTCTTGAGCTCCTTTTTGAGTTTCTCCATTCTCTCTTGAAGTTCCTCAATACGCGCCTTAAAATTCACAAAAATTGCGAAAGACAAATTAGTGCGGCTCAGTGATACACAAAGAAAGCCTAAAATTTGAAGAAAGATGGACAAGCATCACATAGTATCAAGCTAGTTTTGTTTTAGACAAAGTTGGACAATCACACGACAAACCTGTAATCCAGCAGTCTCTTTTTCTACAATGTGTTGTACATTGGCCTGCTGTTCGGCTTTTCTTGCATGAGCCTACGAAAAAACAAATATGTAATCAGTGTGAAGCGATAGGACGTCCAAGATTAAGTTTCTTATTGACATATTTGATTTTAGACGTGGTACAGCACAGTATCATCAATTCGGATGTTTTTACCTTTGATTTAAATGGGACTGGCAAGAAAGGAAAGGCTGGGAGGGCAGGAAGAGAGAATAGTGAGGGGATGGAGAAAAGGTTGTGGGGGGAAGAGAGGGAAGGCATTGGCGGGGGGGGGGAGAAAAAAGGTAGTGAGGGTGGGAGAAGAGAAGGTTGTAAGGTGGAGGGGAGGGGAAAGAAAAACGTCGTTTGGCAAGCAGAAAAATGATAAGTCTGCGCTACACATTTGAATGGAATTGACCTACCTGAACGTTTTCCTCTGCAGTTGATACCATGTCAGCTCTGAGCTGCAGGAGAGCTTGACTCAGGGACTGCAGAGCGAACAGAACACATCATTAATCAGTCAATAGCACAATGAAGAATATTTGCCAAAGAAACACACGCATACTTTATAAAAGGGTTGGGATAAATTTAGGAGGACCTGCATTCAATAAGGAGCTATTTTGTAGTGCAATTATTTTGCAGTCTCTATATTTCAAATCTACCTTCTGTTGTTTTTCCTTGAGGGCCAGTTGATTGCGAAGTCTCTCCACCAAATGCTTCATGGTTTTACTTGGCGCACGCTGTGCAGCCTCTTTCGCTGTCTCCAGTTCATCCTTTAGCACTTCAATCTACAGGTCAATATGACATAAAAACATATAAAACAACAAACGATATGATGTGCAAGTGAATAAATATAATGTTTTCAGGCTTCATTTTCGTAACCACCTTCGTTGCGTACCTAATTGTGATGATCTCTCAAGTCTCTATAACAGTCGTATGAAGCAGACGAAGTGGTAGGCGACTGCACACAGCCTGTGATATGATGTGTCACACAGCAGAGAAGGAAGTGAGCAATTAAAAATGAACAAAAAATCTCACAGCTCACCGCTTTACTCTGTTCCATTATTCTGTCATCTTGCTCCAGTTTCTCGCTGTTTAGTTTCTTCACTTCGTTGGAATGCGCCTCCTTCTTCCTGATAGGTGAGTAAAAACAGGTATGCAATACGTATATGTGTACTAGTCTTGAAACTCGCTGAAACTATGGAACATTTTTGTCTTGGGTTTCAAGTCCTTTTTGTCGTCTCCATGAGCGGTGATGATTAGAAATAACTAAATTACAAGTTAAGTGGATAAGGAGAAAGAAAGGACACCGATTTCCTCTGATTCACTCTGAGAACTAAAAACGCCATAAGCAAAGTTAAAAAATAATCAGTAACATCAGTGATGTTTTCCTTAAGCCACCCAAGCCACCCAAACAAACAAACAAACAAACAAATAAACAAACAAATAAACAAACAAATAAACAAACAAACATGACTACTAGGCTTCACATTGAATAAAACTCTTTTGTTCACCTGGCCATTTGTTGTTTGAGATTGTTAAGTTCCTCTTCATGATCTTTTTTCATTTTACTGATCTCATTTCGTGATTTCTTGTATTTCTCAGCTGCTACAGCTAAAGCATTGTCCTGCTCTGCTACCATTTCCTCCAGCTCAGACAAACGTGACAACTGTAGAAAAAAAATATAAAATAACAAAACTACAATGAACTGTAAAATCATCGCATTTTAATTGACTTTAGTCAGCTTTCCATGGAGAACTGTCATTAACGGCTATGCATCACATTTTAAGTATTTAGTGAATTGTTACCAAACGTAGTGAAATTAGGAAGTGTGTAGCAAGTGTCTTTGCACTTTTCCTAAGCATCAATGCGTTGCTTAGACTACAACCCTTTAAGCTTCCCTATTGACCGAAATACAAGTAATGCGCAGTATTATAACAAACCTGCTTGTGAGTAGGGACTGGCGGACCAGCAGCATTCACTGAATCCTGATAAACAAGGAAAACAGAAAGTTCGATAATAATAATAATTTGACAGGAGAACATCAGAAAACGCGTAAATCAGATATGTGAGGAAAACAGGTCAGTGTCTTATAGACAATGGGCGGACTCTCTACAATCCTTAACGCAGCAAAGAAGGAAATGGCGTTTAAGAGACAAATCTTAGCTTACGCTTTCGTAATTGAAGGACGAAGCCATTTCTTTCCAGTTCCGCGCCTATGTTAGATTCATTTGTACATGAGTAAATACCGGAAACAAAGGGTGTCTTACACTCACCAAAATGTTCACCGCTGCAACTACGATTATTGCAACTCTCCTTGGACAGGTTGATAATTCATACCCATCCCCCCCCCCCCCCCCCCTCTACCCTAAGCATTGAGTCAGATTGCACATTTACACTTCCGGGTGGTGAGAAGCACAATGAGAGTAAAGTGTCTTCACCGAGAACACCACACAATTTTAAAGCCTATTATGTTTATTTGAAATATTTGAATACTTTTTTTTTTCAGTTTAAGTGGCATGCCTGAGAACTAGCTAGGTGTAGCTAAGCCTATAGAACTCTAAAAACATTCGATAGTATAAATTTTTTTTAACAATGTCCCTGGACAGACTTAAGGACGTTCGCGCGAAAATTTTCCAAACTTGATTTTTTTCTGAGATTTCACCACTTTAAGATGATGAGTTAGTTATGTCAAAAGTGTAAAAAAAAAAAAAAAAAAATGGGGGGTCACCGCAGTGTTTGTAAGCCCAAAAATATTGCAAGCAGATCTTTGAAGTGAAATGTTCTCTGCCAAATATTGTTTAAGTGGACCTATTAAGTTAATCTAGTCAACTGGTGAGTTTCCTTAAAGAACAACTTCACATTTAGCGACCTTAGTTTCACGCGCCTTGCAGCCGCAAGATGGCAGGATTCGATGTCCCATGGACAGAAATCTTGAATTTTGTTTTTTTAACTTCCCACACTGATATTTTGTTCATTTTTGGACAATGTGGAAATAATTGTAAATAAAATCTGTTTCTGGAAAGAAAAGTAGGGGTCACCGAACGTCCAAGATCGTTAAATCCAGGCAAAGCTGTAGCAATGGCCAGCTGCCCTATCATTGTTCATTTTATTACTTAGCGTGCGCTCATGCATGACGTGGCGTGTGAATTTGCGTGCGCAGTAACGATGCGCAGAAACAATCAGCGCGAACGTCCTAAAGCCCGGTCTGTTAGACACGAGATCCAACCCGACACAAGCTTCCATCCACCACGCCTCCCACTTGTGTGCTATTTCAAGCACAAAACAAAAACCTCGTAAGAGACTGACCATATGGAAGATTTTCTTCCTTTTAAACGTCTCGTCTGTCTCTAAATGTAATCGGTCTTGAAGGAGCTGGATTTCTGCTTTGTGTTGCTCTGTTTCAGACTTGGCCTCCTGCAATTAATAAACAAGAACATATTACAGAAACGTCGTGACATGTACAATAACTGCACCTCACTCTGATCTCACCTCTCGTGCTTCTTTCAACATTTCTTGGTACTTGGTCAGTGATTCTTCTTTACGAGCCAGCATTTGCTGTAATTATTAACAGAAACCAAACAATAAACACTCACAAACGGAAAATTGATTAGCTGAATGTATACAAAGATCAAGTAACAAATCACTGCAAAGAGCGTTTGTGTTAAATGGAAAGTTTAGAAACGAGAAGTATTCCCTTCAAATTTGTCTACTTTGCACGTTTTCCATCAGCTGTTTACTATTAGGCAAACAAAAGTGTGGGTAACACTTTTTAGAGGAGCTCAGTCACGGCATTATGAGTTATTTTGGCCATGGACAAAATTACCTTTAAGCTGAAGGAAACCTGAAAATAATAGTTTCGTAAGATAGAAAAACACCAAAGAGATTATAATATACCATAAGAGAACAAGGATGTTTAAGGATGGAAAAGATCGACACGGATTACAAACGAAGAACTCGAAAAATTTAAGCTTTAATCTTCAAGGTGCGAAACGGTGACCTAGCGTCTTCGTGATGGGAGACTTCGAACATTTCCTCTTGAACAGTTTCAAATTTGATTCGTTCTTTTTAGTGACAAACAATCTGCTGACTGCCTCTCAAAGCATCCAAAGACCTGTGTTTGCTCTGAATCTTACATGTCCCACCAAATTTATGAGACAAGCACCTTTACCAGGCTCATCTTGCGACGAGTTTCTTCATACCTGCAGACTGGAGACTGTTGCCTGCGCCACTTTGAGAGCTCGTTTGGCTTCATAATCCTCCTCTATTAACCCAGCCGCCTTCTTAGCTTCTGATGTGATCTCTTCACGCTCCGACAGAGGAAGGCGCAACCGGAGCTCATTGATAAGCTACAACAAAATGAAAAAGAGTCAAATATTACATTGTTGTCTCTAACAACAGCCGAAGTCAGTAGAAAAGAATTTCCAACGTTGTTTTCATACGTTGCAATCACGATTTGAACAAGCTCGCTCTCGAAATGTCGTGAGAATTTTTTCTCCGCTTTCAGTACATGCTTGTTATGATCGTAACTCTGGATATAGAGAAAATTCTTTATCTCATTATATCCGCCATTTTTCCTCTTGAAAAAGACTACCTTAAACACACATTTGTGAATTAAGTGAGGGCGACCAAAAACTCAAATCAGCATGAACGGTAACTCGATTAAATGGCATTCTTTTTATATGTCAAAAAATGAAGAAAATGGCGTTATTTCAGAGTTCTAGTTAAAATCACCAAAATTAAGCCCCGCGAAAGAAGAAACAGTTTAGTTATGTATATGCCACATACCACTACGGTGACTCTTTCTTTAACAAGACAAACAAAAGCATCACCTTGTCCTTTTGAGTTAGCCTTTCTTCAGACTGTTTGAACGCTTGATCCAGCTCCTCGTGTTTCTGTAATCAAAATACATTTTTTCATTTGTTACCTCTGGTGTTGGATGGGTCAAATAAATTCCTAATTTTCCAAAAGTAATATGGACACAAGTGTACGATTTCATCCACAAAATATTTCAACTTTGCTTATGTAAAAATTCTGCAAAACGTTTCATTCTCCAAATCCAATCACACATACATTCTGACATGTATGATCTATCAATTTGGAGCCGGATTCCTTTTAGATTCCGCTTGTTATCATTGTCTCTCACCCCACCTTAAAGACTACTCTCCCAAGCCTACAACACACCTTTTTAAGAACTTTATTTTCTTCCCTCGTTCCCACGATGATCCTGATATGTTCCTTAATCTTTGTTATGGCCATCTCCAATTGATTGGCCACCGGCAGATTGGGGTCTGGGATCGAGCCTGTAGCCTCCTCGAACTTAGCAGCCGCGTCTGCTAGTTGTTCTTGTTGCTTTTCTAATTTGTCAATCATGCGCTCTAGCTCCACCTCCCTCTGTTCCCATAGCAACTGCCGCTCTTCGTGCTCCTTAGAAAGCTGGACATTTTCATCTTCCAAGTCGGAGATTGTACGTTCATGGACTTTCGTGATGTTCTCCAGGTATTTCAGCTGGAAGAAGAAACAAAACGAACTTTGAACACTTGACCACTAGTATTGAGTGAAAATCTACACTGATTTGCCAACACTAGAACGTAGTACGAATACCGCTAATCAGTGGCCGGCAACCTACCCTCCCACTTGGAGGCTTCCGCCTCCAGTGCTTGGCCGCTACCGTGACCACTCATTATTTCCTAGTGACAACCCTGCCCAAGTTCATCCTTACTTCAGTGTTCCAAAGTTCAATGAAGATTCCTTTTGCATGCAACCCCTTCAATATTAATAACTGTTTGGTGCTCTACCTCTTGACGTCGTATGTAAACTTCACGTTAAAATCGCGAGTAACAATCTGATTTAAACAGTAAAATGGAGAATAACGCTAAAATATTAGCTTGACCAAAACCCAGTGTCTCTCAACCACAGGATAGAAATTGTCATCCAGCCGATTCCCATTCTATGTTCCACGTGATCTATTTCAACCAATTCGGGGGCACGAACATAACTCGCTAAGTCATTACCTCTTCCTGTAGCCTTGAAATCGCGCGATTCAATTTAAGGTCCTGTAGTCTTATCTCTCCCATCTTTGCATGCCACTCAGTGACTTTAGCAGCTCCTTTGCCGTCCTTTAACGTGGCCATGAGTTCTTGTAAGCTGTCATGCTGAAGTTTGAGCTCAGCAAGCTTATCTTCTGCAGCTTCTCTGTCAGTCCTGGCTTTCTTTAACTCTCCTTCAAGCTTACGTTTGTCTTCGTGTAGCGAGCGCATGGTGTCTGCAAATTTTTCCTGCAAATAAAGAGTAATCACAATCACTGTTTAGCAAAACGTCCCGCTTTATAGAATTCGTTTTGATTTCCATGTTCTACCTCCTTTGTAACTGACGGGAAACAGTCCAACAATTGTTTTGTCTTCTCTTCTACTACGTATGAAAACTAGATATTGCCAGTTAGAAAAAAGCACGCAAATGAAGACACAAAATTCAAATCAGATGCTCGATTTTCGCAAACCTACCAGCTATTATCTCCTTCAATAAGAAACGCGGTTTTATTTTGTTCAATCACAACGATAGGTAAGTCGAGGAGTTTCGCATCAAAGCAACTTTGTGCACATTTGCCAACTTCAGATCTATCCGTTCCGAGCGTGAAAAAAGCATGATTTAAGTTCACTTGAGAAGGTAATACGCATGTTATTGTACCTGTTTCATTAGAGGTAAGGCTCCGCTATACTGCCTCCGTAGATCTTGAATGGTCCTCTTAAGGAACTTTGCCTTGTTTCTAGCTTCCATCTTTGCGTGGTAAAGAGCCTGGTCCTTTTCATCTATTTTCCTCTCCAGACGCAACAAGTGAGCTTCTTGTTTGGACAACTTCTGTGTGGCCGCCTCCAGTTTCCTCACGGCTGTACCCTCACTCACTTGAAGGGCCACGATATGGTGATGCAACTTACCTGAAAACAATTACACATATTTTTTCAGAAAACTTGACATTGTATAGAACAGGCAAAAAATATACAGATGTATATAGGGAAGGCGAGGTTTTGGTTAAAATTAACAATTTGAAAATGGACTAATTGGTTTTAGATGATCCAGATGGGTTTAACGAGCAACTAATGGAAACAAAAAGAAAGCGCTTCACTGTAAAACGCTCGAAATTCCTCCACATCCTAGCTAAGAACTGTAACAAATCGTAAAAATGATCTACTAAAAGACAAGCAACCTGAGTAGAAGTTGATTCTAATACCAGCCACCGAACAATTTCACCGACTTAGTTTATTAAATTAGTTCATCATTATTTATGCCATATTGTTACAAAATATCAATCCATAAGGCAAGGAAGCCCAGGGAAGCCAATAAGGCTTAAAGATACCTAAGACTTAACAAAAGAATAAAAATGCTGTCATCGGCAAGGCAATTTATTTTGCGCCTGGACACCTACCTACACAGTAAATCAGTTTCCTTAGAAACTTAAATTCCGCAACCATACAGCAACCTCAGTAAACAACGGTTTCAATAGCAACTGAGCTACCTCACAAGACTGTTCACACTCAAGTGAATCCACTAAACACACTGACCTATAATTGTCTTGTCATCGCTCTCCATCTGCATGTCGTAGAGCTGTTTTCTGAGAGACGTCAGCTCCCTGTCCTGTGATTCTTGTTGTGCTTTGATGGCTTCTGTCTGGTGTGACGCCACTTCCGCCACTTCCTTCAGTCGTGACACTTCCACCTTCAGCTTGGACTCGGACTCCTCTAGGGACTGGATACGACGCGTGACCGCCATGTGCGTCTCTTGCGTGACAGAATCTAGATGAAACGCGTGACACAAAATTCTCGTTATGAACCGTTTATTGCTCCCAGTAGTAATGCTTTTTCTTCATTAAAAAAGTCGTGTATATCGAGTAACTTCGACTAATAGCAGCACTTACTGGAGATTTCATCCCTAAGCTGCCGCTCTATTCGCTGCGATTCAAGATTCAGCTTACTGATCTGTAAGGTGAAAAATAGAGTACTTTTACGATCTGTCGTCTTTCCAAATAAATAACAGTTTTTCTCCATTAACAAACAGAACAAACCTCTGCAAATTTCTGTTCTAACTCAACATTCCTGTCCTCCAGTTGCTTGACTAGAGACTGTAATTGGTCATATTTCCTGGTAGCGTGTTCTGCCCGCTCTCTTTCATTCAGTTCCTGGTGAGGTTTGAAAGAATAACAAAAACATGGAATACATGTGCCTTTCACGGTATTCTTAAGAACACAGCTCAGGGAACGGTTTACTTATTGATACTGTTTATTTGTTACACAAATGGTTGTTTAATAAGTTGTCAGTTGGCATCAACCCCGACAGTCAGTCTGCAATTTACTCTTTCCAGACTGGAGACGCAAAATACATCCAGAGGAATGATTTGTCTACTGTTTTATGCGACTAGGGTTAACGCGAGAAGTCGTTCGGTTCAAGATGCACAAAATCAGTTAAGGTCCGGTAATACGGGCAACACTTTCCATCAACCTGTCTCGCAACATTGTTGCATTGCAAGTTGAAACACATTGTTGCGCGTATTACCACGTTTGTGACCAACTTATCTCGCAGCAAAATACGGTGTTGCAAGTCTGCAGAATTCTACAGTTATAATTGCTTAACCGCGTGTAAATAAAGATGGCGCCTTCTCTAATATAATTTAGCATTTCGACGAAGTTCCACTTCGACTTCTGGCCGTCATTTTCTTCTTAATTTTCGTGCCAGCGAAGTCCTCTCAGTATGAAGCTCAGTGTCGTTTCAGGTAGCTAGGCGAAAAGTTGCATTTTTGCGACAGTTCTTCCAAACCTTTTGTCTTTTTTCCTGCTTGTTTTGAAGGGACAAACGAGGTGTCCCAAAGACTATGATAGCCCTCGAGGTCTTTGTAAAGGACAAAGTTATGACTTTCCGAGAGTTACTGGTCTACTTCAAATTCAGGCTCGCCTTCACCGTCCGCCTTGTTTGTTTATTATTATTATTATTATTATTATTATTATTATTATTATTATTATTATTATTATTATTATTTGCCGCGCTTCTTGACAGCCAATCACAAGTGTTGAATCCAAATTTGTTGCGAGACAAGTTGTAGCTTCAGTGGTAATACGAGCAGCAAAACTAAAATTTGTTGCAGAAAGTAGAACTCGAGTCTACTTTGTGCAACATGTTGCCTCAAGTTGCAACAATGTATTTTGCTGCGAGACAAGTAGGTCACAAACGTGGTAATACGCGCAACAATGTGTTTCAACTTGCAATGCAACAATGTTGCGAGACAAGTTGAAGCAAAATGTTGCCCATATTACCGGACCTTTAGTTTCACTGGTGCCCGTATACAGATACGTATCACCAGGCAGACGCAGAATTCGTCTGATGTCCGTCCGCCAGTCTCTACACACAGGAAGATTTTCCGTCTCAGCTAATTCTAGTGTTTTAGTTCGTCGTTCAACTCGTATCAAAGCAAATAGTTCGTCTTGACTTACAAGTAAAATCTTAACACTAAGATCACGCATAATAAGTTCGCCCAAACGGATTATACGTCTTATGCCTAAAACGGCCACTGTCTTGCGAAAACTGTAGATAATTTCACGTAAGTTTTATTACTCAAATCCAAGAAAAACCCTCACGATTTCTTAACACGATAGGCAGAAAATCTATAATTTAAATCATACGAGGACGAAACGGTGACATTTTGTCTCAAAAAAACATTTATTTCTTGGCTTATTTAAGCCATATTTAGTAACTAGAGTTCTGTTAAGATTTACCTTCATTTCCAGTGTGGCCAGCTTTCTTGATATTCTATCAATCTCCTCCTGTCTCACGATGCCATTATCTCCTCCACCCTCCCCACCCTCTGAACAACACGAAATACACCATACAGTAAGTAATGCGTAATTAATAATTCAATGTCTGTGATATGTAATCGTATATTTTACTCCTGCTTCATAGCTCAGACAGTAGAAAAATGGAAGATAGTCCTGGAGACTGTGGACGAGTATAACTTGAAGGTCAAAGACTTGCTCCACATCAAACTTTGTACCTTCTAATTTTCTTGTTAATTTTTCGAACGGATTCGACAACATCTGTGCTGTTAATAAACTATCTTTACTTCCTTGCATGTCAACTCAAAGAAACAGCTCGTCGAGGTTCAAAGAAACATAACAAAATTAACTCTCGATCACCTTTTGATAACAGTTCATTCACCATCTGTTCCAAGCTGTGGTTTCGTTCTTTTAACGAAGTCATCTCTTTCTTCAGCTCGGTTTCTTTCTCTTCCAAGGCCTTCTTGTCAGCCTGTTGGGAAACCGTACATTTCTAACACATTCCGAGAAAGGCAAGTTAATAAAAGACTTGCCAAATATAGAGTTCCTTCTGAAACAAGAAAACACAAAACAAACTATGATTTTGGTATACAAATCCTACCTCGAGATTGTCAACTATGGCTGAACGGGCAACAAGGCTATTCTCCCTTTGTATAATGTCACGGTACTTGGCTGTGAGTTCGTTGTACTGTTTGTTTGCTGCCTCGAGTTCTGTTGCTGGAACACTCTCATCCAATGCCTGCTGTAATACTCCTATCTTGTAAGTCGACATTTCCTAATACAAATGCCAATAAAGGTCAGAATATTTTATTGATAAATTGTTGCACAAAACAGAGGGGAGAGGCGTTGTTTGTTACTAAATGAGAAACACTTCTAGTAGCACGAATAAAAAGAGATCGAACAGCTAAAAGAGAGCACGAAAACAATTGTTCACTCCCGAGACCGTTGCTCGACAGTACAGGTAATCATGTTCAAACAACCGTGACATTAAAAAGTAAGGTAAGGTTATTTATATTTGAACGTTTTATGACGTGTAAATATTGTATTATAGATCAGGTTCTTACAAGGTCAGTAGTATTTAAATTCTTACTTATTATTACATTGTTATTAGGTCTTTCTTTTATCTTATACACGACCCCACAAACTTTTAGCTTTAAAACTTATCGTGTTAAAATAAAGGCTTTCTAGTCTAGTCTAGTCTTGTCTAGTCTAGTCTGGTCTATTCTATTCTATTCTAAGGTAAGGTACTCTACGGAAGTATTGTATAGTAAGTAGTAGAAGTAACTTATCGTTAGTGGTATTGTAAGTAGTGTCTGTCTTGTTTCGTTAGTAGTGTCCTTTGTGTTGCAATAAAAAAATTAAAAAAATAAATAAAAAAAAGGTAAAGCAGACCAGACTGCTCCACCTGGAGCCCAATTCACTAAATATTAGACCACCGCACCTCTCCAGATATAAGGACCTGTCCAAAAGGCGCTGTCTAAAAGGCGTGACAGAAAAATTGTACACGAACTTAAAATGAAGCAAAACATTTACCAAACGCGTCTAAACGTAAACAAACTGCGTACCTTGTGTCTCTGAAGATAACCTAAACGTTCCGTAATGGCGGTCTCCATAGCAACAACATCATTCTTGTATTTCTTGTTTTCTTTCCTGAGAGCAGCTTCTACTTCCTGCATAGCTGTGTATCTCCTGGATAGCGACTTCTCATTGACTCGCAGCACAGTTATCTTTCTGGTCATTTCGCCCAGTCTCTTTTTCTGTTTATCCTCGTCTTTTTCAAGTGTATCGAGCAACCGCTGTTAGAAAATAGTGCGACCAATATCTTATTTCTCCTAACAATATTAATACACTGGTAAGAGGACATAGCATAGCTGGTAAGAGGACATTTCAATTGCAAACAAGAAATTTGATTTCGTTGTCTTACTGCGCCTTTCAATAACATGCGGACTCTAAAATTCAAAGCTCAACTGACAAATGCGTCTTTCGCTACCGTCAATCAAATGTTCGGCGGCTCCTTCCAGCTTCCGACTACTGTCGAGCACTGTTTCGTTGTCTGAACTCTGCTCAACGATTTGATTACCGCGCGCTCGGCAGTAGTCGGAAGCTGGGAGGAGCAGCCGAACATTTGATTGACGGTAGCGAAAAACGCATTTGTCATTTGAGCTCTGAATTTTAGAGTCCGCATATTATTGAAAGACGCAGTAAATAAGATTGTAAACGGTTGAAAAACGGATTTATCAAATTAATTACTTTACACTCCGTTTAATTTCTGCTTATACTTGATTGAAAAATAAAGATTGCTATTGTTGTTGTTTTTGTTGTTTCGTACCCAAGAAATACTTCACTTCATCTGCTACTTACAATTAGACTACGAGCCTTAGTTTTCTATGTCCAAAATCGCCCAGAGAAAACAGTCGAACAGGCGAACAGTCTAAATGTTTTTGTAGACACTCTGAAATGCGAAACTTACAATGTTACGTATTTTAAGCCCCAAAACCAAAGAAAATTTTTTTTTAAGGGCAACACGAGCGCGATCGTGCTCCATAAGCAAATAGACAGCAAGCTGGTTACTTAACCAGATTATCCCTCAGTACCTCAAACTCTAAGAGCCTGATTTTATCATGTTCTCTGGCCAGTTCAGTTGCAGCTTTGTCTTCTTCAATCGCTTTCTTCTCCTCTTCCCATTTCTCTTTTTCTTTCAGAAAGTCATTATATAGAAGCCCCTACAAATAACAATATCAATAGTCCTTCGAGCGTTAACATGTCATTTTTGAGATTTGAAGAAACCTCTGCTCTATTTGCCAGACAGACCAATAAAACAAATTTACTAGACGAGGTCGAGCAAATTATCGCGATTTCTAAACTAGTTAGCAAACAATGACAAATTAGCATGTTTTGCCAAAACCGGATTCAATAATTGTTGTATCATTCAAACGAAAAACTTGTTTCATCATTCCACCATTGAGTTTCCTTTTTACAATTTAACGTATGGAAAACGATGCCGGGCAGCTGTACATTTTACCATAATAGCGTGCGAACCTAACACAGCCATTAAGCACGTAAAAAGTCTTATTTTCTGTGAAATGTATCTCCGTAATAACCAAATTGTGTACGCTATAGCTTAAACCTTTTAGACTTATGAGCGTTTTTAGGGTTTTCGTTTGTTAAGAATTATGAGTAAATGTGAGAGCCGCCATCTTTTACAGTACGGGGGATTATTTTCGGAAGCACCCGCTCCCCGCTGAAGTTATAAAGGAAAAAAGCATGTCTTCCTTTCTGGACTTCATCCAATTCCCTTTCTTTCTGATTATTACCGAACAACAATGGTAGATCATACTATGTGGAGTTTCTAGAGTAAAAGACAAACAAAAACGTATTGATAGAGACTAGTGTCGTAGCAACCTTTTGGTGCAGAATCACTGAGAACTTCCTCTTGAACACGTCAAGGTCCTTTTCCATTTTCTCTAGCAATCGTTCCTTTAGTGATATTTCCTTGAAAACAAACAAAAAAAGAAGGAACACCATTAACTTTCTATGGAAACCGAAGCTCCAACTATAGACGTGTTGGGGAAATGGATGGTATGTATTGTCGCTAAATAAAAAAGAAATATAAAGAGATACACAACATATACTTAAAATAAAACAATTAATAAACTTAATAAAATAAAATTACAATTTTATGATTATTTTTTAGAAAGGAAGCTACATTAGCCTTAGCTGATTTTCATGCGGGTCTTCTGTCCTGATCGAATTGGAATTTGGAGATGTTGGTTTTTGTGGCGGGAAGAAAACCGGAGAACCCGGAAAAAAACCCTTGAAGCAAGGCGAGAACCGACACAAAAATCCACCACCCACATATGGCACCAGGCCTGAATCGAACCCAGGCCACATTGGTGGGAGGCGAGCACTCTCAACACTGCGCCATTACTGCTTCCTGCTAGTTTTTTTCTCTAAAGTGAAGCCAGTAATTAAAGTACACTTGAAAATTAAAACCAAAAAATGTATTCTGTCGCTTCCGTAACATGTCCCCATTCAGGTTTTCCTTTCTTTCTTGCCGTTATTACAGATTTACTTCCTGGTGGCAAGGACCATAGAAAATGTTTCCTGTTGTCCCGTAACTAAGGTCCACATGGCCATGGCTAATGTAACTGTTATCAATATTCCTCGCTTACTTGAAGTACTTGTACAAGATGTTCATTCAGACTAGCAATGATTTCAGTTGATGACGGTGTCATTCCTTGTGGCAGAGGCATTGGTTGTAACTTCACTGCTCCTTCGCCTACAATTACAAACAGAAAAGAATTATCCACTCGTACACCTTCTGCCTGCATACTGTCTCTTCAATCCTCTCGGTCACACGATAAAACTTACCGATCTCTTTTAACACTTTCACATCTTTTTCCAGATCCTCAATCTTACATCAGAAACAAAACCACAGAAAAAAAGTTAAAACACAACAAGAAAATATGTTTGTCTAAGCATATCCCGAACTTTCTGATTACCTAGTTTTGTCTTCTTCAAGATCCTAAATTAATACAAATATAGCTTGTAGCATTAGGTTAATCTAGGCAGAACACAAACAAAATCACAGAAAAATCACAAAAAAGGCAAAACACGAAAGAAAATATGTTTGTCTCAGCGTATCCCGAACTTTCTGCTTAGCTAGATTTGTCTTACAATCCACGATCACCTTGGTATTTTTCCTTTCTAACTGCATGATAGCTTTAGCCGTTTCTTCTCTTGCGTTATGTAGTTCATGTCGCAGTTCCTCGTTCCGCCCGCTCAGTTGTTCAATCTACAAGTAAAATACGTCGCAAGGACGACAGAATACTCAGCAATCACAGTCCAACTGATTTGCACTTGTCCCGCTTGAGGACTTTACTGAAGAGACAGTGTTTGACTGCGAGGTTATATTGTCTGATAGCATGCCCAGCAATAAATCCCGATAGCTGTTGCTACTTTAATAATACGCGATCAAAGCGATCAAGAGTTCTGTTTTTTTCTTTTTCCTTGGTCAACTCTGGAGGGATTTCACACAAACGGTGCTAGTGTACCTGAGCGAATTGTTTATACGTACATGTAGTAAATCATTTTTTCTTTGAAACGTATATGGAATGAATGACTGTATTATTTTGTATTTACAGACTTGGCCGAGCTTCACGTTGCGTCTGAACAAATACTGACGCATAGAGTTATCGCTACAAGATTATATTGTAATAACAAAGCATTCTTCGGCCCAAATTGACGTTGAGTATACTTAACCCTATATAATATTACAAAATACATATATGTGATAGTTGCCTGAGACATGTATACATTTTTGTCAAGAGTGGCTGTTACTGTGTAATCACAATAAAGTACCTGTGCTTTTAACTGTAATGTGGTATCATACTGGCCAACTGCATTTCTTGACTCGATCATCTTTAACGAACACAAAAAAGAAAATGTTTTAGAATATCAAATTTTAAGCAGCAAAAAATGTCTCATATGCAACGGGTCTGAACATTGGGAGAATTTCAAACAAACAACAGGTAATGGTAGACACTTACAGCCATTAGTTTTTCTAAAGCTGGCACTTGAATTAATTGACTTCTTTCTTCTGGCCCTAAAACACAACAAAGTACACAAATCAATATCCAGTACACTAAGCAGGAACTGTACGCTGATTATAGAGGACCAGCCTGCGAAAACAGCCGTCCTTCTTCGCGACCGACCCGAGTGTGCCGGGAGCGAAGAAGGACGGCTGATTTCGCAGGCTAATGGAGGAATACAACTTGGCTGAACTATCACTGAGGCCTTGCTAGCAGGGCAAACAAAAAATGTGCCACAGATTGAACAAGAATGACCATCACTAGGAAGACATCGGCAGCAGATAAGCAAACCTTTCTGTGCGTGTTCTCTCAGCTGCGCTAAAATCTCTCTCATTCCTACTTCCAGCTGTTTATTCTCATCTTTAAGTTCCTACATGAAAGGAATCAGTCAAAGTAATGAGAAAAAAACAAATATACAAATAAACAAAGTGTCCTTTATTGTTTAGCTATTTCAGGTTGCTAATTAAGTAGCAAACTTTATGGAAAGAAAAAAAGGATGTACTTCACAGCAGTAATTTGAGTTTTAATTTTGAAGTAGTAGAGGCGAGGAAGGGGGTTGGGGAGTTGGTCTAACAAACTTTAGTACAAGACGTTCGTTTTCCACCATTCGGGCATAGACATGCTGAAACCCAAACATCACATTGTAGTAATTCTAACCTTATTTATAGGAAATTGTTCGAAAAAGCAATTTAAAAAAATCTCATCAATAACAATCGTAACAGGTCCTTGTTTGCTTTCTTGATTGATAGACTGTGGTGAGAATAGACAGTGAACCTCCTTTACACCCCTCCAAGGCCTTTTACAAAGGCTATGTTAGCTTTCTATCACAATACTAAAATCGTCATACGTCAAACATGGTATACATGCACCTTATTTTCTGTTTCAACCTTCTTCATGTTAGACTTGTACTTTTCAATTTGTTGTTCATTCTTCTCCGCTTCGCCTTCAAGCCTCTTGTTCTAAAACAACAAACGAACAAACATTTTTATATTCATAATATGGTCATATGGTGTACTATGATGTTAAGTTGCACTATCTATAAAATCTAAGCTGTACTTACTAGTGGGTATCAAAGGCGTCTTCATATCAAGTATCACTCCCATTGCAATGTTTAGCCCTATACGCCAGTGAAAATATATGGTTGACAAACATGAAGAATCCCTCAATTTGGTAAGAACTCTAGAATTTCCGTGATCAGACACTAAATTTTCAGAAGGCTTACTGACCTTGAAACAGCACTGCACAAACCCTGTTTTATGACACTGTTTACAGTCATTAACATGTAATATCTACGCGACACTTCATGTACATGACAAACATACCAAAGCCTTGGTGACTTCACTGTCGGAATCCACCACAGGAAGTCGTCTGGGTGAAGAGACCACATCCTGTTCTTCTGCCATGATCAAGTCTTCTGCCGTGATTCCTAACTCCACAGCTCTGGAGTAAAAAGCATTATATGCTAGTTATGAATTCTCACGTTACTAAAAAGTCTCTTTCACACGTTTTGCAGAAAGAGGTTGATGCACATTACTTCAAAGAAGTATGTCACGAGTGATACAAGATTAGCTTTAATTGTTCAATTTTGCCATAGTCTGTTCGCGCAGTTTGTAGTCGACTACCGAAAAACCCCAACCAACGGACACAGGCAAGCCGGTGAACCACTCAAAATTGTCTCTTCTTTAACTTACCTAGCACCTCTGTGCAAAGCCTGTTTTCTGAGCTGTCTCTTGAGTTGAAGCCGTTCTTCCTCTAATCTTTCAACCTGCACAGAAAAAAAAGAGAAGAAAATAGATTAAATAATTTGTATCTTGCAAGACTCTGCCATAAAAGGGAGCTAATTTAAAAAACTTGAATACAGATCATATTGCGGCTCTTATCACGTAGGAGTTAGGTACCACAAACACGGCAAGGCACTGATCCATCACAAATCCTCCCTGCGTTGTATCAAGACTCAAACAGGAACTAGACTGGGCGAGTTGCTAAGGCAACCAAGTAACAATGAAGAACTAGTATCCCACGCAGGGTGGAATATCAGCATTCCCATTTAATTGTTAAAGATGCGGAAACTGGACCATGTTTGGGTCACCTCTTTAGTTAATGCCCTGTTTAGTGCCACTGCCTGTTCAGCTTTCACTTTCTTCTTGGTTCTGACATCTTCAATGTCCAGCTTTTCTTTTGGATCCATTCCAAGTCGTTCTCGCAGCTCCTCATTCTCCAGCTCACTGTCATTTACTTTAATCTCCAAGTTGTTCACTTGGCTGGTCAAGTCTTCAATGTTCCTAAAGTGCACGAAATGCAAGAGATTCAGCCAAAAATGAAAACCAATTCCTAAAGCACACATAACACTAGCCTCTTCCAGGCGTTCCCAACTAAATGAATACCTGGAAGAGGCTAATATAAGACTGACTAAGAGCTGCTATTGAAAGTTCTTGTTGGTCACCAACAAAATGTTGTCAGTTAGACAATAGTAAATTCCAGAATGGGATTACTTTTTGTTACTTGGAGCAATTGTCTATATAATGAAACATTCTGTTAACACCTATAGACCTTATTAATAAATGGCTGCCAATTAAAAATTATTTCGAAAGTACCAAACCTCGTTTTTGGGTTGATCATTCAAAAGAATTTTTACTCTCAAACGAGGTTAGTTTGGGCTAATTGAAATGCATACAAAATAATTTCAAATTGGCAGCCATTTATGAATAGGGTCTATACCACATAATAGATTAATTTCCAGTTCATAGCAGAACCTTTGATACCTGCAATTATCTGAGAAAATATTTTATTTAGAGTTCAAAATAAACAGCTGTTTTTCTTACTGATCTCTAATGCGAATCTGAGCCTTGCAGTCTTTGATTTCTTGTACTGCTTCACTCAAACCGTACTCTCCCTGAAAGGACATACATAAAAAATGTCATGACATTTGCTTAAACTTTTAACTCTACATGTACAAACGATGAATAACAGTTTCCCTCAGTCATGTCCTCTACATCAAAGATTATTGTTGTTTTAGCGTGTACTGTATGCCTCTACAAAAACTGTAAACAACCCTGTGTAAGTGGCTTTAATGAGTGTACAGTACCGCTCAAAAGTAAGTTACCACCTTCTCGCGAGACGAGACGAGACCCTCGTCTCGAGAGACGAGACTCCCGTCTCGAGAGACTCTCGCCTCGCGAGAGCTTTAAAAAACTGTTTGTACGGCTGCCTGAACTTCTCGCGAGATTTTAATAGCCTATTGTAAAGCTAACAATGCAGCAATAACGCCGCAAAACTTTGCGCGATCTGACGAAGCTTCGCTTGCGAGCGCCGGCGCCGGATTTCCAATGTTTACCACGTTCATAAAAGATGTAACTCCAGAAATTTTTAACTCACGTGGTTTGAGAATGGTATCTGTGAATATATACGATGCATAAGGCTGTTTTGTGACAGAATGACACAAGTAGGGCTAACAAAATAACAATTTTACCTACTCAGTAAAATTTGTAAATGCATGACTTTTTAATCCACTGAGAGCAACTCTCACCCTTTCGTATTGCATCATTCGAGCCAACAGATCATTCAACTGCTTGTCCTTCATGGCTGCAGCCTTTTCTGCCTGTTCACGACAAACAATGAATCAGTTGAAAGCTTTATTGAAAGAAAGACCAACAACAGACCCTTAAAATTGCTACAACTGTTAATCTTCATCTTAATAAGCACTGGCCACTCTTGAACTGCGTTAAAAGGGTGATCTTTTCAGCACTGCAAATATTTGGTAATTAAATATTTCTGTCAATACCTACAGTAGCTTACTGGATCTCAGATCACGTCACGCCTAGCTATTGTTGTATTATTGTGTTTTTACAGTACATGTAGACAAGATACGTAATTGTCACAGTGCGTCTCTCTTCCTATGTGAAAAAAAAAAGGCCAGTGGAAAATTGTTGCATGATCTGTGCACATCTGCCTCCACAACATGGTAACATGTAAATCAACAAGACAATTTACCTAAACCAGGATTAGCCAGAATTTTGATTTTAGTTTTGCAACTTTTCAGTCAGGTTTTCTGTTTAAATATTGTTTGTTTTTCAGTTTTGAGCTAAAGTTGTCCCAAACTAATCAAAACTCAAGCAGTCAAAAACAATTTTTATACAAGAAAAATTAATACTTTGGTTGACTTGTTAGTGTCAACTGGCTTTCAAACAACCAGGGGTTTTGTTACCATTATCATTCTGTCTTTGGTTTGCATCACTTCTAACTGTTCCCTATGCAATGTACTATTTAGTTCCTTGATTCTCTTCTGTTGGTATGCTGATGGAACACCTAATAAAATAATTTTGATTCATGATCAGTGAAGAATAACAGTAATGTATAGAGTTTGTTTATAACAATTTGCATTCAATAAATTGTATAAAGGACTGCAACATCTAAAAAATTTTGCTCTCATTTTACTCACTACTTGCAGACTCTCTAGTACTAGAAGCTTCAAATTTATACTATAAAGTTTTAACATAATACCCTCTGAAAGTAGCAACCTTCCAAAAGAAACAATAAAATATCACTATCACAGTCATCAGAAATTCCCAAAAACACAGACCCTCCAAAACCAACAACCCTCAAAAGTAATGGCCTCAGATGTAACTTTAAAAAAGAACTTTTTGTGAAAAAGAAACAAGATGTAACAGGATACAAGAAGCTGTCACAAAATGACCTTATGTTTCTTTAACTGACCCTTATTCAGAAGGCAACTATACAAAGATTATTTTTAATTTCAGTTAATATATGTTTCATGTCTCTACACAATCAAAAAAGGCTATTTTGATGGATTGGCTCATAAACGGTACACATTTTAGCTATTCAAAGTAGCAGCTCTTCAAAAGTTGTAACCTTCAAAAAGTACAGGCAGCAATAAAAAGTTCTAAATCCAAAAGTAATGGGGTCGTAACTTGAAATCAGAATATAACAGTATAGGATAGGCCACAATGTGAGCAGAGGCTGTGTATCTAAGTATATGATACTGCCTAATTACTATTTCTATTGGTCTTGCAGCTCTTTCTTGTCTGGTTTCTCCTCACCTGATGTTCCAGTTTCTAGCATCTACAAACAGATTTGTTGAAATCACCTCAAGACCCCTTTTCACATGGAAACGTACACATATATCTTCTATTAAAAGCTGTAAGTTGCAGATATAATGTTTATTTACAACATGCACCTTTTTCTGATAAGGCTTTGACTTCTTCTGCATATGAAGCTACTCCATGCATCTCACTTGATGCCTAAAGCCAAACAAAGACCAGCAGAAGAACAATCAGCAGAAGATTGGAAGATCTAGAATTCACGTAGAATATACATATAATTCTCTGGCAATACTATATTTTCTCACGTAGATGTCGCTGATTCAATGCATTGTCAGGGCTATGCTCTAGAAGAGCCCAGGTGCCAAAGGCAACTAACTTTTTCCTTTAGGTGAGTGGAAAAATTTTATTGCTTTTTTCATTACATATAAACAATAAGTGCTGGGCACCCAGGATTTCATGATTAGGAACTTATGGGCTCCTTATAATTTTTCTTATGGACTCATAACTGCAAAGGGTACCTTTTCCAATTCCTTTTTGAGCTTTTCAATTTGTTCATCTTTTTCAATCATTGCCTGTAAAGAATATATCATATAACAGTAACAGAATGTATTGTGATTAAGTTAATTGACAGTATCATCATCGTCACCATCTTTGACTTGCCACACCGTAAATAATAATAAAAAATAATAACAACATAAAGCAGTGAGAAGACCTCAAAAAAAAAAAAAAAGGCTTATAGCAAAGGTCACCTCAGTTGTTAATAATATTGTAAATTTTAAGTTCTGTAGGCGTGGCACGACTGGAAGAAGACCAACGTGGAGGAAGAAAATAGTCAGAATGAAAAGAGCCAAAGATGAGTAACAAAATTAGAAACATTACTTTATTTTACCTGATGTAGCATGGCCAGAGATGTTTTGTCTGTGTCCAGTTGCAGACCTGTAACCTGCTGTTGTAGATCCTGCACTAAAGACTTGTATTGCTCCAGTTCAATCTCTTTAGCTGCAAGTACAGCCTGTTAAGAGGATCAATTTAAATAGTCAGTAAGTATTACATGTACTTCTATAAATAATTCAACGACCTTTTGGCAATTTCTAAAAGTTCTTTCATATTTCAAAATACAGAATGAGAAGATTGTTAACACAGTAAATAATTGATCTCTAAACATCAGTCATTTGTTTAATTGTATGCTCTATTTCCACAAACCTTCCACTCATCAACTTTAGCATTAACAGCCACCATAATTTGATCATCAGTGTCTGTTTTTGTGGCAAACTGCATTCTCAAGTCTTGAACCTACTCAAAAAAGCAAATGAAATCACTTCCTGACATTGCATGCATTTATCAAATTTGATTATATAACCAAGCACTAGGGACATATTTTCACTTTGAAGAGAGGTGCAAAGGCATGAGGGGATATGGGTGCAATATATTTCAACATACATGTAGTTGGGGTCATTAATCAAAAGTAAGAGGGGTAATAGGTTAATACAACATGTAAGTCAATACACAAATAAACATGCTATTTATGTTTTAACAACAATACAAGGAATCATCTGATCACCATTCAACCTTCAACATCATAAAATCTATTTAGATTCAGTTATCTGCTGCTTGCACAATACACTGTCAATTAGCAAGTACATGTAGTGACCTGTGCTCTCAGGGCATCCCTTTCTTTTCTCATATCATCAATGATCATGTCTGATTGTTGTAGAATGGTCTGCAGGGCAATAACAGGCACATGACTTTTGGAATCACACAGTTTTAATTACACTTTTTGCTATACTTTAAATACTGGCATGTAGCTAACCTTTATTTCCTCAACAACAAATGCAGTTAAGACTGATGGTGAAGGTGATCATGTATTGTACATATTGTTATAACTAAATCAGTAATTTACTAGATCACTGTTTTAAGTATCATATGGAACACCAAGTTCTTAAAATCCAATTAAAGATGGCAAAAAAATGTCACTACCTGGGACCAGCCACTACACATTCATAAGAGTGGTCACTATACAGATGATGATTATCTTCATTTCTGAGAAATCTAGGAAAACTTTTACTGTAACTTACACCTTACAGTTCAAAAGGTAACTAGTGCTGCTCTTACTTAAATTGATGGTTACAGCTTTTTGGGCTAGGATGGGGTGTTAGGAGGAGGGGTCGCTATTTGCAGGTACATGTACAGTACCATACATCAGCCAATCCAAAGTAATAAAACACGTTGGCTTGTTTCAAAATAGACAGAACTAGCAAGTGTTAAAATTTGTTCAAAAGATGTTTACATGTGGAGTTGAACCCTGCCATTGCGAACTTGCAGGGGAAACAAAAAATAGTTTGAAATAGCAGGAGTTTGAAATAACTGATAGTGAATGACTGTGGGGCAAATCCAAGGGAAACAGTTATGAGTTCGAAATAACAGGGAATTTGAAATAACCGAGTTCAAATTAGCAGGGTCCAACTGTATATAGTACAATGTACAATGTACAGTGCCACTTTTGGCCACTCAGTACATGTACTTTTGGGACTCAACTGCAATAACAAATGCCTTCAGAGCATTTGGGCAGAAATTTGGTCAGACTGTGTATTTGAGACAGTCGTACCTTAAGTTTGGTGTACTCATCTGTCATTTTGTTCATCTCTGCAGTCGACTCTTCAAGTTCCTTCTCAGCACTTTTGATGCGGTCTTCTAATTCATCATTGGCTTCTTGAAGAATCTACATGTAGCAAGATTGCATTACTTATTTAAGTCATGTGCAGTAACTACCTACCTGTACTTTCTACAGTCAAACACTGTATATTTTAATTATCATTTAGAGCCACATCTCAGGAATTTTCGTATCCCATATAGATGTAATATAATATTTAACTCATGTCTTTAGTATCTTTATAAATAGTTTTTACTTTTTTAACATTTAAACAAACAAACTGTAAGGGTTGACCACCTTATATTTTGTTATATATATTTCTTATCAGGGCCTCTGTTAATAAAACCATAGAAGAAGAGCCCTAAAAATAAACGCTACATTACTTAGTCAATACAGTTTTGCAATTTACAAAAAAAAATAATTTTGGTGGCATCTGCAGATATTACAAAGTTCTTAATAACAAGTTCCTCAGTAAAGAGTTTGAAATAGAACAACATAAAAAATAATAAATAGTGTTCCTACTGTACATGTAGTGATGACAAAATGATACACACCTCATAGAAAGAACATTTTTTGAACGAAAACGTATTTAAGGTTCTTTACTAAGGAGCCCCAAGGTCAACATAGTCTTAGAAAGGTTTACTGCACATCTGTACAGACACAGAATATAAGATAATTTATCACCTTTATTTCATCCAGATACTCAGTTAACTCCTTGTTTTTCTTTGACATCTTGTCTTTAAAGTCAGAATCATCTCCACGGCGCATAACCATACTCTCTCTCTAGACAACCATAAGACAAGAACACATAATTTGCTGTGGAAACATATGATGAAATGTGATGAAATAATGGTGATGTTGGTGCTAAGTATGCTTCATTTCCTCCTCCCATCCTCGATGCTTCAATGCTCATGAGTAACAAAGGCAAATAGAAAGATTAAATATGTTTAAATATTTAATTATTAAATGATGTCTGATTCTATGATGGTATCATATTTGTTTGTTTAATTAATTAATTAAGTAATTAATTAATTAATCAATTAGCTAGTTAATGACAGATTCATCCGTGGTTTGTCATACCTGTTGCTCAATCTGCCGTTGCAAATCTCTCATGTCCATCTTACTCCTATCCAACTAAAATAATAATAAAAAAATTTTTCAATTACTGTCATCATTTGATTTAGCACTCCCCCATTTCTATTAGCACCCTGTTCCAATACGCAACCCAACAGCCAAAGGGATATTCGAGGCATTGACATAGAATAGACTGATTAGACAAACAAATTATGAAGTCTGCTTTCTCATCTGAATGTCATTAAAAGAAAAATACTCGCCCGGGCCAAGTAAAATTTAAGAGCTACTTGTCCAAGAGCAAGCTGGAATTCAAATTTTTTTTAAAACCCTGACAGAACCGGTACAGGCTGTTTTCAACATAATAGAGGCACAAGGAAAGATAATTTGCATATTTGATAATTGAAAAAAATGAGTGACATCCTTCTTCTTCCAGTGCTTCGAGAAGAAAAAGAACACATTTTCCTATGTCTCTATAGAGTTATAGATTGAAACATATTTTGTGAAAGTTTGGGAGAACTCAAGAGAGCCGTGGAAACACTTGCTTGTAGCTCTTATTCTCACAGCATTTCTTATTTTAAAATCCTGACAGAGCCACTACAGGCTGTTTCTAACATAATGGAGGCACAAGGAAAGATAATTTACATTTTTGATAAATGAAAAACAACAAAAAAAATGAGTGGCATCCTTCTTCTTCCAGTGTTTTCAGAAGAAAAAGAAAACATTTTTCTATGTCTCTATAGAGTTATAGATTGAAACACTTGTGAAAGTTTGGGAGAACTCAAAAGAGCCATGGAAACACTTGCTTGTGGCTCTTATTCTCACAGCATTTCTTATTCTCATAGCTAAACTTTCACTTATTTTTCTATAACATGATAGAAAGATGGAAAATGTTTTCCATTTCTTAAATATTTGATGCCTACAGTTCCTTTAAAATCTACAGTAGAGTGCTTACATCTTTCTTCAAGTTCTTGTTTTCTCTTTCAACCTGATCCAGTTTGGCAACCATCTAAAGAGTTCACATTGTATTTAATAGTTATTTTTTTGAAACCTAATTAAAAAAAAAGTAAATCTTACATATGGTTCTATATGGTCTTCTGAAATGTCAAGGGCAAATAAATCTAACTGCTTGAGTTCCACCATGTGGCTGTACCAGAGTTGTCATTTTAATATTCCAAACACATTGTGACTGAATGTAAGTTTAAACTACCAACTAGTACCTGATCATTTTTGTTTTTTTCTTGGAAGAAGGCTTCTTCCTTTTCATTTAACTCTTGTTCCAAAGCCTGCACAAAAACAAGAGATGCAATGTTGTAGGCAAAATATACAGAGTGATGTTAGCAATATTATCCATTTGGTTCAAGTGAAAACCACTCTTACTAAAGAGCTAGTAATGCATTCATCGTATTAATTGGTGACACGCACCCTTCTCCTGCTTTCAATCTGCTGGATCTCTCTCATAAAATCTTCCCCTCCAGCACCTTCATATTTCTTCAAAGACAAACATTGACCAAATAGTTAGTTTAAATACTCATACTTTTAATTAAAAAAAATATATTATAACATTTCCACATGTTATACAAAAAATGTTGTCCCACATTAATGTGCTCATACGTTACTGTATAATGACTCTGTAACTACGATTGTCTCTTAAGTTTTTGAACACAACCGCCCTTAACAAATACATGGCTTTGTGTACATGGCAGGTAATTGTGCGATGATCACATTGCATATACTGCATTGCTAGGTAATGATAATAAATACAATGCCACAACTAAAGCTATACAAAAACATAGGCATAACATCTCCTTGGAGCATGTGTAACTGCTGACCACTGCATGACAGTGAGGGCACTGCTCTTTGTTTTAAACTTACCGGTAGTTAAAAGTTCTGCATTTAATTGCATAATTCAAGTCAAGAAAAAAGAAAGACAACCCTTTAATACACAAGAAAGAAAACAAGTCTTGCAGTCATGCGCCATAACCTCCCATTATAGTAATCCTCCTTACTAATCTGCAGCACCCAAAATAAGCTTGTCCAAAACTAAGCCTCACTAATATCAGTTTCAAAAATTCTTCTGGTAATTGACCTTCCCTCTTAAATTATACAAGCCCATGGATAAGCAGTTTATATTTAGATTAGCTCTTGAAGAAAGATAAATTATGAATTTTTCCAACTCTAAGCTGAGTTACATGTAGTACAGTCCAACCTCTCGTTGTGACCACCTCTCGTAAGTCACCACCTCTCCTTAGCGACCAGATTTCCAAATACCAAGAGTTTCCGAGTCAAATCACTGGCTGTGTTTTCACGACAACCATTGTCTCGCTTAACATTCCCGAAGGTGTTTTGTTTACAGACTTCATTAAGCAACTTAGAAATGATAGGTGTTTTCACGAGTTAAATCAAATTTCATCAACATAATTTGAGCACAGCGCACTGACCAGTAAATCAGTTTGATTAACATGGCGGGAGATCCAAACGAAGCTTGTATTTAAGTTTTTTTTCTTATAATTACCATTGTTATGCGATTAGTTTGCGTCCGACGAAGGAACCGATTTCAGCAAAGGCCTAGATTGCATGCACTTAGAGGCAGGAGAAGAGTAACGGAGGCATATTTTCATCATTCACAGAGAAAAATATGCTGTAGAAGAAAAATCATGTGGGTGCTTGAAAGGCCACAATTCTGGTTAGAAGACACATAATGCATTCCAACATGGAAAACCAAGAATTGGTGTATCAACTCTTGAAAACTTTGTTTTCTTATTGCCCCATTTTAGATGATACTCTGGAGAATATTCACACTCAGAACATAAAATATGAACACAGATGGATTAAGAGAACTTAGACCGAAGTAAATGCACGACTCTCTCCCAGAGCTGCTGCTCCTCTTTGCTGCTTAAGTGGCAGTCCCGCTAAAAGCGGTCCACTCAACTTCAGGACCAAAAATAATTTTCCTTCATTTTTTGTCAGTGAAAAGGGTTTGACACATATATAAAAAAGCAGTTTATTATTTTCCAATTCCTTATTTTTGCTTTGCTATGAGCCAAAATTGAATTTTGGCCGAACTGAGGCTGCCGACCGTGATCAGAAAGGTAAAATTCACCGATTTTGTGAAGCGTGCTACGTTGCCTAAAATGCAGCTCACAGAATTTCGTTTTCATACGAATTTTAAGGCACATTCATTTCTTTGACTGACGAAATATGGAAACTTTTCGAAAAATTCTAAGCTTACCAGCGAGGCTGGAAGACACCCTACTCCGAGGCCTTTGATCACCTACTAAAATTAAGCCAAATTTGACGGGGAAAATCTCAAAAGTTACAGGTAACATTTGGCGCGAACATTTCTGTATCTCTGGGCAAACGTTCCATTTTATTGGTCTACAGTTTTGTTAAATGTTTTGACCAGACTCGTGGGCGATTCCAGTGAAGAAGCAAGTAGCTGTTATATTTCGATTTGACAACCCTGTCAGATGAATAACCACAAGAAACTCCTCATTGGCCGAAATTAATTACCAACGCACTTAAGCTACCTGTTTTGGTGGCTTAAATTTAATGAGAATTCCATTGAAGTTTTCCGACTCTCTTACAGTGTAACCTTAAGTGAGTTGAAAAGGTAACTGTTTTCACGGGATTTACGATTGTCACTCGCTAAGCGATCTGAAAAACCACTCGTGAAAACACGGCCACAGTTATATTTGGAACCACTTGTAAGCGAACACCTCTCATAAGCAACCGCGACCACTTTTAGAGCTAAAAGTTTCAAATTTTCTTTTGTTTTTATCCTCTTGTAAGCAGCCACTTGACAGATGATAGAGTGTAAATTGGATAATATGGTGTTGTAACATTATCGTGTTCCTGAGTTGTACTAGAGACAGAGATTTCTTAATGGGAAGTACCAGAGTTTATCTTGAAATTGACTTTTTGCATGAATAAAACATTTAAAAGTCTCTGTAGTTACCATATGCTAATGAGACAAAATTTTGGCCCAATACGATAAGCTCTCGTAAGTGACCACCTCCCATAAACAACCACCTAGACTTGACATTTTGTGTGGTCACTTATGGGAGGTTCAACTACAGGTATTATCCTTTAGACTTGTGATGTTAATATAATAACCTGATTATTGAGGATCTAGTTTTGCGCTGAAGACATTTATATGTTTAGTCTGAGTTTTATAATGCAGTATTATGTTAAAACTTATGCATTGTCACCCATTTGACAGACTACACCACTTCCAAATATTAAACTAAACATCTTGAAAATTAATCAGTGCCCTTCCCCATATCCCTCCATAAAAAAATAGCCTTGTGAACAAGTACAAACTCAGGACTTATTATAGAGAATTTTAGGATATTTCAACATAGAACTTTGTCTAGAAAAAAAATATCTCACCCTATATTGCTGAATTTCCCGTTCTAAATGGGTAATTTCATCGATTAATTCCTGCTCTGTTAAAAGAAAAATACACGGTTAAACTGCTGCAAGTACCCACCAGCACTGAAGGTATTAAAGAGTCAAATACACTGACATGATTTTATTGATCTTGTATTTTTGGCATTACAAAGAACAAACCCTTTATTGGAGTATTATAAAACAATTCTAAGGTTTTTTTTTTTTTGTATAGTGAGATCGAGAATATTCAGGACATGATAACAATAAACACTTAATTACGAATTGTACCTCTTTCTCCGCCTCCACCTTTACTCATTTCTTCAGCTGCCAGTTCAGCTTGTAATGATTTAACCTGTTAATTATTAGATACATAAGCTTATGTAGAGATAGTATCAATTAAATCAATTCTCGATAAGCATTTTTCAACAGAAAGTTTTGATCTGTTTGAAAGACTGCAAATAGACTTAATAGAAGATACGAAATGCTTGTCAAAAGTACGAGATGACTGAAAAACTACATGTAGCATTAATTTGTTAGTTACAAGTAAAGAACCCGCAAATTCATACCTTCATAACAGTCTTGGTGACCTCAAACAGTTTAATCATCTTGTTAACATCCACAGCTTCCTCCGAGTCCGGAGTAACTGAACCCTTATATTGTGAGAAAATTACAGTCATTTCAAATCATCTGTATGCTAAACTCTAAAAACAACTATCGATACGAAGCGAATGTTTGTAGTTTACCATCTCCAAGACGCCGTATATGTCATCAGCTGCATCGACGTCTTCTCGAAGTACCTCTACATCTACTCGCATAATTCTTCCCCAGTCTAAAGGCGGCATTTTTAAAAAGAAAGAATATCTAATGGTGGTTTTTATCCACTATTTGCGAAGGAATTAGATAACGTTTTCCGTGATCGTGAAAAAAACTCAATAAACTGTCTGGTCTAGGCGCGCCGCCATTTTTGAAATCCACAAACTTTCCTGGTAACTTAGATATGACAACTGCTGCTATTGGTCGGCAGTAAATCAATCAGCCAATAAGAGACGTGCTTAGTTCAAGCGCTTTCAGCTGGGTTTTTTGTTAAACCGGGCTCTGTAGAACGAACCCATATGGACTGGACTATAGAACTATGAACTAAACTATAGAGAAAAGACGTGCACAAGACTTATTATGCGTCTAGACGAACTATTTCTCGTAGTGGGTCGTTCAAGACGCATTTTGAAGGATATGAATTATCTGTAGAATGCGTACCCCATCCCAACAGAGGCACCTCGATGACCTCGCCTTGCTCCCTTGTCCCGATCATTGACCGTACCACCCTCGGTAAAGAGAAAATTGACCCTTGACCCAAAGCCTTTTCCGCGGCCGGTTCCGATCGAGACATCACTAGCTGTTGTGCCAATAAGCGGACTTAGAAATGCTGTTAGAAAAAGCTCGTTTTCAGCGCAATGCGCGGGCATTTTTGGAAACCAGGCATTTACCAGGGTTATGCCGATCGGGTTGATTTTCTAGGCGCAAACCGCTTCCTTTAACGTCTATTAACTATGCTCAGACATTAAAAGTGTCCAGGCAAATTAAACGTCTCTAACATAAAAAACGGAATAATTCGTCTCAGACGGATATTTCGCCTCAGAGAGATAATTCGTCTCAGACGTATAACCGGCCGTTTTCACACTAGAGACGGATAATCTGTCGAAGACGGGTTGTCCGTCCAGCACGGATAATCCGTCTCAGTGTGAAAACGGAACGGTGTTCATTTTAGACGGATAATCCGTCTATTTTTATCCGTCCGATTATCCGTCTATTTAGACGGATAAATAGACGGATTATCCGTGTAAAATGAACACCGTTCCGTTTTGACACTGAGACGGATTGGCCGTTTTCACACTAGAGACGGATAATCCATCTACGACGGGTTATCCGTCCATTACGGATAATTCGTCTTAGTGTGAAAACGGAACGGTGTTCACTTTAGACGGATAATCCGTCTATTTTTATCCGTCCGATTATCCGTCTACAAAGACGGATAATCGGACGGATATAAATAGACGGATAATCCGTCTAGACGGATTATCCGTCTCTAGTGTGAAAACGGCCATTATCCGTGCTGGACGGATAACCCGTCTTAGACGGATTATCCGTCTCTAGTGTGAAAACGGCTCGTACCAAGACGGAAAATGTAGCAGACGGATTATCCGTCCGATTATCTGTCTAAATAGACGGATAATCGGACGGATAAAAATAGACGGATTATCCGTGTAAAATGAACACCGTTCCGTTTTCACACTAAGACGAATTATCCGTAATGGACGGATAACCCGTCGTAGACGGATTATCCGTCTCTAGTGTGAAAACGGCCATTATTTTCCGTCTTGATATGTTTATAATTCGTCTCAGGCGCATAACTCGTCTCAGACGCACAATTTGTCTAAGACGATTAATTCGTCCCAGACGAATGGGTCGTCTCAGACGTATAATTCGTCTCAGTGGAATAATTTTTCTCTGAAATATAATTCTTCTCAGTCGAATAACTCGTTTCAGAATTATAATTTGTCTTAGACGTATAATTCGTCTCAGTCGGATAACTTGTCTCCGAGGTATAATTCTCTCAGTCGAATAACTCGTTGCAGAATTTTAATTCGTCACTGACGTATAATTCTTCTCAGTCGAATAACTCGTTTCAGAATTTTAATTCGCCTCTGACGTATAATTCTTCTCAGTCGAATTATTGGTCTCTGAGGTAAATTCTTCTCAGTCGAATAACTCGTTTGAGAATTATAATTCGTCTTGGACGTATGATTCGTCGGGTGTGGACAAAACGTGGGGAAGGCCATGGTGTAGGCCATGGCCTACCCTGTGGCCTACCCTATGGCCTACCGGTGGTCAGAGTTTTAAAAACATTAACAAAACAGCAGTAAGAGTCAAACGAATTAGCTGGCATAAAATTATATCCCTCCAAAAGGGGTATACTAAAAAGTCACTGACACGATTCTCAACATCAGAGGAAACGAAACAATGCAAATCTTACAGCACTCAGCCTTGAAACATTTTGTTTCTCGCTGTCTTCGATGTCTAGCTTCCCCAGCCAAGCAATCAAGGAAGAGCCGATATTACGTGGTCGCTGAGAATATCCAAAATGGCGGCTTCACGATCCATACCTACTGCCAGTTTGTAACATATAGTGGAGTGCTAATGTAAACATGTAATGAACGGCGTTAGTGACTGTTAGTGTTAGCCTTAGTTAGTGACTTTGTAGTATACCCCTATTAGAGGGATGCAAGAAACCACGAGGGGTACGATTTTGTGTCACCTTACTCATTCGACTCTTACTGATGTTTTGTTTTATATGTTTTTAAAAATCTGACCACCGGTAGGCCATAGGGTAGGCCACAGGATAGGCCATGGCCTACACCATGACCTAGGCCATGGCCTACCGCACGTTTCGTCCACACCCACACACCGTATAATTCTTCTCCGTCG